>NC_067472.1:113584506-113944506 GCF_947179515.1 Apodemus sylvaticus
TTCCTTCCTTCCTTCCTTCCTTCCTTCTTTTCTTTCTTTCTTTTTTTCCTGCAATACATTTGTTTTGCCGGTTTCTTTGTGTAGCTCTGGCTGTCCTGAAACTCATTCTGTAGATAAGATTGGCCTCGAACTCAGAGATCTTCCTGTCTCTGTGTGTGCCACTGTGCCCAGCTGTCAATAAGCTTTTTCAAAGACACACAACTTTTGTGGAACTGCATCTGGGGCGCTGTGGATATATAGTAACACCGTGTGTGTGTGTGTGTGTGTGTGTGTGTGTGTGTGTGTATTTGTAGTATCTATAAACAATAAAATTATTTTGTAATTTTAAATATCAATTAGTCAATTATACTTTTATTTATTTGCTTTTGTTTTGTTTTGTTTTGTTTCTGAGGAGACAAGGTCACTGTAGATACTCCTGGTTGTCCTGGTACTTGCTATGTAGACCAGGCTGGTCTTGAACTCACAGAGATCTTCCTGCCTCTGCCTCCTGTGTGCTGGGATTAAAGGTGTGAACCACCATACCCCACCTACATTTTTACTTTTAAGATACAGAGCCTCACAATGTTGCCCACCCTACCCCCAACTCCTGTGCTCAAGAGAGCTCAGAGCCTGAGTATCTGGAAGCTAGAATCAGATGCATAGAATATGACATTCAGAATTCATCAATATACCTTGCATATAACATTCCAGAATTCTCTAAAAGTACAAATAGTACTTTAAAAAGAAATATAATAGTAACTCTATTTAAATAACACTACTCATCTTTAGTAAAGATGTATTGGTTGTTTTGTTTTGTTTTTGGCTATAGTAAACATGCATGGAGTGGAGAGTCGGAGGCTTGGCCTTAACCAACTCTCTGTATAGACTTGGCTGTCCTGGAACTTACTCTGTAGACCAGGCTGGCCTCGAACTCAGAAATTCGCCTGCCTCTGCCTCTCAGAGTGCTGGGATTAAAGGCATGCGCCACCACCGCGTACTTTTAGGGAGGCTCTTTCTCTTAAAAAAAAAAAAGTAGTTTAAAGGTAGCAAGTTCTTAGAGGGTTTTGTTTGTTTGTTTTGTTTCATTTGGCCCTGGGGTGGGGTGGGGGGGTTCGGGGAGGGGGAGGAGGAGTGGAAGGGATGGAGGGGAGAGGCGAGGGGGGGGTTAAGCCCAGCCAATAACCAGGCAGGCCCACACTCTACCACTGAACTATACCCTGGCACTGTACTGCCATTCAAAAACCCGTCACGAAGGTAATGATCTTTTTTTTTTTTCATTGATATATTTTTATATACATTTCAAATGATTTCCCCTTTTCTGGGTCCCCACTCCCCGCAAGTCCCATAAGCCCTCTTCCGTCCCCCCTGTTCTTCCATCCACCCCTTCCCATTTCCCTGTTCTGGAATTCCCCTATACTCTTGCACTGAGTTTTTCCAGAACCAGGGGCCACTCCTCCATTCTTTTTGGACATCATTTAATTTGTGGATTATGTCCTGGGTATTCAAGAAGGTAATGATCTTAAGCACACTAGATCTCATGTGTTTCGGTATGTATACAAGATTCTTATTTGAAAGTGACCCACCTATCTTAACAAAAAGCTTTCATAAGGAAATATCTATCTATATATATGTATCATAAATTATATTTAAGATTTAGAAATGAAATAAGGTACAGATCTCACTTTAAACACTAAAACTGAAATTAAAAAGTAAACCTGTGACATTATGTAATGCCTTGTTACATGGTTCCTCGGCACAAACATTTACAAAACGGATCATTATTTCTACCTGACACTTCTATGATTTCCCCTAAATTCACTGTGAGCCCCACCAAACTTCTTACACAGAGATGTGCTGCTATTCATATGGCATACATTGAGGCCATTTCAGCATGAACCATTTCAACTTACTATAACTCAGTATAAAGTAAATCCAATGAAGCATTATAGTTATGAAGGTTAAGAAAACAAAGGCAGTATTACATGTGGTGTTCACAGTATGTCACTGTCATTAAATTCATTAGTCCCTTCCTTTAAAGTCTTCTTGCTCTGGCATGTTTTTTTCCTGGCATGGTTTTAGAATTTTAGATTACATGTTTAACTTTGTGCTGAGTTGGTCAGCACCTTGATTGACATGAACGATCACAGTAAGGAGAGTACATAGACATAAAAGAGGGAGACCATTGAGGGACAGAAGCAGGGGAAGGACCTTTTTGTGGTAAGACATTAAAACAGAAGGTATTAAAAATAAGATGAAACAGTGTGTTCACAATGCAACATGCCAGAGTCATGGTTTCATTAGAAACCATCAGGAAATCATGAAATGTCATGAAAAAAAATAACTAATTATGAGATGAAATTAAATTTGTAGATTACAAATACAGCAGGGTCATCCACCATAGAGGCTTATAAAGATGTCATCTTCTCTGGCCGTGCCCCTCAGCTTTCTGTCCTCACAGGCTGCTGCCTCCTCTGCTCATCAATCATTTTGAACAGTTCCAACAGGGAGTTCCAAGGTGACCATCACGCCCCCAAACCCAGAGCTTTCAGCTGACCTTTGGACCAAATGTCTGCAGCATATCTGCCATTCCTAGAACTTCTTCAGCAGGTTCACAAACAGTCAGTCTGCAACACAGGCCTAGGAATAACCCAGTTCAAGACGGGTCCCTGTAACTCTTCTGTAGATATCCTTGGAGTACACAGTTAGAGCGTGACACTGAGCCCATCTATATTAACGAGCATTAACAGAGGGCATGGGCTATTCAAACAATACAACTTTTCTTTTTTAAACATAACTCATGATTTATGGGGTTTTCAGAATAGTGACATTTGGCTTGCTACTTAAGCCATCAGAGCCAACTAAAGCAGACTCTGAGTCAAACAGTCCAGTTCATCCATTGTATGCAGCTTCAGATAGATTTGCAGTCATTCTGAAGTTCTCCTCAAATTTGAAAGCCTCACTTCCTATGGAACAGGAGCTGGTGTAGGGACTGGAGAAGTTCTTGTAGATGCCCATCCGAATGAACACGGGCATGGCACTGGTGGGAATGCGGATGACGTGCAGATTCGTTTGGGCCCACACAGCATCAGGTTTTTCAATACTAGGTGCATGGCTTGGATCCAGATTTTGCTGTAAGCAGCATTAGAAATCAAATACTTGGGATGGAGAGGTGGCTCGGTGGCTAAGAGCACTGACTGCTTTTCTGGAGGTCCTGAGTTCAAATCCCAGCAACTACATGGTGGTTCACAAAACCAACTGTAATGAAATCTGATGCCCTCTTCAGAGGTGTCTAAAGACAGCTACAGTGTACTTACATATAATAAATAAATAAATCTTTTTAAAAAAAGAAATCAAATACTTCCTGATGCTCTTCAGGTTCTACCCTTCTTCCTCTTCTGCCCTGATATGCTTTGCTTCAAAGTCAACCAGCTTAACCAGGGTTCTGCCAATATCCATGACAAACCATGGAAATGTTTGCTTTTTGCCAGTTTTGTTCTTAATGGTGGGTGGCGGCCATCTCTCTAGGTCCCGAGTTACCTTTTTAACTTTGTTAACCTCCCCTTTTCCCTCCCTCTTTTCCTCTCTCCCTTCTTCTTTCCTTCCAGATTCACCTCTCGGTTGAAATTCTTGATCTTTCCATTTATTTGTTCATCTTTTCTTAGATTGTGTTACCCTATTTGTAGTAGCTTTTTAATGCCCTTATATGTTAATTTGACTTCACTCTGGAGTATCTACTATTATTGATTTTTTTCCCTTTCTGGTTTTGGGTCACGTGGTCTCCTTATTTGCCTTATTATTATTTTAAGATTCGTGTTTTTAAAAACGTATGTGTTCTGAGTGTGTGTTTATGCACACTGTGTGTGGGTCCTGGAGGAGGGCAGAAGATGGCTTTGGACCCTCGCTAGCTCGAGTTACAGGCAGCTGTGATCCGCCTCACCTGGCTGCTAGGAACCAAACTTGAATCTTTTGGTATAGCAGCAAGTGCTCTTAACAGCTGAGTCATCTCTCCAGGCCCTCATCGTGTCTTTTAATGTCTGATGACTTCTAGACCTGTTTTAAACAGCTATTGCGATTGCCAACGACCATCCCCACATGCCCTGTCCTATAATAGGACTTATTTAATTCAACCAGTGAATTTAAGTTGTCAAAGACAGGTGTGGTTTCCAATGTCTTTAAGGATGTTTTCTGTGTATAAGAGGGGTCCCTTCTGCCATCGTGTTGAGGGCTAAGTGCCTAAAATGCTAGCTTTGCTATGTGCCTAACCTTCAGTATTATGCTCTGCTACAGCCAAAGTCCTACTAGTTGAGGTTGGAGATGCAGCTCAGTTGGGAGAGCAATTGCTTAGCAAGTAGGAGGCCCTGAGTTCCAGCCCAGCACCAGAGAAAACCAGAACCAAACATGCTGGTGGATCTTTCCATGTCCCATGATGATTGCCATGTCCTGGGAAAGGCATCTTGGGCGCCACAGTTAACAGGTTGATGCAGCCTGGAGTCAGGACAAGGCCTGAGCTCACCTGTCACCAGTTGTCATCGACTTGTGCCTTTTTCCTTTAAATATTGATTAAAAGGTCAAACATATACATGTTCATCCAATATGGGGCTTATTTGTAACATTATTTCTATTTTTACCAATCTTAGCAGACCATAGTTAACCCCACTCCTATCCCCTTTAGCAGAATATTTATGGACAAGGAGGATGCAGATACCCAGGGATATCATTCTGTTAGAGACTGTTTACCTTTTGTAAGATGCTGTAGACTGAATCACAAGTGCTTCATGACCTATCTGTAGTAGAATTCTGAATCTTGTCTTTATCATATAATCTCCTAGTTGGAAGAGGCAGAAACTCCCCTTCCCCTGCCCCGCCCCCTCCATACTCCCAAATAAAGACGTGTTTAGCCTTGTAACTTGTTTTGGTCAAAGATACATGGACCAAAATGACAAACATGTCATGTCAAGATCTAGAGGGGTATCTCATGTTTCTGTCTCATGTTTTGAACTCCTATGACCCTTTATGAGAAAAACATGTCCCATGTAGCCACTGGTCCAAGGAGAATGAGGAAATTTGTAGAGTACACTTGAACCTAATCAAGAGCCTGGAATCAAGCCTATCTGATTCTAGCCCAACCCAGCAGAGCCACTGCAACCCACAGACCCAGAGGAGAAGAAACAATGTTGGTTTAAAGCTTGGAGAGTCTGAAGTTTACTGATAAGCAGCAAAACCTGTTTCAAACCAGTGGCTAAGGTTAAACTTTCTTTAAAAGTTTATGCTGATTTGACTCCATGAATTCTGTAATTCTTCAGTTGATTGACTGAGTCGCTTGAACCTCTCTTCTGCCTGGTTGAATTGGACATGTTCTCAATTCATGTTTGATTGACTCCATAATTATCATCATTCTAATAGAAATATTCAAAGTGGTTCAATAGTAAGGAGCTTTCCATTTTATGTATTTAACCCTAAGACAGTTAATAGTAATAAAACATGTTCATTTGAATTACACTTTTCTGATGGTTAAATTGGCTTTTAAAATAGTAATTTTTTGGGGCTGGAGAGATGGCTCAGAAGTTAAGAGTACTGACTACTACTCTTCCAGAGGTCCTGAGTTCAAATTCTGGCAACCACATAGTGGCTCACAACCATCTGTAATGAGATCTGATGCCCTCTTCTGGTGTGTCTAAAGACAGCAACAGTGTACTTATGTATAATAAATAAATAAATCTTTAAAAAGAACGGAAAATAGTGATTTTTATCTCAGTATAAAAGGATCTATCTGATTTTTATTGAACAGCCACAAGACATTTCTGTGTGTGTATATATATATTTGTGTATGTGTGTGCATATATGTGTACATGTGTATATGTGTGTATGCATGTGTGCACATGTATGTGTATATGTGTGTGTTTGTGTCCACATGAGTGTTTATTCTTTCTTTAAATCAGTTAATCCTTTTATAACATAGACTGTTCAAAGGCAAACAAAAACAAGGAAAGAAATAACAGTATTTTTTTCTCACTTACTGATCTAGGGGTAATTGTTACTAGCTTTTTGTTTTTTAACTTTCTTAATTTGTTTTCATTAATTAATTTATTTTTCATTAATTTATGTTTTTGATACTCTACATGCGTGTGTGTCTGTGCTCCATATGTGTTACCGGTATCCTCAGAAATCAAGAGAGGGCGTTGGACCCCTTGGGCCTGGAGTTACAGGTGGTTGTGGGTGCTAACCTGGTTCTCTGGAGGAAAGTACCCATCTCTCCAGTTTTTAGTTTTTGCTTTTTCTTTTAATATACTTTTACATTACAATAATATCACAAGTACATGCAAAAGAGTCATATTTATTTACCATTATTGGTTTTTTGTTTGTTTCTGTTTTGCTTTGTTTTGTTTTTGAGACAGGTTTTCTCTACATAGTCCTAGCTATCTTGGAACTCACTGTGTAGACCAGGCAGGACTCACAGAGATCCACCTGCCTTTGCCTCCTGAGTGCTGGAATTGAAGGCATGTGCCAACCATGCCCAACTCCTCCCATGATTTTGTTGTTGTTTGTTTTTTGTTTGTTTTTTGTTGTTGTCATTGTTTTCAATTCAGGGTTTCTCTGTGTAGTTCCTGACTGTCCTCACTTTGAACTCACTCTATAGACCAGGCTGGTTAGGAACCCAGTGATCTGCAGGTCTCTGGGGTTCTGAGATTAAAGGCCTGTGCCACAACCACCCATCTTCCTCCTTGATTTTTAAAAAATGATTCTAGGGCTGAAATATACAGGGCTCTATGCCTTATTTTTGAATAGTGATAAATCTTAGAGATTCTTCTAGAACATCACCCAAAGAGCTTCTTAAATCTTAAAAAGGAAAAAAAATTATACTGCATTCCAGTGTAATAATTCTGAAAATGACAGGAGTCCTATAAGTCAGAATTATATTTATGAAAACTCTAAAAAGTTATTTTCCATTTTTCTCACTTTCACTGGCATGCAATGGAGTTTTCCAGAAGCCACTGTTAACTGCAGCAGAGTAAAAACAGAAGTGGATACAAGAACTCATCCAACAGAAGTGGATACGAGAACTCAGCTGCCTTTTATTAAGTCAGACATTGAAGAGATTTGCAAAGAATCAAAACTTGCCAGGCAGAGATGGCATATGCCTTCAATCCCAGCCAGCACTGGGAGCCAGAGGCAGGTGGATCGCTGCATTTGAGACCAGTTCCAAAGTGAGTTTAGGATAGCCAGGGCTACACTGAGAAGTCCTGTCCCTCCAAAACTGGGGAAAATAACAAACAAAAACTGAGGTCTTTCTCATTGTGTTTTTTTTTCTTTTAGACACACAATGGGTGGATGCTTCTGTTCTGTTTCTGACACAGGACCTCTCTGTGCTTCCTGGGCTTCCCCGACTCGGAGCTCTTCCTGCCTCTGCCTCCCAAATGCTGCGCTTAGTACACTGTTTAAAATCAGCATTATTTATAATAATGTTCTAAATATTTATTACTATTTAAAATTATTAAAGATTTATTTTATTTAACATATAAGAGTGTTTTACTTCCATGTATATCTCTGCACTGCTTGCATGCCTGGTGCCCATAGAAGTCAAAAGGGAGAGTTTGATCTCTTGAAACTAAATTGAAACTAAAGTTATGGTGGCTATAAATCAGCACGTGGGTGCTGGGGACCAAGCCCATGTCCTTTGTCAGAGCCACAAGTACTTCTTTCTTTCTTTCTTTCTTTCTTTCTTTCTTTCTTTCTTTCTTTCTCTCTCTCTCTCTCTCTCTCTCTTTCTCTCTCTTTCTCTCTTTCTTTCTTCTTTTTGTTTTTTATTTTGTTTGTTTTTGTTTTTTGTTTTTTTTGTTTTTTTGTCTTTTTTTATTCGATATATTTTTTATTTACATTTCAAATGATTTCCCCTTTTCTAGCCCCCCCACTCCCCGAAAGTCCCATAAGCCCCCTTTTCTCCCCCTGTCCTCCCACCCACCCCTTCCCACTTCCCTGTTCTGGTTTTGCCCTATACTTCTTCACTGAGTCTTTCTAGAACAAGGGGCCACTCCTCCTTTCTTCTTGTACCTCATTTGATGTATGGATTATGTTTGGGGTATTCCAGATTTCTAGGTTAATATTCACTTATTAGTGAGTGCATACCATGAGTCACCTTTTGAGTCTGGGTTACCTCACTTAGTATGATGTTTTCTAGCTCCATTCATTTGCCTAAGAATTTCATGAATTCATTGTTTCTAATAGCTGAATAGTACTCCATTGTGTAGATATACCACATTTTTTGCATCCACTCTTCTGTTGAGGGATACCTGGGTTCTTTCCAGCATCTGGCAATTATAAATAGGGCTGCTATGAACATAGTAGAGCATGTATCCTTATTACATGGTGGGGAACCCTCTGGGTATATGCCCAGGAGTGATATAGCAGGATCTTCTGGAAGTGAGGTGCCCAGTTTTCTGAGGAACCGCCAGACTGATTTCCAGAGTGGTTGTACCAATTTGCAACCCCACCAGCAGTGGAGGAGTGTTCCTCTTTCTCCACATCCTCTCCAACACCTGCTGTCTCCTGAATTTTTAATCTTAGCCATTCTGACTGGTGTAAGGTGAAATCTCAAGGTTGTTTTGATTTGCATTTCCCTAATGACTAATGAAGTTGAGCATTTTTTAAGATGCTTCTTCGCCATCCGAAGTTCTTCAGGTGAGAATTCCCTGTTTAACTCTGTACCCCATTTTTTAATAGGGTTGTTTGGTTTTCTGGAGTCTAACTTCTTGAGTTCTTTATATATATTGGATATTAGCCCTCTATCTGATGTAGGATTGGTGAAGATCTTTTCCCAATTTGTTGGTTGCCGATTTGTCCTCTTGATGGTGTCCTTTGCCTTACAGAAACTTTGTAATTTTATGAGGTCCCATTTGTCTCCTGAGTGCTGCAATTAAAGTTGCGCGCAGCCACCACAAACAAGAGTTCTTAATATTTAAGAGTGTAACACTGTCCTGAAACCAAAGGGATTGAGAAATGCTATTCAGTCATATACTCAGAGCATAACTGAAGTTATCCTTTACCATCTGACAGTTACCTGTAGAGTAGAAAATATTTAATGCGTGCTCTGTGCTTTCAGTGGGTGCGCCTGCTCAAGAGCTCTGGACTCATGAATGAAGGACACACTCACACAACCTTTATATTTTATTATGCCTTAACTAGCTCAATAGCTAGGAGCTTCCAAACCTCCCCACGTCTCGCACACACTGCCCTCCGGTATATTGTTTATTTTCAATCATACTGAATGAGTAAGCTTCTATGAAGTTTATATCTCATGAGGACCATTCAATGAGGTGCGAAGGGAATGCCACAGCAAAGGGAAGATACAAATTTTGGCAGCTGCTGAGAGGACAGAGATGGAGAGGAAAGGCAGAGAGTCCTCCCTTTGAAAGAAAGCAGGCAGACACAGCTGCGCAGCGAGGAAGTGGGTCAGTCTTTATGGAGAAAGGGAGCTGGCCCACCGTGTTGGGAAAGCTTGCTGAGGGTTTCGACTGGCATCCAAAGAAGACAGACTGGGGAAAGTGGCGGCTCACACCTTTAATGGGTTCACACCTTTAATCCTAGAAATTGGGAGGCAGAAGAAGTTGGATGTCTGAGTTTCAGGCCATCATTTTCTACAGTTCAAATTCCAGGACAGCCTGGGCTACAGAGAAACTCAGTCTCTCTCTCTCTCTCTCTCTCTCTCTCTCTTTTTTTATTTTTTATTTTATTTTGTTTTTGAGTTTGTTTTTTCGAGATAAGGTTTCTCTGTGTAGCCCTGGCTGCCCTGGAATTCACTCTGTAGACCAGGCTGGCCTCAAACTCAGAATCCGCCTGCCTCTGCCTCCCAAGTGCTGGGATTAAAGGCGGGTGCCACCACTGCCTGGCAGAAACTCAGTCTCAACCCCCAAAACCTAAAAAACCCCAAAACCAAAAAACCAAGGCTTTTTGAATTAGAACTTGGAAACCAGGTAAGCTTAGCTGCATGCTAACCACGGCCACAGTCTGGCCACAGTCTGATTTGCTTTGTTGGGAGTGGAGTTGTGGCTTCAAACACATCATTTATATCCATCCCATATATATATATATATCACTTTATGAGGTGAAAATTGTCTTTTTCTTTTCACACACCAGAAAGCAGTCTGAGAGAAATCAGTGTTCAGTGAGGAAGTCATGCTGCAGGGACCAAGTGAAATTCTTGTTACCCAACTCTGTACTTTGTATTGAGTTAAGAATTCTCCATGTGGAGGTCCTTGATCCATTTGGATTTGAGCTTAGTACAAGGAGACAAGGATGGATCAATTCGCATTCTTCTGCATGAAGCCAGACACTCTGAAGCTAATAGAAAAGAAACTGGGGAAGACGCTTGAGGACATCGGTACAGGGAGAAAGTTTCTGAACAGAACACCAATAGCGTATGCTCTAAGAGCAAGAATTGACAAATGGGACCTCATAAAATTACAAAGTTTCTGTAAGGCAAAGGACACCATCAAGAGGACAAATCGGCAACCAACAAATTGGGAAAAGATCTTCACAAATCCTACATCAGAAAGAGGGCTAATATCCAATATATATAAAGAACTCAAGAAGTTAGACTCCAGAAAACCAAACAACCCTATTAAAAAATGGGGTACAGAGTTAAACAGGGAATTCTCACCTGAAGAACTTCGGATGGCGGAGAAGCATCTTAAAAAATGCTCAACTTCATTAGTCATTAGGGAAATGCAAATCAAAACAACCCTAAGATTTCATCTTACACCAGTCAGAATGGCTAAGATTAAAAATTCAGGAGACAGCAGGTGTTGGAGAGGGTGTGGAGAAAGAGGAACACTCCTCCACTGCTGGTGGGGTTGCAAATTGGTACAACCACTCTGGAAATCAGTCTGGCGGTTCCTCCAAAAACTGGGCACCTCACTTCCAGAAGATCCTGCTATACCACTCCTGGGCATATACCCAGAAGACTCCCCACCATGTAATAAGGATACATGTTCTACTATGTTCATAGCAGCCCTATTTATAATTGCCAGATGCTGGAAAGAACCCAGGTATCCCTCAACAGAAGAGTGGATGCAAAAAATGTGGTATATCTACACAATGGAGTACTATTCAGCCATTAGAAACAATGAATTCATGAAATTCTTAGGCAAATGGATGGAGCTAGAGAATATCATACTAAGTGAGGTAACCCAGACTCAAAAGGTGACTCATGGTATGCACTCACTAATAAGTGGATATTAACCTAGAAAACTGGAATACCCAAAACATAATCCACACATCAAATGAGGTATAAGAAGAAAGGAGGAGTGGCCCCTGGTTCTGGAAAGACTCAGTGAAGCAGTATTTGGCAAAACCAGAACGGGGAAGTGGGAAGGGGTGGGTGGGAGGACAGGGGAAGAGAAGGGGGCTTACGGGACTTTTGGGGAGTGGGGGGGCTAGAAAAGGGAAATCATTTGAAATGTAAATAAATTATATCGGAAAAAAAAAAAAAGAATTCTCCATGCAAGCCAGGTGGTGGTGGCGCACGCCTGTGATCCCAGCACTCTGGGAGGCAGAGGAGCCTGGTCTACAGAGTGAGTTCCAGGCCAGCCCGGGCTATACAAAGAAACCCGGTCTCGAAAAAAACAAATCCAAAAAAACCAAATGAATGAATGAATGAATGAATGAATGAATGAATAAAAGAAAAGAAATAATTCTCCATGTATATATCTCATCGGCTTATTTCACTTACATAATGGACTTTGTTTTTGCCTTGGTCTAGGCTGTTTCCTCTGAGAGGCTAGTCCTGGAAGAGGGTGAGTGGATCCAGTCTCTCCACATTCCCAACAGAAAACAGCGTGCTAGCCACGATGTTCTATTGTGACTCACAATAATTTCAACCCTCGAAACAAATGACTGGTCAAATTTACTTTTAAAAAATATATGTATGGGTATTTTGTCTGTGTGTATATATGTATGGGTATTTTGTCTGTGTGTATATATGCACACCATGGTACCTTGGTGTCCTCAGGGGCCAGAAGAGGACATCAGATCGTCTGGAACTGGAGTAATATGCTTGTAGCTGCCTTGGTGATGTATTCTGCCTTGTGGGTGTTAGAAATTTAGTTCTGGCTCTTTGGAAGGGTAGCCAGTTCTTTTAACCACTGAGTCATTTCTCCAGCCCCTGAATTTTAGAACTCACTAGGTTAAAACTAATTCACCTAATTTTCAGAATAAATTGTCTATGAAACTGTTAATAATTTCCTCCCATAGTGAAGCACTTCACCTTGGAGGGAAGCTTTTTAAACAGGAAGGTAAGCGACTCAAAACAGCTTCAGGAAGTCCCTGAAATTGACCAGATTCACTAAGTCCTTCCCTGCCAGAGCATGTAAAAGCAACAGATTTTCAGAGGAGACAAGCTGTGAAGAAGACCCTAATACCATACCAGCTGCCTTGAAGAAACAGAAACCAGCCCAGCTGCCCGGAAGAGGTTTAGAACAATGGAGGCATCTGGAAAGGACACCCTCCAACCTGCATTGCTGCTGCAGGCTGTGTTTCATGTTCCCAGGATTTGTGAGCTGTCACCCATGCCAGGGTGGGCTTTTGGTGTCTTAAAGACACTTCTGATGCAGTAAGTAACCCAACAATCTTATTGGTTTACCAGTTGGACTGTGCTGGTGTCAGTACTTTGGTCTGTTATGGGCTCCCTATCTGGGGTAAGTAGATTTTGTGTGTGTGTGTGTGTGTGTGTGTGTGTGTGTGTGTGTCTTGAGTCTTCCTAGGAAAAGTTTTGTCATACAACAGTAACCAAATCATATTAAAATATATTTGACAAAGACAACAAAATAAAACTTAAAACCCAGCATAAGCCACAATAGTCATTTGAAAACAACCAACCCTACATACAGAAACACACAAATATATTTTAATGTCTTTTGTTAATTCATGAAACTTATACTGTATTGTTGCTACTTTTGATTTTTGCACACAAAGGAGATAACCTAAGAATATTTGAAAAAATATAAAATGGACTTATTAAAGATGTAGCTTGGCAGTACTATACTTGCCTGGCATGTATGCCATCC
This sequence comes from Apodemus sylvaticus, assembly GCF_947179515.1. Taxonomy (NCBI): domain Eukaryota; kingdom Metazoa; phylum Chordata; class Mammalia; order Rodentia; family Muridae; genus Apodemus; species Apodemus sylvaticus. Next base: position 113,597,544 of record NC_067472.1, read on the forward strand.
TAGATTTGATGTCCAGCATTGGAGAGACAGAGAGGAGAGATAGAGGAGGAAGAGAAGAGGAAGGTGAGGAAAAGGGAGAGGGAGAAAAAGAGGGAGAGGGAGAGAAAGAGGAGAGGGAAAGAGAATGGTGAAGAGAGAAAATATGAATATATTTACCAAACTGTAAATTAATTTTTAAAATAAAATCTCAATGTAGTGCTGGGCATTGTGTTACATGCCTTTAATCCCAGCAGAGGCAGGAAAAACGTTGTGAATTTGAGGCTAGCCTAGTCTATCCGGAGAGTTCCAGGTTAGCCAGGGACACTTTGAGACACTTTCTCAAAACAAAACAAACCATACCCAAATTTTCACATTCAAAGGGAACCCCAACTCCTCAAACTCCAAAATGCAGTTTAAATATCCAGAAATGGGCTCAATCAGGCCTACAGCAGGATCTCTGGCCGTTATAGAAAAGCCAGCATTCCCCAGGAGCTTGTGAAGCCAATTCCCCTCTATCCAAATGAGACATTTGGTTACTGTGGTAACTATCAGGATATCAAAGTGCACACATGCTGGCATTCAGGCCCCCTTGTACCACAAATACCCGTTCTGCGCTTCAAAGTCCGTGCTAGACTCCCAGCCCCTCTCACGCCTCAGGTGCCTGACCTCCCTCAGCTCACACACAGGCTGCCATTGGCAGCTCCTCGTTCTCTTTAACCATGCTATTCTATGGTTTTTCTCGCTCTGCTCTGCTCTTGCTTCTCTCACCATTTTTATTATCTAACCACTGCTATTCTCCCTTCTCTCAAAGATATCCATGGTCATGCACAGTCTGGTTGTGTTCAGTTTATCGCTTTCTCTGTTCTGGATTCTTCCAGATGTCATGGCAATTCTTTTTCTATATCTACAATAAAAGCCTTCCCTTTAACCATATCATGAAGTGGACTTGTCATCAGTTTATTTGGCATTTTCCCCCATATGTCCCAGATGTATTTTTGTTTTTTGAGACAAGGTCTGTGTGTGTAGCCTTGGCTGTCCCGGAACTCTCTGTAGACCAGGCTGGCCTTGAAATCAGAGATCACCGTTCTTCTGCCTCTTTAGTGCTGGGATTAAATGTATATGTTTTTTGAGATAGGGCCTGGTTATGTAACCCTGGCTAGATTGGAATTTGACATTTAGACTTGACTGGCCTCGAACTCCAAGAGACCCACCATCCTCTGCCTCCTGAGGGCTGAGGTTCAAGGCCTGAGCCATCAAACATGGCTCAGATACTGTAAGTATTCTAAGGCCATTTGGCAGTGTAGCAGATTGAAGAGGTGAGTGCCATTAGGCTCGGGGCTAGCCAGTTACTATTGTGAATACCCTTCCAGAAATGTGACTTCTTCAAAAGAAGTCCTTTGGGAACGCCTTTCTCACATAGCACCTCTTTATAAAGGCACTTTCCTGGGGACTCAACTCAGGCAAGCCTGTCTAGGTGCAGTTTGCGGGAGTTAACTCCAATCTAGGTGCCAGGAAGGCCAGGCGTCGCCGCCTTAATGCCAGAGAGACAGCTGGCCCGGCGAGCCCCGCCCAGGCTCCCGGGAGCACCTGAGACCCGGCGACTGGCCTTGACTGGAGGCTTTTGCTCCTCCAGCTCAGGCCAACCCCCGCCCACACCCAGGAGGTAGGCGGGAGGAGGGTGATTGACGGAGTCGCCCAGTGGCTGGAGGAGTGCAGAGGGACCGAAGGGCCTGGTGCTGCAGTTTTCATAAACTGGTTGGGCCGGTCCTCGGGAACCTCCGTCCTCGACTGGCTTCCCTGCATGGGTTGTTATGGTAACAAATGACCGAACAGTCCCTTACGAATTAGCCAATGAGAGGCGACCGTCCTTTGCACGGCGTCTCCGAGCAAGAGGTGTTGCGAAAGCCGAAGACTCGGCCGGGGAAGAAGGCGGCGCTTGGACGTATTGCGGAAGGGCCGGGGGCGGGGCCTGTGACACGCGCGGGCCAGCCAATCCCGCCTTGTGTTTCCAACGGCCCCGCCCCTTTACCGCACATTTCCCCTCCCCTAGTTCATTTCGCACGACGCAGCGGTTGGGAACACAGACATTTTCGGAGCTGGAGCCGCCACTGCCGCCGCCATTTTGTGTCTGTGGAAAAAGAAGCCCCGGCGGCGGCTGGAGGTGGACGGAGATTTCCCGTGAGGCTGCGGCGTCTCTCCCCCGAGGTTCCCCCTGGGTCGTCCCCCATCCCCCCTCCGCGGTCAGCATGCGGTGAAGCCGCAGCGGCCGGAGACCCGGGGAGCGAGGCCGAGGCGTCGGAAGGGAGGCGGGGTGTCGAGCGGCTTCAGCCTCGGCGGCGGCGGACCTCGGAGGGGGGCCGCGGCGCAATGTCAGAGCAGACGCCGGCGGAGGCCGGAGCTGCGGGGGCCCGGGAGGACGCCTGTCGGGATTATCAGTCGTCGTTGGAAGACCTGACCTTCAATAGCAAACCGCACATCAATATGCTGACCATTCTAGCCGAGGAGAATCTGCCCTTCGCCAAGGAGATCGTCTCTCTCATCGAGGCCCAAACCGCCAAGGTTTTTATACACCCCGCAGCCTCCTATTCTTCTAATACTCCTTGATTTTAGTGTCAGCCTCATCCCAGGTCTCGCTTCCATCCGAAGGGGGACGGAATTCCTCCTCTCCAACCCCCCACCCCCGACTCGGGCTTGGTCTTTGGCCCCGGCTGGGAGCGTGGGCCTCTTTCGGGGAGGGAGCGGGGAGGATGCAGGGTGGAGCCCCATTTCCGCTTACCAACTCCCTATTTAGGCCACCTCTGAGTACGTCCCCACGCTCGCACGCATCGGGGACTGCCTTTCGGATGGGGGGAATACTTAGAGGCAGTTTGTGTTTGGGGAGCGAAAGAGTTAAAAAACAAACCATCTTAAGCCCTTGGGAAGGTGGGGAGGGGCTTTCCCCTCAGTGTCCTTTTTGGGGAATTGTGCTCTGTGGGTTGGAAGGAGGTGAAGGGGGACCTGGGAGCGAGCTGTCGGTGGGTTGGGTATAGGGAATTGGCCCCGAGTGGAACAGCGGCCTGTTAGCTCAACATGGCGCCTGCAAAGCACATGATGCGAAAGGGAAGAGAGGAGAATCCATTCCCTGCCAGCCAGGCAGCTGCTCACATCCGTCAACCCCATTTTGGGGTGGGGGGCTGTTGGATCAAACTTTTATTCTCCTCTCAGAGGGTCTGATTTTGCCCCAGTGGTAGGGAAATTTGGCTGAGGGTGGGGTTTTGGGTGTGTGTGGGAGAGCTTATCCAACCTGTAAGTGGGTAACAAAATACTTGAAGTTTCTTTGAAATTTCAGTCCCTCCTTTTCCTATTCTCTTTCTCCCTTCCCTGATAGTGAAGGCTGGCTTTTCTTCACCCCTTGACCGAAGTGGTCCTTTGCTACCTTCTGTTTTCCCTCTGGTCTTCCTTTTCTGTGGATTCATATGGGAGCGATATGTCATTTAAGTAAAGTTACTGTTAAACTTAGATATTGAGTCTTAACCGCTTCCCAATTAATACATTTTAAGTTACTTTTCAAGCTTGTATTTAAGGTTTAGTTTTTTTTCTCTAGTTGTTAGTGATTGCAATTATCAGGATGAGCCTCCTTTTAGCAGAGTGAACCCCTTTTAAAGGCCACTTTAACAACAACCACCAATATATTGTTTAGAGACGGTTTCTGTCTAGTGTACAACTGAGTGGTCTGACTCTAATAAATGGTTTTGAAATGTGTGACTGGTATTATAAAATTTGTGAATAAAACATATAAAATATGTATTTGTCTTTTTTATTTACCTTTGTAAGGTGTAGAATCTGTTTCCAAGAATTTTTACTTTTGTGGTTGTGTGTTTTAAACAAAAGTCTTTAAGTGACTTGGGTTCATTCTTTAGGTCCATCCACTCTTTTGGGTAAATCAGTTCACAAGATACACGGTTTCACGTGGTCCTTTCAAACCTTAATTTAAAGAGGGGGAAAGGTTTTTTTTTTCCTTTAAGGGCTCAGCAAATTTATCGAGTTCATTTTGACAGCTAAAACAAGTCTTCACCTTTTCCTGTTGAATGCCTGTGAAACAGCTGTCTTTTGAAAGTAGTATGAGGTTTAAGAAGGAAGCGCTCCTCATACTCAACTTTTTATTGATAACTACATACGTGTTGGCAGAGAAAATGTACCTTTTTTCCTTGTTGAAGACTTTAAATATCTTTTAAAAAAGAACAGCACTTGGAGAACAAAAGTTTTCAAACTATATTTTGGGTATTGGTATTCACAGCACCTACTATTTAGCAGCTCAGATTGCATTCAAAGGAGACAGCTTCTTGCTGGTTTTAAAATGGATCTACAAGACCTTGGTGAACTGAAAACTTTATGCAGAATATATTGACCACATAAAACTTGTATTTGTGTATTTTGTTACACAAAGTGGTGAAAATAGGTGGACTATTTTCTGGTAAAAGACAGCTCAAAAGTTTTTGGGCACATGCTTCCTGGTTATTTTTGTAAAAAATAATAAGGTCACTTTGGGGAAAGACTCTTATTATCTGGGTTGGGGGTGAGGGGAGGGGTCGCCATTATTTGGTAGCAACTGGCTTGGTTTAATGCTTCAGGGAGTGTATGTTTGTGTTTTTACTCTTTAGCATCTCAGCAATACTAAACTAATGGGCTCACACCTAATTTCAGTCTTCTCATAACCATAGGAAAAAGGCTATTACATAGAAGAACTTCCCTTGCGCAGTGAAACACTAGCCTGTTGAACAGATTGTGGTGTTAAAAGAGCCTATTTAAGTGCAATAATTTCTTAAATGGTATAAAACAAGACATGATAAAGTGAAGACACGGCAATAAAACATTTGACATGTTGGTACTTAATAGTTTGCCCCCACACAGTGGCTTTGTGAACCCTTTATTAGCACCTAAGTTTTTTTTGTTTGTTTTTGTTTTTAAATACAGAATTACTCAAACATTTCTTTAGTCAACCTTGGTTGTAAAGGTTATAACAGAAGCAAGAGCATTTCCACACACTTGTCAGGGCAATCTGTTTTGTGAAGTATGGCATTGCATATACCCTAGAAGTGTGAGCCTGCCCTAGCTACTGGTAGCTATGGGTAAGAGTTCAGTTAGATTCATATACACATGGGGTGGGTAATTGGGGTTTCATCTAAGTTTTGTTTTCTTAAATCATGGGTACTCCTGTGGAGTCAGTTAACAGCTTATGTGGCATGTGTGTTAGTGTTCCTCAACAAGTCTGTGAACCTGCTGATGCTTTCTGGAAGCTTGCTGTACCTTCTAAAAGCCAGTGGTGGGTAGGCTTTGCAGTTCAACTGGGGCAACTGGAAGGGCTGGTACCTTTATCAGCATCACCACACTGGCTCAGCACAAATTTAGAATCCTTGGTTTGTGCATGTAAGAGGAGAAATATTTCGACGACAGTCCATGCTGTGAAGAAAATCTTCAGGACATCCAGGTTTCCAGTCCAGTTGAACCTGACTTACATGACTCAGCAGCGGCTCCTCTGTCCAGTTTTTCTTGTATCAGTAACAAGCTTGCACTTCTGCATGTTTGTGTGCAAGGTTTAAGCGTCTTGCCGTTGACTTCGTATGTGAAGTGTGTTTAAGTTCATTATTTGGATTATAGAAAAGTGATCTTAATGATTTTATAGGTAACAAAGTTTCATAGACTTTAACATATAAAATTATCCAGTGAAACCAGGGCACCTACTTGATTGATTCAAGGTACAACATAAACACAGATCCCTAAGCTGACACTTGGATTACAGAAAATATTTCTCCCTCTCCTTTTATTGCCACTTTGAACACTTTACCAAATGCACACAAATTTATGTTAAGTATTGAGTACTAAAGATAATGGTTTTCCTTTTGATAATTCTGAGCTTTTTTTAAATGCACAACTAAAACATTTTAAGAAACAAGTACTTTTGAACACTTAAGGGCTTATAAAGTAACATCAAAATCATTTTGTACCAACAAAACTAGAGGTCTATCTTATAGGCTTAAAAACACTTTTAAAAGTAATTTTTTGGTGGTAATTCACTATACTAAACTTCTCAGTTTCTTTTTTATACTTCAGGCTCCTTCCTCAGAGAAGCTTCCAGTTATGTACCTTATGGATTCTATCGTGAAAAATGTTGGAAGAGAGTATCTCACTGCCTTTACTAAAAATCTAGTTGCAACATTTATTTGTGTGTTTGAAAAGGTATATATATTTAGAAACATTTGAAAATTTTTAAATGTGTTCCAGATTAAATAAATTCTGGTCTGTGTTGGGTTTTCTTGGGTGGTGGAATGTTTTGTTGTTTTGGACATTTACTGTAAAGTGTCTTTTCAAGGAAAGTGGCAAATGCTAGTTTTTTATGTTAGAATATTAAAATGGATGCTGTTTAATCCATTCAAGACTTGAATATACCTTAATTAACTTATAATTGTATATTTTTGAAATGTGAGTATAGGTTATATGAAGTTATTTGTAGAATATGTACAAAAAGCTTCCAGAGTGCCTAGTTTTGGAGTTTAAATATCTAGTATTGGGGAGTAGGAAGCCTGATCCTCCTGGCCCTCAGTCCATCGTTCCTATTACATCTTTCCCCAACAATGTCCTTTAGAGTTGTTACTTTGTTAAGGTGTTAAACTTACAGGGGTTTGTGAATGGTGGACCAGTTAGTTGCTTTAAGTTACTCTGGAAATACTCTAATTTCTCTTGAGTGCATGGGAGAAATGCTTGTTAGTGTTCATAGCTAGAAGTTGTACATTCCATTGTGATACTGTAACTGGTTGTTTGGTTAGCAGGAGGTGTTTTCTGAAGTAATTCACACTGAGCAGTAGGGCCCTTGAAGATATTTATTTTAAAGATTCCTAACAATGTAGTTGATGTTATATGGTAGAATTGGGTAGTAGGGTTACTTAAGTGGTAGAAAAGAAATAGTATATAGAATAGTTTGGAATAGTATATAGAATAGTAATAGAATAGTTTGGAAAGCTATAATTCAGATATTAAAAAGTATCAGCGGTATGAATATTAGATCTTTCCTAAGTACTAATCACCAGAGGCTAAGGACAGCCCACTTTGTAATAGTTTAGAGGAACTTAACCTGGTTTAAATTTCAGTATGTTCCAATTATTTGGGGTTTTGGTATCTTGCTTTTACTGAATCTAGTTTTATTACAGTTCATAAAGGTGACCTTGTAAATGCATTATCTAATGATATGAATATATAATGATATGAATAGGGCTAAAGTTTAAAACCTGTTTTATTAATTACTGGATTTTTCTGTTTTCTAAAAAAAAATCTCCTTACATATATTACAGTGTGAACAGGCAAGATATATAATGCCCATTCTTGCCTAGGATTTTGTGAATTAAAATTAGGAGGGTATCTTCTGTACCTAAAGTAGCTCATAGATAATAGTCATGGTATATTGCATTTGGTTGTTAAGATAATTTTCTTTTTTTAACTGTATACTGCTAGCAAGTAAATTAAAAAAAAAAAATTAACCATCAGGTAAACCAGTTTCTGGCTTTATGTTTTCATCCAGTGAGTTTATTAGGAATATTATATCAAGCCCTAAAATCGGGAGACTTGTGCTTTTAAAAAGATAAAAAGTTGCCTGGTTGCTTGCTTGAAGTCTATTAGATAACCACTTTTCTGATTTCTTTTGAGAACTAATTTTATTAACTTTAGTGATCAAACCGGCCTTTAATAAATCTTTGTGATATTTATGTACAGATGGATAATATGAGAGTTGGCAAGTAGCTTTATACTTAAAATAACATTCTATAGTAACTTAACAAGCCAGAGAATTATTCTGTTGTTCTAGGTGGATGAAAATACTAGAAAAAGTTTATTTAAATTACGTTCTACATGGGATGAAATATTCCCTTTGAAGAAACTTTATGCCTTGGATGTCAGAGTCAATTCATTAGATCCTGCTTGGCCTATTAAACCTCTGCCTCCTAATGTGAATACATCTAGCATCCATGTGAATCCCAAATTTTTAAATAAGTCGGTAAGTCTTTATATGAATGATGGATATGGTAGTACAATTTGACTATTAAGTGCTAACTTATGTAAACTTTCCAAAAAGCAAAACTAGACTCAGTTTAAATTGAAAAAGTAATAAATGTATGCATTTAATCACCATCTTTTATGTAACATTTGGCATTTTAAATCCCTAAGCATTTTTTTGTGAACTTTTTGTATTGGATATTTGCAGTTATGGATAATAGTAAGTTAAAGTTGATAATTTTTAGTTGATCTTTGGCAGTTCTAGATGAATGTTTTGCTTAAAAGTTATTTTTTTCTTATAGCCTGATGAGCCTTCAACACCTGGCACAGTGGTCAGTTCCCCCAGTATCTCCACTCCTCCCATTGTACCTGACATACAAAAGAATCTTACCCAAGAACAACTAATAAGGCAACAGTTACTGGCAAAACAAAAACAGTTGTTAGAACTTCAGCAGAAAAAGCTGGAGCTTGAGTTAGAACAAGCTAAGGCACAACTGGTAAGTAGGGGAAATTTGATATTTAAGTCTTTAACTATACTCTAATAGGGAAATAGTTATTTTGTATTTGAATATTTTATTGATTTTTTTCCCTACTTTAATTTTAAAAATTATGGTTCTGGTTAAGTCAAGTTTTATATCGTTACTAAAAAAACACTTGATTATGAATGGTGTTTTTTTTCTCAATATGTTCTACTAGATTGCTGTCTTAGGATACAAGTGTGTTTATATGTGTGTATATATGTGGTATGTATGTGTATATATGTATTGTATATATTCACACACACAGAGATACACATGTACTGGGATCAGTACTGGGGTCCCTATTATCACACAGAACCAGGTTTGATGGCACAAGTCTGTAATTCTAGTAGTTGGGAATAGGAGACAGGAGAATCAGAAGTTCAAGGTCATTGTTAGTCACATAGCAAGATTGAGGCCAGCCTGGGCAGCATGTCTCCAAATGCAAGGAAAACAAATACTACTTTTACCAGATTAGTACCGTAGTTTTGTTTTTTGCCACTGTTTTTAATACGGTTTTAATATTTCAGTTCTAAGATAGTGTATTGTGAATGTCTTTAATATTCATGAACAAATTAGGTTTCTAAAAGTTTACAAAAGTCATCAAAAATACAAAGAAACCCAAAAGCATATCTGTTTGTTCTCATGATAGACTGTAACTTTTACTTAGCATCTAAGTTTGTTTGAGATTGAAATGTAAGAAGACAGAATTTTAGCCGGGCAGTGGTGGCGCACACCTTTAATTCCAGCACTTGGGAGGCAGAGGCAGGTGGATTTCTGAGTTGGAGGCCAACCTGGTCTCCAGAGTGAGTTCCAGGACAGCCAGGGCTACATAGAGAAACCCTGTCTCGAAAAACAACAACAACAACAACAACAACAACAAAAAGAAGACAGAATTTTTAAGTTCATTAACATTTTGAGAAGGAACCATTTTATGACAGTTTAATAGACTCATTCTATGTCTTGTGCAGAACAGTTGAAGTTTAGTCATGTTACTGTTGTGAGCCTCAGTCTGGTTTAGAATCATGGATAGTTTCGAGGAATTGTTATTTTTTTTTTTATTGTATTAGAAATTATATTCTAAACTATAAAGGACTTGTAAGAAGTAAGGCCATTTATGTTCTTGGACTCTTCATTATATTCACATGTTAGAAATAGAATATTGCCATGCTTGGTGAATATGTTTTTAATTCCAGCACTGGGAGCTAGAGACAGAAAGACCTCTTTCTGTGTGAATTCCAGGCTTGCCAAGGTTATGTAGTGAAACCTTTAACCCCTTCTTACTCCCCCTTCCCCACCCCAAAAGTATGTAGTGTTAATACAGTATTAAGCAAATGGATATTTATAATGACAAGGAAATACAACAGTCTACATGGGCTATGGTATTAACATGAACATTTTGTATTTCAGGCAGTATCTCTGAGCGTTCAGCAGGAGACAGCCAACTTGGGTCCTGGATCAGCGCCATCTAAACTACATGTTCCACAAATTCCCACTATGGCTGTCAAAGCTCCCCATCAGGTCCCTGTACAACCTGACAAAAACCGAGCGGGTCCATCCTTACAAATGCAAGACTTGAAAGGAACTAACCGGGATCCCCGTCTTAACAGGATGAGCCAACATTCTTCCCATGGCAAAGAGCAGAGTCATAGGAAAGAATTTGTAATGAACACAATAAACCAGTCTGATGTTAAAACAAGTAAGAATGTACCCTCTGAAAAACTAAATTCATCCAAGCAAGATAAAAGTAAATCAGGTGAAAGAATAACCAAGAAAGAACTTGACCAGTTAGATTCTAAATCTAAATCTAAATCTAAATCACCATCACCTTTGAAAAACAAATTATCCCACACAAAAGACTTGAAGAATCAAGAATCTGAAAGTATGAGGTTGTCTGATATGAGTAAAAGAGATCCACGATTAAAGAAGCATCTTCAGGATAAAGCTGAGGGCAAAGATGAAGATGTAAAAGAAAAGAGAAAAACTGCAGAAAAGAAGGATAAAGATGAACACATGAAATCGTCTGAACACAGGTTGGTTGGAAGTAGAAGTAAAATCATAAATGGCATTGTCCAAAAACAAGACATGGTTACGGAAGAATTGGAAAAACAGGGGACAAAACCAGGGAGATCAAGTACGAGAAAGAGATCAAGATCAAGGTCACCTAAGTCTCGGTCACCAATTATACATTCTCCAAAGAGAAGAGATAGACGGTCACCCAAACGAAGGCAAAGAAGTATGTCTCCCACTTTGGCACCCAAAGCTGGAAAGATGCGTCAGTCGGGACTTAAGCAGTCACACATGGAAGAATTCCCACCACCTTCCAGGGAAGAAAGAAATATTAAGAGAAGTGCTAAGCAGGATGTTCGAGATCCCAGACGACTGAAAAAGATGGATGAGGACCGGCCTCAAGAAACTGCAGGTCAACATTCTATGAAGTCAGGTGGTGACCCAAAGGAGAATATAGAGAACTGGCAAAGCTCTAAGTCTGCCAAAAGATGGAAATCTGGTTGGGAAGAAAATAAAAGGTATGTTGCTGTTGTTTCTGGTAAAATACAAAATGTACGGTTTTTTGTTTTGACATTTTTTACTTTATTAAGGCAAAACTCAAACGTATTGTCATGCTAACCTCTGTCCAATGACAGTCTTAGCCTCCTGAATGCTGGGATTGTAGGTGTGATCCTTCATTCCTGCCTTTACCATATGCATTTCAAAGGTGTTAATTTAGGTACTAATTGGATATTACAGTTATATTTCTAGTTAAAAACAACCCCAGTGGGTTACATACTTTATATTTCATTAGAGACAAGAACATTTAGAAAAGTTTGCTCATCTACTTAAGCTGTTGTATGTTTATATGCAAGAATAGCAGTTGCTTGTTTTTTGTTTTTAATTGTTGGTATTTTTTGACATGGTCTAGCTATATAACTCCACTTGGCCTGGAACGTGCTAGCTAGCCCACTCTGTCTTTGAATTCATGATTCTATTCCATCAGCTTGTTTTCTTTTAAATGGGTGTGTTTATGTGTGTGTGTGCTGGTAGTACTGCTATTAGGGATCAAACCTAGATAATCATTTTTCTCCTGAATCAAATCGTTAAACTCTAGAAAAACTTTATATTCCTATTTTATTTAACAAGATCCTTAAAATATCCTTAAGTACAACCTGGGAGTTTTCTTTTTAAAATAAACACTTTGAAATAATAATACTTTTGTGGTTTCAGCTTACAACAGGGTGATGAACATAGTAAACCTCCTCATCTAAGGCATAGGGAGAGCTGGTCAAGCACTAAAGGAATCTTGTCACCTCGAGCCCCAAAGCAGCAGCATCGATTAAGTGTAGATGCCAATCTTCAAATTCCTAAAGAGTTAACTCTTGCAAGCAAAAGAGAATTACTTCAAAAGGTAGTAACTATCATTAATCTCATGTAGTTATTTTCTTTTATTCAGTTTTTTGTATTTTTTATATTTAAAATACTTAATTTTGTTTTATCATCCCTATGCAGACGAGTGAACGTTTAGCATCTGGTGAAATTACACAGGATGAGTTCCTTGTTGTTGTGCATCAAATTCGACAGCTATTTCAGTATCAAGAAGGTAAACATAGATGCAATGTACGGGATAGTCCTAAAGAAGAAAATAAAGGTGGATTAAAAAAGAAACCTCTCTTATCTGATGCTGAATTAACCTACTATGAACATAAAGCAAAACTGAAAAGGACACAGGTTCAGCATTCATTTCCAAGACTTGATCTCTTAGATCCTGATATTTTTGACTACCCTTTGACTGATGCCTTGTTGTCTGGAATAGAATGTGAGCCATCCAAAAGTAAACATGCAAGTAGGAATAGTGGAGCACAGTTTGACAGAAAAGAACAATTTAGTGAAAGAGCAAGACGTCTTTCTCCTATATCTGGGAGTCGTTCTTATGCTGAGAATCTTTCACCCCATGAGGGCCGGAGAAGACATGACGAGCAAGTCTCTGCTAAAGGTAGAAAAAGTTAAATGAGATTATGCCTATTGAATCACACAGCAGTGAAGGGAAAATGAACAAGCTAAGTGGGGCTGGATTTTATCACTGTTCAGACTACCTTTGTGTGTATGTGTGTGTATCTGTTTCATTGCCTTTTCCCATAGAAAGGGAAGGGACCTAGTTAATTGATAGTCAGTTATATTAGGAACTTCACTAGGTTTTATTTTCTAAATATTTGATTAAATCCACAAAATTCAAGGAAATACGTATTCTAGTTTTACAGATAGGAAATAAAACTACAGATGTTAAGTAATTTTCTCTCAAAAGTGTAATGACAAGTATCTTGACAGGATGGGAAGTTTTTAATACTATTTGTATCTGAATCAAAAGGGCATCTTCTTAACTTACTGTTGCTGTCTGTCTCTTCCTTACCCACTAATATAGTGAGATAATCTATCTTTGGATAAGTTTTAGATAACTATAAGAAATAGAGATAAGTGGATGCAACTTAATTTAGTGAAAAATGTATATTTTTCTTTTTGAAAGGTGTACGAGAGGAGCAGAGGTCACCATTCAATGATCGATTTCCACTTAAGCGACCTAGATATGAAGATTCAGATAAACCATTTGTAGATGGCCCAGCATCAAGATTTGCTGGCCTTGATACAAATCAGCGACTTACAGCTCTAGCTGAAGACCGACCATTATTTGATGGACCTGGTAGGCCATCTGTCACGAGAGATGGCCCAGCCAAGATGATTTTTGAAGGACCTAATAAATTAAGCCCTAGAATTGATGGACCTCCTACACCAGGTTCTCTTCGGTTTGATGGGTCACCAGGACAAATGGGGGGAGGAGGACCTATGAGATTTGAAGGGCCACAAGGTCAGTTAGGAGGTGGGTGCCCTTTGAGATTTGAAGGTCCTCCAGGACCAGTAGGAACTCCTCTGCGGTTTGAAGGGCCAATTGGTCAAGGAGGAGGAGGTGGCTTTCGATTTGAAGGTTCACCTAGTCTGAGGTTTGAAGGATCTGCAGGTGGTTTACGATTTGAAGGACCAGGGGGTCAGCCTGTGGGTGGTCTCAGGTTTGAAGGACATCGTGGTCAACCTGTGGGTGGTCTCAGGTTTGAGGGACCTCATGGACAGCCTGTGGGCAGTCTTAGATTTGATAATCCTCGAGGCCAGCCTGTAGGAGGACTTAGATTTGAAGGGGGTCATGGTCCATCAGGGGCTGCAATTAGATTTGATGGACCTCATGGTCAGCCAGGTGGTGGTGGTGGTATCAGATTTGAGGGCCCTTTGCTACAGCAAGGAGTTGGAATGAGGTTTGAAGGTCCCCATGGTCAGTCTGTAGCTGGTCTGAGGTTTGAAGGACATAATCAATTAGGTGGGAACCTTAGGTTTGAGGGACCACATGGTCAACCAGGGGTTGGGATCAGGTTTGAAGGACCTATAGTTCAACAAGGAGGTGGAATGAGGTTTGAAGGTCCTGTACCAGGAGGTGGCCTGAGAATTGAAGGGCCTCTGGGTCAAGGTGGTCCTAGATTTGAAGGTTGTCATTCTTTAAGGTTTGATGGACAGCCAGGTCAGCCATCACTTTTGCCAAGATTTGATGGATTACATGGCCAGCCAGGTCCTAGATTTGAAAGAACTGGTCAGCCAGGTCCACAGAGATTTGATGGGCCACCTGGACAGCAGGTTCAACCAAGATTTGATGGTGTACCTCAAAGATTTGATGGGCCACAACACCAGCAAGCATCAAGATTTGATATTCCTCTTGGTCTACAAGGAACTCGATTTGACAATCATCCTTCACAAAGAATTGACTCTTTCAATCAGTCTGGCCCATATAATGATCCACCTGGCAATGCTTTTAATGTCCCATCTCAAGGATTACAGTTCCAAAGACATGAACAAATATTTGATACACCTCAAGGACCAAATTTTAATGGACCACATGGCCCTGGAAACCAGAATTTCCCAAATCCCATTAACAGAGCTTCCGGACACTATTTTGATGAAAAGAATCTTCAAAATTCTCAGTTTGGAAACTTTGGCAATTTACCTACACCAATGTCAGTAGGAAATATTCAGGCATCTCAACAGGTAAGCTGTTCTAGTTATAAAATTATGTGGTAATATGTAGGTAAGTAAACTTACTTTTAGGACAGATTTGTAGTCTAGGCTGCTCTCAAATTCTGTGTAGGTTAATTCTCAAGGTTGAGTTAACTTTTTTCTTTTTTAAAAATTGTTTTTAGTATTTGGGTAAAGCTTTAAGAATGTTCTTTTTGTTTTTGTTTTTGCTTTTTTTGTTTTTTTCAAGACAGGGTTTCTCTGTGTAGCCCTGGCTGTCCTGGAACTCTATAGACCAGGCTGGCCTGGAACTCAGAAATCGGCCTGCCTCTGCCTCTCAAGTACTGGGATTACAGGCGTGCGCCACCACTGCCTGGCCCAGAATGTTCTTTATGGTATAAGTTCTTATTGTAACACCTGGGTGTTAGGGAAGTGAGATGAGTGTTTTAGGGGTTGATGTTTGAAACTTAAAATGATAGTAGCTCTTCCAAGATACTGAATCATCTCAGTCTTCTTCTTGTCTTCCTCCTCTGTAATAGAATGTGTGCACTTATTTTATTTTTAAAAGATCTTAATTTATGTGTTATGTGCCTGTCTTTCCAAGTGTGTCCAAGTGACACACAGGCCAGATGCAGGGCACTGGAGCTCCTGTGGGCTGTTTCATAAGTATGCTGGGACCTGAACTTAGGTCCTCTGGAAGAGCAGAATAGAAAGCACTTCTAACAACAGAAGCATCCTTTCAGGTCCCCCTCCCTCCTCCCTCTTTGTGTATGTGTGTGTGTGTGTGTGTGTGTGTGTGTGTGTGTGTGTAAAGGTCTCATTTAGCATTGATCTGGTATTGAACTGTGTGTACTAGTAGGTGACTTTGAACTTGAGTCTCCTGTCTCTACCCATGGAGTGCTGGAACTACAGTTGAGCTTATTGTTTCTAGTGCTGGGGTTAAACAAGGGCTTTATAGGCAAATACTCTACTGACTGCCACTAAACTTTTTTTTATTAATTGTATTTTTGTGTGTGTTGGTGTGCGTATGTGCCATGGTGAGGTCAGAGGAAAACTTGTGGGAAGCACTTTTCTTCTACCCATGTGGGCACCAAGGATCATCAGTCTTGATGGCAGGCACCTTTTCCCCACAGAGCTGGCTTGCTGGCCTTACTGCACATTTTTTTGTTGAATTCTTTTTAGTTTTTTTATTTTATGCTAATACGATGTTCAGTGATCTCTATTACCCTGAATAGTGCACTCATTTGCTTAAACTATTAGAACTGATTCGCTTTGAATGCATTTTTTAACCAAGAATTTCCTTAGTCTGAGTTAAGAAAGTTGTATATACTTTTATAATTTTGTTTGTTTTTGTTTTTTTTGTTTTTGTTTTTGTTTTTTTCCGAGACAGGGTTTCTCTGTGTAGCCCTGGCTGTCCTGTAACTCACTTTGTAGACCAGGCTGGTCTTGAACTTAGAAATCCACCTGCCTCTGCCTCCCAAGTGCTGGGATTAAAGGCGTGTGCCACCATTGCCCCGCCTACTTTTATAATTTTTTAATTTTCTATTTTCACCACATTTTTTAGGTACTCTAGTTGTATACAATTGCTTGATATTAATGTCCATATGGCAAACTTGCTACTTGCCTTTTGATATTTGTAGTCATATGAATATGTAATACAGACATCCATTTTGTATACTTGGACATTTTTTGTTTTAAAAGAGTCTTATTTGTAGCTCAAGCTGACTAGAGCTTGCTGTGGAGCTCAGGTTGCCCTTGAATTCTCAATTCTCCTGTCTTAGCTTTTTAACTGCTCAGTTTACAGGCCTGTTTACCATCCTTGGCTTAATTCTGCATGCTTGGTTTTTTGCTTTTTGTTTTTTTAAGATTTATTTGTTGTATTCTGTGTGTGTGTATGAATGTTTTCCTGCATGCATGTATGTATACCATGTGTGTATAGTAACACTGGAGACCAGAAGGTATCAGATTTCCCCTGGAAACTGGAATGGGTGGTGTGAGCCACCCACTACGGGAGTTCTGGGAACCAAACTCAGGTTCTTTGTGAGCGCACCAGTTCTCTTAAACCACTGAGCCAACTCCAGCTTGTTTGTTTTTGAGATAGGATCTTTCTTGTGTAGCTTCATATGACCTGGAACTCAACTAGGTAAAAATGATA
Source organism: Apodemus sylvaticus (assembly GCF_947179515.1). Taxonomy (NCBI): domain Eukaryota; kingdom Metazoa; phylum Chordata; class Mammalia; order Rodentia; family Muridae; genus Apodemus; species Apodemus sylvaticus. Next base: position 113,614,260 of record NC_067472.1, read on the forward strand.
CTATTATTACCAGATGCTGTTTAGTCTTTTTTTTTTTTTTCTGTGATGTATCAAATTGGTTTGTGTGTGTGTTCTACACCATTGAGATGTCACAAGGATAACAAGACTCAGAAATGATTTATAACAGATATACAATATATACTATACATATAATAATAGAATAATAGATTTATATACTTGAATCCAAAATGCCAAATTTGTATGTTACTATAGTACTTATTATATTACTTTATTGTAATCTTTCTCTTTTTATGGTTCTGGAGCTTGAACTCAGAGACTCTCAGTAGATGATATACTACAAAGCCATAGTTAAAGGCTACATTCTTATATTTGTTTTTTGTAGGTGAGGCTCTGTAGTCCAGGGTGTCCAGACATCAAACTATGTAGTCCATGCCTGTCTTAACCTCTCAAGTGCTAGATGTGAGCTACCATCCCCAGCTGTTTGGTTTTTCTTTTTTATTCCCTTTGATGACTTTTGTAATATACTTTGAACTCAGCTATAACTTTACTCAAAAATGATGCCAAACAGGATGACTACTTGAAGTTTACATTGCTGCATTATTTTTTCTTCGCTTTTTTTTTTCAAGACATGGTCTTGTTAGCATAACTCAGGATGGCCTTAAATTTGCAGTTCTCTTGCCTCCGCTCCCAAATTACCACTCCTGGGATTATAGTTATATGCTATCATACCTGGCTGAAACAAACTTTTGAGTGGTAACCAAACGCCAAGGTTAGGGATTCTAACTTCAGCTTTGTTAACTAGCAGCTATCTCTTTGTGAAATAAGGAAAAGCATATCCCCAGGGGAGAGTGATTGTATAGCATAAACACATAGGTTTCTCTATACTTTAAGAAGTCTTTCCTCATTGCTCCTCACCTCTAGGGTTTCTCTCTGTAGCCCTGGCTGTCCTGAAACTCTCTCTGTAGACCACAGTACCCTCAAACTCAGAGTCATACCTCTGTATCCTGAATGTTATTTCTCACTTAAAGGAAGTTTTAACTTAGTCTCAGTTCCTTATAACTCTGAAACAGAAGCTATGAAAGTTTGTGGAAGTACAACAGTTACTAGTTTTTAAATCTTTATCACCGATCTGGGCCTTAGGACATTTGTATGTGATAGAATGTGATTTATAGAAAGGATGTTCTTAAAATTAACGTTTATCTTAAAGGTTCTGACTGGTGTTGCTCAGCCAGTAGCGTTTGGCCAAGGACAACAGTTTTTACCAGTTCATCCACAGAATCCTGGAGCTTTTATTCAAAATCCTTCAGGTATGTACTTTTGAACTGAGTGATATTTTCAAGACATAACTTTTGTTCAATAGCTTTTAGTTTAGAAAATGGCATTTTTGAGAGTTTGTGTTTAATTTATAGAAATTTAATCTGGCTAAAGTGTTTTTATCCTCTGAGTTTATGTTGTTGACCTATGGTCATACAAACCTTGTTTTACAGCTTGAGAGGATTAGATTGGAAACACAGAGTGTAATCAAGAGGGAAGGAAATCTGTTGAGTGGAGGTTGGCTAGAGGAATGATAATTTTGTTGTGATAGGGTGAAGAAAACTATAAATTGTAGAAACTTTAGTTGGTATTTGTAGCTTTTTTTAGTGTGTGCTATGATCCAGTAAACATAAATACTAGGGGATAACACCTCATAAATGATTCATTTGAAAGTTTTTAATGGGTAGGTGAAGAGAAAAAAACCTTAATTTCTTAGACAGGTCTCCAGGAGGAAGAATAATGAATTTTAGAATTAATTTTACTTTCCGGTAAATGGGAAATATATTTGTGTGTGTGAGGCACACACACACACACATTGCTGTGATACTTGTTCTAGTTTCTAAATTATAAGGCCTAGGAATATGATACAGCTCAGTATTAGAGTACAGTACTTACCCAGCATGCATGAAGCCCTGGCTTCAAGCCAAATAAAACAAAACATTTCTAAGCTGTTTCAGAAGCATACTTTTGGGGCTAGAGAGTAGCTTGGTCATAGATCACTTGCCTAGCATGTACAAAGCCTTGAGTTCCACCCCAAGCACTCATACCATCCACAAAAATCTCCCAAATTAGTTCTTAAAATTCTGTCAGTTTGAATTTAATACATATTCTTTTAAATTCTAGATGGACAATTAGGGTTAGTTAGCAAACTTCCTCTCCCCTCCATTGTATAATTGTGGTTGGGTCAAGCATAAACAAGTGTTGTCCTTGTTCAATTTTTCCTCTATAAAAGGAGGTAATAGTGTCAGTATTTCTTGGAAGAAATATAATTTCTTAAAATTTAAAAGAAAATAAAATGAGATTTGTAAAAGTAAGTTGTAAGTGTCATATGAATGTATTTTCCTTTAGAAACTGCTTTTTCTTGTTGAATAAAGAATTCCTTGGGGCTGTAGAGATGGCTTAGAATTTGAGAATATATATTACTTTTGTAGAGGACCTATGTTTAATTCCCAGTACCCACATCAGGCAGCTCATAATCTGAAGCTTGAGTTACAGCGAGATCCAGTACCTCTGGTCTCTATGGGTACTTGTGCATGTGTGAAGATATCTTTATACACATATGCACATGTATATACAGACCCACTAGGACTAGCCTCTAAGGGGCACTTGTACTTGTACATATGTGCCTGTGCACACACAAATAAAATTCTTTAGAAAAAGTTTGTCATGTTGAGGTTAATGACATAAGGTTTAAGAACTATATACTTTTTTCTGGTTTTTAGAATGTTGTGTTTTATATATATATAAAAATCATGTAAGAGGCTTGTTGCAGACAAAATGGAAGTTTGTTTCCTGGGTTGGGAATATTGGATGAGACCTTGTGTGTATTTTTCTTAAGTTCTACTTTTTCTTTCAAAAAGCATGAACTATTATTAGGAAGCTGTCTTTCAGATTCTCTTAATATTCTTTAATTGAAAGTAAATTTAATTCTGTAGTTCTGTTATTCATTTGCCGCATTGCATGCAAGGCTTTGTGCTAGGAGGGGTTTAGTAAGGTTCATCCTTTAAAGAACTTTTAGTGTGACAGATTTGCTCTCCCACTATAAGTATTGTGTATTGTACCAAATAACACCTCATTGCTTTTACAAAAACTATTTATATTTAACCCTTATGTCAACCTCAGGGAGGAACTATTCTTCTTTTCAAGCAGTAAAAATTAAGGCAGTAAGCAATTAATGTCTCACAATTAGAAAGTAGAATTTCTAGCTAAAATTCCAGGAATTAGTATCATAATGTTCTTTATCACTGCAAAACTTGGATACTTCCAAACAAATGAATAGCTAATTATCCCCCTTAGACATACATATAAATAGGTCATTCTAATGGAATATAAATGTTTAACTTGTGTAAATGCCATTGTAATTGATTAAATATTGAGGCAAACTTATTCCTGCATTTAGATATATTTAATTTGAATAGACAGTTAATTATATATGTAAATAAAAATCGTATATATATATTAGTGCTAGCAAAATAATGGGATTTGAGAAGATTGTTGTCTTACTCAATTTGTTAAAGCTTTGGTAAAGTTGACAGTGCTTAGCAATGGTTTGAATTCCTTTGCAAGGCCAGCTCAGCAATATCAGAGGGCTAGGTGTCCTGTGCTTCAGGGCTCATACCCTTTCAAGAACTATTTCTCTGGTTTATCATGTAGGGAGCAACAGTCAGCAGTACTACACTATTTAATTCTTGGAGAACTACTTTTTGAGGTGGCCAGATCGGGCTATTGAAATAGAAAGGTGGGAGTTGGTCTTAGACATGGTGCTGCATGCATAGAAGGATCATAAGGCTTATTGTTCTTTGAATCCTGCTTTTATTTGGTGTGAAAATGAAGTGATAAAGTGACAAGTATAAAAATTATTTAAATATATTAAATATATTATCTTAATAAGTTAAAATAATTCAATAAATTTGATAATTTGAAATTTAAATAATTTTAGCTTAAATAAGATTTTAAATTTGATAATTTAATAAGTCTTATATATAATATATATGTGTACACACACATACATATTTTTATTATTTATCCTAAAATACTAAGTACTTTTTTATCCTGAAATATTTTCCAAGTAATGATTTGTCAGCCAGAAAGAAAACCTGAGCTTTTTAAATAATTAAACCTATCATTAAAAAGATTTGTTGTTGGTGGAATATCTTGAAGAAAGCTATAACTTTGAAAAAATACTTAGTATATGAATCTTTATGTTCTATTAAGGAATTTTTTGTTTGTGTGTTTTATAGGCGGTCTTCCTAAGGCATATCCTGATAATCATCTTAGTCAGGTGGATGTAAATGAATTGTTTTCAAAACTGCTAAAAACAGGAATTCTCAAATTGTCACAGCCTGATTCAGCTACAGCACGTGAGTATGGCTGTATACTTACATACACCAAACTTAAGTCAAAGATACTACCTTTATGAGGTATAATAAGTTATTGTAAAGTTCTATTCTTGAATAAATTAGTATACCTTTTGGTGTTTTTTGAAAATCAAGTGTAATTTTTTATAAAGAAAATGTTAACAATTTTGAAAGATTGAGCTGTCCTCCTGGACCATTTTAGTTAACATTACTACAAATATCATGTACCAGTTTTTATTAGTCCATCTATTAATTTGGTGTTTGAAAATAATTTGAGTCGGGCTGTGATGGCGCACGCCTTTTATCCCAGCACTTGGGAGGCAGAGGCAGGCAGATTTCTGAGTTCAAGGCCAGCCTGGTCTGCAGAGTGAGTTCCAGAACAGCCAGGGCTATACAGAGAAACCCTGTCTCGAAAAACCAAAAAATAAAAAATAAAAAAAAAATAAATTAATAAGAATGATAATTTGAAATGTTGAGGAACAAGATTCTAAGAAATTTTTTTTAGGTTTCTTTGCCAGTAAACTTCATATCAAACATACTTAATACTAGCTAGATTTCTGTATTCTGTATTCTTGTAACCAGTGTTTTACTATAAAGAACAGAATATGTATTGAAAAGTGAATCTTCTCAACTACAGAGGTAAATGAGGCTGTTGCTCAGTCTGCCCCTGAGGAGGAGGAGGATCAGAATGAAGATCAAGACGTTCCAGATCTTACTAATTTCACAATTGAAGAATTGAAGCAGTATGTGATGTTTTTAAATTTTAATTATTGATGTGCATTGTGTCTAGCATAGGCTAGAGGGCAAGTTTTGGGAGTTGGTTCTCTCCTTCCATTGTGGTTTCTGGGGGTTGAACTCATTCTACCAAGCGTTTGTGATAAGTACTTTTATCTGTGATAATTATTCAGATAACTGTAGCTTGAATCCTACCTTTTATCTGCTGCTCAAGTTTAAATATTAGGCACTAATAGTTATTCATGCCTTTATTTCATATTTTTTATATTTATTTTTTATTATAATTTCCTTTTTTCTTTCTTGAGAGGTCTTGTTAGCCTGAGCTGAACTCTGAATATTGGGATTACAAGTGTAAGCCATCATGCTCTATAAATAGCAAGGAACAATTGTAAATAGAATGTAAACATTAGGGCCTGGAAGGATGGCTTAGTGGTTAAGCGCATGTACTGTTTTTCTAGAATCTCTAAGTTGGATTCCAAGCGTCCACATCAGGTGGTTCATAACCTCCTGCACCTCCAGCTCCATGGGATTGGACATCTCTATTCTCTTTGGGCACCTGGATCCATGTGCCCCTATACACATATGTGCACGTAAACATACGTACACAATCTTTAAATAATTTTTTAGTTCTTATTAAACGTACTATTTTATTATAACTTTTAACTGTTCTTTAAACTGGAAAAGAACATTTGATTTATTCAAAACATTAATATTATAGAGAGGTGAAACCTCTTGTCATATCTTTCTACTAATCATGTCTTCTCTATATTGAATCGTAACTACATACCAAGCAGTTGAATTGCTATTGCTTTGTTAGCCTATAGTGTTACTCCATTTTTAGCCAAAAGGGAATAAGTAACCAATGCAAATTTATAAATAAGAAAATAGGCTACATGTTTCACACTTAACCAAAAGCTAAAGTAAAAAAGGATTAGTAACACAGTAATTTTTACATATATCATTCTTATTTGATTTCTGTTGATATAAAACTTTAGTTTGTTTTTAGCCACTGTCAAGTCTTAAAAATGAAAGTTGGTTTTTTTTTTTTTTTTCCCTTCAAAATAGACGTTATGACAGTGTTATAAATCGGCTGTATACTGGGATTCAGTGTTACTCTTGTGGAATGAGGTTTACGACATCCCAGACAGATGTTTATGCTGATCACTTGGACTGGCATTATCGGCAAAATAGAACTGAGAAAGATGTTAGCAGAAAAGTCACTCATAGACGATGGTACTACAGTCTGACAGTAAGTAATCCATAGCCTCTAGATTATCTAGATGGTAGTTATGTCCTGAAGTATTACTAAAAGCTAGCAAGCTTTCTGAATAAAACTTGATCCATGGAATATAGACTTGTTTTTTAGATGTACAGTTATTTTGTGTATGAGCATCTTTCCGGCACTTCCAGCTCCATGAGATGACACTAGCTTCCTTGGAACACCTGTACCCTAAATCTTTTAAAAATATATAAATTTCTAATTTTTCTTTAGTGCTTGTTGGAACTTTTAGCTATTCTTTAAATTGGAATGCACTTATGCATATAGTGCATGAGGAGGCCAAAAGAGGGTGTTGGATTACTTGGAACTAGAGTTAACAGATGGTTGTGAGCTACCATGTTAGTGGAAGTGAACCCTGGTCTCACAAGAGCAATAAATGCTCTTAACCAGTGGGCCATCTCTCCAGTTCCAAAATAAATGTAACTGAAAAATTGTGAAGTTTATCTTAAGTTAGTGGTATCTTAGAGTTAATAGGAAATTAGCATTAAGATCTCAGTCACTGCCTGATTTGGCCTATAATCTTAGTATGTGGAAGGCTAAGGCACAAGGAAGATTGCCAGTCGGCCAAATTGCCAGTGTAGTCCAAGCATGGCTACATGATTGACAGCTGGGCTACATATTAAGACCCTGTCAGAAAGAAAAAGAAAAGATTAGTTATAGGGCTCAAAGAAAACAAGTATATTAAAATAACCGCATATTGTATGAAAATGTACCCATAACTTTAAGGTGATTATAGTTATGACAAAGCTGTAAAAGTGTGGACAGAAATGAATGTAATCTTTTACATCAATTCCTTTTAAGGACTGGATAGAATTTGAAGAAATAGCTGATTTGGAAGAACGTGCAAAAAGCCAGTTTTTTGAAAAGGTTCATGAAGAGGTTGTCCTTAAAACTCAGGAGGCTGCTAAAGAAAAGGAGTTCCAAAGTGTACCTGCTGGACCTGCTGGAGCAGTTGAGGTAATAGAAATGGTGTTGAATTCCCTGTCTGGCAGTGTTCCTCATATCCTTTTAAGTCATCAACAATTATGTTTTATCCCTGGCATGGCAGCACAGAGGATCAGGGTTCAAGACCAGGTCTGGCGTATAGAGTTGGATGCTAGCCTAAGGTACATGAGAAAATGTTGTAAGCAAATGTAAAAGGATTTCTTGTAAGCTTTTTAAACAAAATCTTGACTGTTTCATGACAAATTTGGGTTGGATACCATCAGTGGCTAACATAGTGAAATCTTATTAACCTTTTTTGTAAAAGGCTAGAACAATCCATAAAACTTCAGTATTTATTGGACATTACTCAAAATTCTATATTTTGTAAATTTCTTAATCAAAAGGTTTTTATCTTAATGAACAATGTAAATTTCATTTATATGGTTCTCTTTTAGAGTTGTGAAATCTGTCAAGAACAATTTGAACAGTACTGGGATGAAGAGGAGGAAGAATGGCACTTAAAAAATGCTATTCGAGTAGACGGAAAGGTAATTGCCAGTTCTTTATTAGTACTAATTATCATGTTTCCTTAGAGTAAATCACCCTTTTGAAGATGATTCATAATCCTTTGTTGGTCTGGTTTGTAAAAAAGATACTGGACTTTAAATGTTTACTTTTAGAGGGATTCTAGCAACTATATGAGGCTGATACTAAGACTCAACTAGATTGTCTAACTACGCCATATTTCATGATCCGAACTGTTATTCTTTTGAAAATAAAACTTGACATAAGTGCAGAAAGCTAAGTTTAAAAAAGAAATGATTTTTTACTCTTTAAGTTAGGTAAGGTTAAAATTTTGGATTTTACTAATTTTTTTTTACCAGATTTTATCATCCCTGGAATGAAAAATTAATCAGAATAATGTATTATAAATGAACATGCATGTAATAGCTATTTTTTCCCCCCTCTTCAGATTTACCATCCATCATGTTATGAAGATTATCAAAATGTAAGTTCTTTTTGGGTATTGTATGTTTTGACTTACATTAATAAATTTTATTTTTTAATGTTAGTAGGTTGTTTATTAACTATTAGTATTTGATAGGCTCTGATGTAAATTGATTTATCACTGATAAAATACAAATAATCAAAATTCTTAGTAATGTTTTTGTATTTCTTGCTTTGTTTACTTGAATCTTTTTAACTTTTACTGGACCACAAGGCAGAGAAAAGTAGAAAACTAAAGAGAAGGATCACAATGGGCATACATTTTTAGGGCTCTGGAAAGAACTAAATTTTTTTCTTATGTATTGTCTAGTCACTTAGTAAAGGAATGATATTTTTAAATTTGTTAGGCTAGGCATTGGTGGCACATACCTTTTAATCACAGCACTCAAGAGGCAGGAGGATATTTAGAATTTGAGACCAGCCTCGTCTACATAGTGAATTCCAGGATAGCCAGGACCACATAGCAACACTATAAATAAATAAAAATATTTGTGTCTGTACTTTCATGTATGTGAATGTAAGTTGAATATGTGCCACAAAACACATATGGAGGTCAGAGGAAACCTTGGGTGTTAGTCCTTAATCTTTCAAGAGTCTCTTCTTTTGTGACTATACCAGGCTAGATGGCCTACAAGTTCCCAGGGATTCTCTTATGTATTCAATTTTATGTGTTCTGGAGATTTGAACTCAGGCCCTTACACTTCCATGGTTAACTTTAATTTTATCCAGAGTCATCTTCCCAGCTCTAGTATATACTTTAAATGATGACTTACATAAACTGGGCAACACACCAGTCTAATAGCCCTAGAAATTATGTAGTTTAGAAACATGTTGACTACTCATGACACTGGTTTGATACAGATTTTAATACATATTTAGGTGACAGAAGACTAGTGTTTCCTAGAGTATTTTTGATGCAGGGATTTAAAAAAATCTCAAAATACTATTTTAAAATTTACATAACAGACTCACAAAGTTAGGATAGGATTCCCTCTGTATTCTAACAGTTAACTACTGAAGCCTCTCTGACTTCTATTAGTGGTGTCAATATACCTCCTTGCTGAGTACATACTGAACAGCGTTATTAGCTTGTGGGAAGCAAACACTGTAATTGTGGTATTCCTTTTCTGAACTCTTACAAAATAGTTACTTGATATGATTTGAACTTTCATTAGTACTTATAGGGATTTTCATTTTGTAGACATCTTCATTTGATTGCACACCATCTCCCAGCAAGACACCAGTTGAAAACCCTTTGAACATTATGTTGAACATTGTCAAAAACGAATTGCAAGAACCCTGTGAAAGTCCCAAAGTTAAGGAAGAACAAATTGATGCCCCACCAGCTTGTTCAGAAGAAAGTGTAGCAACACCCACTGAAATTAAAACAGAAAGTGATACAGTTGAGTCAGTTTAAATAAAATGAGAAAGGTATGCTTTTCTTTTTTTAACAAAAGCTGCTGTTGGATCTAGGTGAAGAATTTTTTTATGTATATATAGACATATCTATATAAATTGTCTAGCTGTGGCAGGGCCTTCAGCTGTCATTTGGTTAATAAATACATTTTAGTATTTGCATTTCCTACTGCCTGCACAGTTTCAGGTGCTTGTTGTGTGAAAGTTCTGTAGATGAGTGCAAATGTAACAAAATGAAATTGTATGTGTACAGATGTACAATTTTCACTTGTGAACTGTAAATTATAAATAAAAAATATTTTTGCTATCCATGGAGTGTAATATTTATGCACACCATCAAATAAAGACAGTGTTTCTATACTTTTATTGGGCAAGAATGGAACTGAACAGCAATCTTAACATGATGTTTTTTTCTAGTAGCTTCCTGGGACTTAAAGCAGCAAAGTTCAAACTTAGTTTTTCTTAAGTAGAAAAGCAAGATTAAAAAACCAAAATGGACATATGTGCTTACATATAGATATGTATCTCCAGCTAGAATGATCCACAATGTCCACTTTTGGAAAGTATGTAATGAAACAGTAATGCTTATCCTTAAACTTGGACACTGATGCCATCAAGTAACTAACAAATATATTTAAGTACTAAAAAGTGATCTTTCTTTTTAGAAAATATTTTTAAAATTGTCAATTTAATGCAGATGAACACATTTCTACTTTTAAGTTACAGGGATTCTGTAAAGAATGTTCATATGAAAAACATGGTTAATTTTTTTCTTTGTTGGTTTTGATTGAATTAGATGGATAACATGAGATGTTAATATTCATACATGTAATAAATTGAATGATGAACAATCTTTGCTTGTATTTCTTGAGTGGCCTTAGAATGTGATCCTTTTTGTGTTTTAAAACACAAGTGCGAGCTATGAGTCATATTCCCAGATATATTCTTCCATTTATAGAGGATAAAAGACATGGTACATATACAGCATTAAAACTTGTAATGTTTTGTGGGAGCTGGAAGGCCTTCTTCATGTGATTTCTTTGGTTATAGCACCAAAGGGTACTCTTGTTTATAAATAAAATTTAGCAATTCCAAAAGCATAGTATGAAACCTGGTTTTGTCTTATAACTAAGATAAATGTTAAAACTGAAATAAGCATATCAAAAAGTATTGGAGAATTTTAAGGAATAATTTATAGAAGTGGTGTCACAGTATAACTAAGAATGAACATTTTTTTAGGCCCATCACTGGAGGTTTTTGTTTTTTCTTTTAATGTGTCTGTGCATCACTGGCATACCTGGTACCCAAGGAGGCTAGAAAATGGCATTAGGCCCAGTGGAACTAGAGTTGCAGCTAGTATTAAGTTGTGTCTGGACACTAAGACCGAGACTTATTTCTGCAAGAGCAGCCTGTGCTCTATAGCTGTTGAGCTCTCTCCAGCCTTTATTTCAAAAATTTACATACAGTTAAACCCAAGTGGTTTTTAAGAGACTAAATCAGTTTCTCTTGTTCACACTAAGGAATCTGTATTATACAGATTCTGAGGCAGTACTAGATATTTTAAATGAAAGCAATGTCCTGTATTTATCAAGTTTTCCCCCATAACAAATGACTACAATTTTAAAAAGATTTCCAAATGTTAATCTGAAACACACACCACACACACACACACACACATAACACCTCAATTTCTATTTACAGTTCCAGGGTATCCTTCTTGCCTCCCAGGGCATCAGGTACACACAAAGTAAATTTTCATGTAAGACCAAACTCCCATATACATTAAAAACCCAAACCTTAATAGTTTCCATTCAGCACCAAATTATAAATGCATCACAGGACAGTACAACTGATGGCATACATGGACACTGCCATGGAATTGTACCATCCAATAATGTCGGCCACATTTTCTGCTGCACACTGTTTATCTTGCAAGACCACTGATAGCTACTACCAAATACTTAGAAGGGTCCCAAGATAAAAAAAAAAATACAGGTAGGCAGGAAGAATTACCAATAGGAGAAAATGTTGGTAGGTAAAGTCACAAAAGTATGGCAAGATTACATGGGCCAGACATCATGCATTAATCTTAGTACTTGGGAGGCAAAGCCTGCAGGATCTCATATGAATTCAAGGCCAATAAAGGCCAGTGGGATCCTGTCTCAAAATACAAAACTGTACATGGATATAATATGGGTAGCTATGCTAGGTACAAGTGACTGTGCTGAAAGGAAGTAGGAAGACACATAAGAGCTATTACTGAAATTAAACCTAGCTGACATGGGTTTAAGTCAAAGGAAAGAAGGATAAAAGGCTTTACTGCTGAAATATACAAGTATAGTATTGTTCCTAGGGTGACTAATAGTATTTGTTTCAGACGGACATGTTTCTAATTCCCATTTTCTTATAAGAGGCCAAATGTGAGATAGTGACCCAGATTTCCAAATTTAGCTCAGCCTTAGAATCACTGTATAGTGGGTCTTGTACAAGGTCAACTAGTAAAAACCTCCAAGTTCTTTTTACATGCTAATCATCAGCTCCCAAAGATGGAAAATGCTTTAGAACTGTACTACGAAGTACCACAATCAAAACTAAAGTCTTATAAGATAGAACATATTCTGAACCAAAAGTTAAAAGTTTTGGGAGCTGAAGAAATGGTTAGCAGTTAAGAACACTCTGATGTTCTTGCAAAAACCTGGTTTCATAGCCCAGCACCCTCAATGTGTGGATCACAAGTTCTTTTGGCCTCTGCAGCCACTAGGCAGACATGTGATGTATATATATATATGAGGCACTCACACACAAAATCCTTTAAAAAAAGTTGAAAAATTTGAAGCCACATATAAAGTGGGTTATAGGTTGATTATACAATGTAGGTTTTTTTTTTTTAATGTAAAGCTTCTGAACTTAGTTCTAGAAAACAGAGGGATCACATTAAATTCTGTTGTGAATGAACATGTATTGTGTGAATGGTTTAAAGAGAATTACATTCTACTTAATTTCTTTCACTATGTGGCTGGCATACTGTCAAAGTATATTAAAAGGTTAATAAAAATTATTTAGGAAATTATAATAAGGCATCTATGCCTTCAAAGAGGAGATAAACTGACCAGGTGTGGTGTAATCCCAGTCCTCCTAAGACGAAGGCAGGGAAGTTCACAAGTTAAGGTTGGGTTAGGGTACATAGATTTGATCTCAGTGTCTTGGGACTGAACAGTGGTAGAACATTTCTTATGTATAAGGCCCTGGGTTTGAGCTACAAAATGAGAAAATGGGTAGGCAGAGAGATGATCCAGCGGGTAAAGCTACTGACTGCCAAGTCTTTATGAGCTGGGTTTAATACCAAAGAACCACATGGTGTTAAGAACTTCCTGAAGTCATTCTCTGACTTCACATGAGCACTGCAACATGTGATTCTCTCCTCCATTCACATAATGTAAAATTAAGGAAAAACCAGTGCCTTCAATTCATATGATGGTAGTTTTCTGTAATTCAAAATAGTATCAATTTCTTGAGGTAACATTTTTCAGCAAAGGAATAAACCAAGAGCCAAAAATTACCCATACGATGTCAAGGTAAAGATGGCATCAGAGGGAGAGGCATTGTCTTTGAGGAGTGCATGGGCAGAAAAGGGTGCAATGGCATGGTCCTAGCTACTTGGGAGACTGAGATAGGAAATCACTTGAGCCCAGAAGTTTGGGCAAAATAGTGAGACTCTTATTTTGAAAGTAAACAAGTTTATGGAGCACATGAGGACAAAGGAATCGAAATGGTTGTCAAAACTTATTTTGCCCTGAGCTGAGCTGGCCCCACTCCCTCTAGAATCATGCCTAGAGTGGACTTGTGGGAGATTAGCTTGTATTCTCTCCCTTTAGAAAAACAGGTGGAAGAAATGGCTCAGCAGTTAAGAGCACTAGGGGGTTTTTGAGAACTCTGGTTTGAATCCCAGCACCAGAATGGCAGCTCACAACTGTACTCTAGACCCCAAAGGTTCAATTGTTTCCTCTAGCCTCTGGAGGGCACCAGGTACAAATGCACAGACCAAAAAATTCCATATTAAACAAACCAGGTGTGGACAACTCACCATTCCTAATTATAGGTTCCTACCTGAAAACAATTCCTATTCTCTGGAATGTTGACATGACTACTCCAGTACAAACTCATCATTCTTCAATTGAGAATCTGCTTTTACCGTCAACTTACCTTGAAATTGTATGCAATCCAATTTTTTATCTTGATTGTTTTATTAGAACTGTTGTATCAGTAACATTGCCAAAACCATTGTGCTTTTTCTTAGCTTCTTACTCATGGACCATTACTTTCAAAACTATCTTCTGTTTTACACGATAGCGCATGTTTTTATTTACTGCTATAATCTTTATACTAAAATTCTCAATTTTAAGTCTCCCTCCATATCTTTTTATTTTGTGCTTTATAATATAATCAATTTGGTATAGGTTATTTCCAAACTTGAAATCCTTTTAAGAGCATTTTTAAAAAGTGAGTACATGCATTTTCTGTTTTTCTCAATTGCTTATGCATTATAACCATATGAATGCCTATAGATTGCATTTCTACCACAACTTTTTTTACATTTTTCATTCTTTTAATAAAAAGTCCTTACTTTTAGTGTGTGTGTACCTCATTTGAGAATGGGTGCAGATATGCCACATATGTGCCAAGGTCAGCGGACAATTTGCAGTAACCAGCTCACTCCCACTGTTATGTGGGTTTTCAGGTCATCAATCTCTTTTCACAGTGAGCCATCTTTTCTCATCCTGTACACTATCTTATAAATAAAGTAGTAAAACCTAGCCATTCTTTTATGAACACATTTACTCTTACTGTAAAGTGTTACAATGGCTAATGTATCTGAGCAAGGTATGTAGAAGACTTTATATAGTTACTGGTTCATAGGTAATGAATTTTAAATTCATTAAAATTTTGAATTATGGCTATGTTAGTTTAATATCTAGCAAGCTTTCTGTCCTGCCTTTTCTCTGGTAGTATTTCTCAAGGATAGATTTCTTTGAGATATTCTTTTGTGATTTTATAGTTCTTGTTCCAGTTTTGGGGTATATTTTCCTAGCTTATTCAAGCCAATTTTCCAAATTAGTGTAGGCTATGCAAAAGAATTAGTTTTTGACGTTTTTAAAGACCTGCATATAACACATTTCCCTTGTTTCTAATACTCCATTCTTTCCTTTTCTTTCTCAGATTTGCTGTGTCCACTGTGTGGGCTTATCTATTTGATATAGCATGACCCAGAAGTAGTGCCTTTATATTTGAAGTAGCTATAAACACTGTGTTATCTGGAGTTGCACATAGTAGGTTCCAGATCCCCAACTCCTACTAATGTCATCCTGATCAAATGTGAACTGTTCTTCATCTGTAAGAAATAAATACAATATAGATTAGTTTTGAAATTACTTGCAAATCAGTTATGATAGGCACTGGTTCACATATGTAATTCAGTAAATACGTGTCCCACAAAAGGTCTCAGTCACCCTAATTCTAAAAAGAAAAAAAAAATCATCAAACTGGAATGACTGACTAATCCCATATCCCTTTCAAACAGTAAGAAAACAAACAAAAACCCCCCAAAACAAAAAGACCCCATTGTCTTCTGTGTGTTAGTTCACTAATCTGGTGATCAGATCAATCAATCTATTAACTCTACGACAGAATAGCTACTGAGCAGCTCCTCCCATGAAGTAAATATTCTAATTTTGGAAACCAATGCTGAAGACAGAATGCTTACTGCCCAGAAGTTTCACCTCCTTATGAGAGGGTGAGAACCAAGATGACTATAATGTGTGATGTGATCCAATAAAAGCCAGGGGATATCACGTTTTGAGGAGGGGAATGTGCAAAAAGAAAAAAAAAAGATGTAGTAGGAATTGTCACGCAAACACCGCGTATCCCCAAACAAACAACTTTGATGTTTTTTTTAAAATACACAGAATGAAAACAAATACTGTCAACAAAGTTTTAGTGATAGAAAACTCATACAAAGCACTGAATACAAGCGCCAGTTACTACTTAAAAGGTTATGTTTAAAAAAAGATCAATTTACCTCGAGAGAAGGTAAATTGTTAGGAATTTTCCACATTTGTGTAGAGAACATAAATGGAGAAGACAGAGTACTTTCTTTAGGGCAAGCTACATATTTAAAGGCAGAGAAATGAAAAAGATTGCTTTCCCCCAACTCAATTACTCCTGAAGGGAGAAATCGAGGTGGCAATACAAGCATGCAAAACAACAACACAAAACCCACCTCAGAAGTACAAGCAATATGGATGATGCTTACCAGTTTTTCTATGCTCGGCGGTTAGCACAAAACTCCATGCTTATATTCGCAAAAATAAAGTGGAAGAATACATTTTGAGCAATGTTGGAAAGAAAGGTTTAAGTTCAGTTAGTAATAATGTTACAGTGAAAGAAATGTTGCATTTAAAGTAGGAGTACTGGAGTGTCCTTTGGCTAACGTCTGCTGTTTTTAGAACTTACCCACTGTTTTGTCTTAGCAAACTAGTGGTATCTTGAGTGTCAACCTGAGGATGATACCTATCAAGCTAATATCCACGAGCCCGACATTAAGCACACAACACTGACAGGGACTGCACCTGCTACCGCCCCCTATAGGGATTTTTCTATGTTTGCGAAGCCATGGGGGTCAAAATAGATTTTTTTTTTTCCAAACCAGCATTGAAATAGTACACCAGGCTTGCCAAGGACGAAACGGCCCCTGAGGCGCGGCACACAGGTCAGTTCCGCGAACCGCAATCCTGGAACCTCCATTTGGGGCGATACCCACGACAGGGCGTTCCAGAAAAAAGCCTCGGCAGGCTCTAGTGAGACTGAGCAAACAAAACAAAATAAAACAAAGAAAAAAATAAAAACCCACCGAAAAACCACTCGGTACCAGAGTCGCGCGGCTTTCCACAGGCGAAGCCCCGAAAAAGGTGAAAGGAAGGAAGAAGGAAGTGACGTATGCATAAAGGATACGGAAGTGACCGCACGCCGGAAGTGTACTCGTTTCCAAGGTGACGACCACGCCGCCACGCCCTCCAGGCTGCGGGAATTGAGACGCTGGAAAACGACTGTGAGGAGAGCGTTCCTGCCGACGGCGGTCGCCGTCACAGCCACCCGTGCGCCCAGGAGACCGGAGACTGCGGCCTCCGCGCCAGCCGCCGCGTATGTGCGATCCGCGGCCGGTACGGCTGCCTCCGCTCCGGGTCTCGGGAGAAGGTCGTGGGAGAGCAGGCATTCTGTTGCCACAACCCCAGAGAAAGAAACCTAGAAGGAGGGGACCGCCTCACCACGATCTGTTCGGCAAGAGTAGGTGAGGACGGCGGCTTTTCCCGAAGGGACTCGAGAAGACCCAGTAAAGACCAAGGGCAGCACCGCTGCGTCTCTCTGGAGAGAATTAGGGAACAGGATGGCCACCGGCAGAGCAGTCCATGGGTGGCTGTGAGGGGCGACCGCAGCCAACGCAGTGACGACGTGAGCCTCCGTGAAGTCGCTGGCTCGCATCCCTGCGACTCCAGAGCAGCCGTCAGGGAAGACGCCTGGGTAGACGTCCCTGAAACCCCAGGGCCCCGAACCCGTGACTCCAGGAACCAAGGCAGTGACGACCGCAGCGGTTCTTGGGAAGGAGCAAGCGTCGATGGCAGCCACTGCCTCAGTAGTTCTTGGGAAGGAGTAAGTGATGACAGGGGCTACGAGGCCAGAGACTCCTCTAGGGTGAGCATCAGTGAAGACTCCAGCCGCCATCTCCGTAGTAGCTTCTGGGAGAGAGAAAGCGAAGAAGATTCCCGCTTTAGGGGCTCTTGGGAGAGAAGGGAGGATCGTGGGCCCCGCGCCAGCGACGAGGAGTCCAGTTCTTGCAGCAGTGGTCCATGCGTGGGAGCAAGTGAAGACCAGCTCGGCAGCAGGGACCCAGGCACCACTCCTCCTCAGAGTCCAAGTCCAAGGACAAAGGACCACACCATGCCTGGTGTGGCTAATCCAGGCCCCTCCAAGTCCTGTAGGGAGACTGCAGACTCAAGTGAGACACAGTCTTTTTGCTGTCGTCCCTTGTTTAGCCCACAACACTTTTCCTACTTAAAGGCTGTCCTCCTGAGGCTGGTCTTTTCGTTTTATTATCATGTCTTTTCCTCCTTTATTTCCACTGATTCCAAACACTTCTCACCTGTTCCTGTGTTCCCTTCTTTGAGCTTCCCTCTTGTACATCATTTGTCAGACTTCATTTGTTAAGTATTATGAACCTTTGTACATTCTTTTCTGTGGCATTTGACACTGGAGATGACAAATGAGAGCCATCTAAATTTTTCATTTTCATTCTTTCAGAGCTCCCTTTGCTGGCTTACTCTGTTTCTTCATCTTTTTCTTTTTCCTCCTCCTTTTTCTGAGCGTATTGTGTGACAAAACTTTTCCTGAGGAGACCCAGATAGGAATCCCACTCACCCCAAATAAGCATCCCAACAGACCAAAGTACTGGGTAGCACCAGTCTGACTTGGTGAACCAATGAGTTTTATTGGGGTCACTTGGTGCAATATGGTTGAGGGGTTACTTACCGGAGCACAGATGACTCAGACAGCTACATCACCAACACAAGCCCCCAGCATGGGTGACAACTCTGAAAAGCTGGGAAACCTGGAGAGCACCGACTAGCCAGCTGGCAGGCAGCTCAACATGTTGGAAACTGTCTTTTCTAGGTGGCTCAGTTGGTCTAAACGTCTTCCATGCAGCTGGTCTCAGAGACTCTTTGCAGCTTTTTCACTCAGAAACTTTTTTTTTTTCACTTGTCATTGGCAAAGAGGGAAAGGAAAGAATGTAAGAGCTGAAGAAAGGGTAAAGTGTTGTGTAACAGTTCTGTCCCAGGATTAAAGGAGTCCGTCCTGCAGGAAATGCTTTAAGCAGGCAGGTAAACCATTTAAAATAGCTTTAAGAAGTCCCTGGAACTGATCAGATTCACTAGGCCCCTCCCCGCCAGGGTAAACAAAAGTTGAGAGTCGGTCGCAGATAAAAGGAAGCTGAGCTGCAAAGAATATTCTTAAGACAGGCTGAGCTGCTGACCTGTGGGTATCTTCTACTGCTTTTACTGTCTTTGCCTCACATAGTTCCAAGTTCAAGAATCCCAAGAAGGGCTTTTTGAGAGTGGCTCTAACTTGTATTCCCTTTCCTTCTTTTTCCTTAAGATTTTGAGCTCTAAGCTTTTAAGAAGCATCAAGCCAACACACCTCCACCTCATTCTCTTGTTTATTTATTTTACTTGCCAAACCAGATACTAACATGGAGAATGCTAGCCACATACCCCTTTCTTGTTGCAATTGCTCTTTTATAGAAACAAGTTCCTACTTGGCTGACACCCAAGATGCATTTCTAACTACACACAGCAGAGCCCAGTAATCTCTGCTGTGCTTGCTGACAATCTTGACCTTTGTGTTTTAGTCTCAAAGACTTGCAGAATTTCCTGTAAACTTGTAACTGTTTTTAGAGCATTTCCATGTCCCTCATAAAGCAGGCTTGGCAACCCATACTGCATAGACAAAGGCCAAAGTCCTGAGATTCCTCTCACATGACACTGCTAATGATGGCTCAGCCTTAGTTGCATGTCTCAGTACCATAGCAAGAACCATGTAACTGCTACATACTCCATACAGGAAAGAATAACTCTGTTGGAATTCCTCCCCAGATGCTCACCCTTCAGACTTCTTAACCCTAGTTGCGTGCCATGGTACCCATAGCCAGAACGGTGCCCTTACTCTTCCCCACTTCATCGTTGGTTTTCTTGTGTCCCTTTGCATCTTGGCTTCCTTTTTCTCTAAGAGGGTCTTCTCTGCATGTTGGATTGTGATTGGGACAGGTAAGCTGAAATAAATTGTTTCCTGCCCAAACTGCTTTTGCTTATGGTGTTTCTTCACCTAACCATGACACAGCCTGGGCAAGTCATTCGAATTACCACTTCTAGCTTCTAGCAGTTTCTGACTTTCAGCAGTATTTGTAAACTGAACTCATCTATGTTTCTCTTGTCTCTCTAGATTTAGGATGTCAGTTTGACCTGAGACTTTAGTTGCCTGGTAGGACCAAGAAAAGTTAATGTCTTTCTTTTCTTCCTCGTTTCCCTCTCCCTCTCTTCTTTCTCCTTCTCCTCCACCTTCTTCCACTTTCTTATTTCATTTTATATATATGAATGTTTTCCCTGCATGTATGTAAATGAATCACATGCACACTTGGTGCCCATGAAAGCCAGAGGATGCCCTGGAACTGGAATTACTGACGACTGTGAGCCACCATATGGGTGCTGGGATCTGAACCTTGGTCCTCTGGAAGAGCAGCCAGTGCTCCTAACCACTGAACCATCTCTCTAGCCCCTTCTTTCCTTTCCTTTCCTCCTCTCCCCTCCCCTCTCCCCTCCCCCCTCCTCTCCCCTCCCCTCTCCTCTTCCCTCCCCTCCCCTCCCCTCCCCTTTTCCCTCCCCTCCCCTCCCCTCTCCTCTCTTCCCTCCCTTCCTCTCCCCTCCCCTCTTCCCTCCCCTCCCCTCCCTTCTCTTCCCTCCCCTCCTCTTCCCTCCCCTCCCCTCCCTTCTCTTCCCTCCCCTCCCCTCTCTTCCCTCCCCTCCTCTCCCCTCCCCTCTTCCCTCCCCTCTTCCCTCCCCTCCCCTCCCTTCTCTTCCCTCCCCTCCCCTCTCTTCCCTCCCCTCCTCTCCCCTCCCCTCTTCCCTCCCCTCCCCTCCCTTCCCTCCCCTCCTCTCCCCTCCCATCTTCCCTCCCCTTCCCTCCCCTCCCCTCTTCCCTCCTCTCCCCTCCCCTCTTCCCTCCCCTCCCCTCCCTTCTCTTCCCTCCCCTCCCCTCCCCTCTTCCCTCCCCTCCCCTCTCTTCCCTCCCCTCCTCTCCCCTCCCCTCTTCCCTCCCCTCCCCTCCCTTCTCTTCCCTCCCCTCCTCTCCCCTCCCATCTTCCCTCCCCTTCCCTCCCCTCCCCTTCCCTCCCCTCCCCTTTCCTCCCCTCCCCTTTCCTCTCTTCCCTCCCCTCCTCTCCCCTCCCCTCTTCCCTCCCCTTCCCTCCCCTCCCCTTTCCTCTCTTCCCTCCCCTCCTCTCCCCTCCCCTCCCCTCTTCCCTCCCCTTTCCTCCCCTCCCCTTTCCTCTCTTCCCTACCCTCCCCTTTCCTCTCTTCCCCTCCCGCTTCCCTCCCCTCCCTTTCAGTGCTGTATGTTTTATATTAGTTATTGTCTTTCCCTAGGCCCAAACTGTCTTATCTATCTTCAATGTACATAAATGTAAACTTTTCTCTGTTTACAAGTATGTTTGTGTGATTTGTTCTTTGTTTTAAACTACTCTAAATTTTGTAGTAACTTATTCAGAAAGCTAAAGTGATGTGCTTTTTCTGGTTCATTGCTGTAGTCCTTTGTTTTTATAGTTCTGTAATATAGTTGAAGAAATTTGACTTTTCAATAGGTTCCAGGAAGAAGGTGCATTTTAGTAGCATACATGACGCAGTGCGGGCTGGAGACGTCAAGCAGCTCTCAGACATAGTGGAACGTGGAACCAACCTTAATGAAGTGGATCCTCTCCATAATTTTACTCCCTTGCATTGGGCAGCACATTCTGGAAGTTTAGAGGTAAGAATCTATAACTATTAAGCTAAATAAGTATGAATGTTTTCCATTCATACTTAAATAAGACTTCATGCTTGGCACTCAAAATAATCTTTTCTATTTGATTTTTTTGTTTTTTTGTTTGTTTGTTTTGTTTTGTTTTGTTTTTTTGAGACAGGGTTTCTCTGTGTAGCCCTGGCTGTCCCTGGAACTCACTCTGTAGACCAGGCTAGCCTCGAACTCAGAAATCTGCCAGCCTCTGCCTCCCAAGCACTGAGATTACAGGCATGTGCCAGCACTTTTATTTGAGTGCTCTTTAGTAGGGCTCTCTAGCAAATTATCCCAAAGCTTAGTGTTGTAGAGTGACTGCTTTCAGTGCTTATGAGTGAGCTAAGAAATTGAATTGGAGGGACAGTTTGTCTTTGCTGCTTAGTGTCTGAGCAGAAGATTCAAAGACTGGGGCCATAGCTCAGTGGTAGAGCACCTACCTGGTGTATTATGGGAACCTAAATTCACTATCCAGTATTGAACAAAAGTAGTGTGCTGAGGCCAGACTCAACTGAAGCCCCGCTGACTCAGGTATCTGGTGGTTGATGTTGAGTACTTTATTTCCAGATAGATGCTCTGGTAAGTTGTCCCTGCTGTGGGTTAGTTTGTGCTTCTTCACAGTTTGGTGACTAGGTTCTAAAGACAAGCAGAGAAGCTAATTTTTTTTAGACTCACTTAGTTTTAAGCAGTTATTGCACATTGTTACATAATTCTTTTGACTGATATTGTATAGATAGCACTTTCTATGTGTACCATTCTCCACAGGTTTCATTTGTTCAACAATATGCTTTTGAGTTTAAACCATGTAGTTTTATATATGTACTATAGTCCATTATTTCAGGGTTAGTCTTAGTTTATTCTTAGGGCAATAGAATTTTCCATAGTACTTGGTTGGTTTCAATTTTCCATTTGTATAAACAGTGCTTAGTGAATATACTATACAGGTCTTATTCTTGGGGATGAAGGGCAACTGGAATTTCCTGTTTCAAAGTTGTATGCTTACATTCTTATCTTTACTTTGCCTATACATTATAGTAGGTTTAGTCACAAAACTCTCTTATCTACTCCTAACAAATATATACCTACTTTTTTCTGTGAACATGCCTGTACAATTTGTTGTTTTTCTCTACTCTGCTTCATGCAAACAGGTCTGGGTCAGCATCTCCCTGTGTCAGTGTGGCCTCAGTTGACGTGGCCAGGCATTTTGACTTTGATGTGTCAGTTGATCCATCTTGTAAGGGAGAAATATCCCTTGTCATCCTCTGTGAGCTTGTAACTGTGGGTGGGCGGTATTCTCCATTTCCTTCTGTATCAAAAATCTACATTCCAGCAGATTTTTCATGTTTCATGTTTGAGTTATTGCTAGTTCATTGAAAGTGGAATTTTATCTCTCTTTCTTACTTCTTTCCTTCTTTCCTTCTTTCTACTTTTCAGCTGATTTTAGGAAGAAGCAACAAAACGAAACAAAATGAAAACAACAAAACAAACAACAACAAAACAAATAACAACAAAACAAACAACAATAACCAACACCCCCCCCCCACACACACACACAACCTGACTTTATTCTGCCATATTCAAACCGGATACCTTGCAGATTTCTTCTTTTCTGGTATCCATTCAGCTTCATGGTTACCTTCACTTAAAGTTTAAGAAAAATTATTTTATTTACTTATATTTTAGATAGGGGCTCACTATGTTGCCCTGGCTTGCCTAGAACTCCCTTTGTAGATCAAGCTGGCCTCAGACTCAGAGATCTACCCTCTTATACCTCCTAAGTGGTGGGATTAAAGTCATGACTTTAGACTTTTTCTGATGTTGGCTTTCCCAGGATGTGATCTACTGAGGCTGGAGACCTGGGCCTACTGTTATTGTTGTTGTTTTGGTTCACTTTCAAAAATCGTCCTTCTGGTAGAAAAATTATACTATATAATCAAGTAGAACTGTTTGTTCTATGAAGCTAAGGGTATGGATTGCTATAGTCCCAGGCTAAGAGCAGAAGCTCTACCCTCTTCCAACTGAGATCCAGTAGATTTTCTTTGTTTCTTATAAGAAATTGCTTTTATTTATGTATTTGTATGTCTGTGATAATGTGCATGTGTGAAGGTGCCTGAGAAGACCAGGAGTCAGATTTCCTGGAGCTAGAATCAGAAGCAGTTGTGAACCACTTAGCATGGGAGCTGAGACATGAACTCAGGTCCTCTGGAAGAGCAGCCACTGGTCTTAACTGTTGAGCTATCTCTCCTTAAACAATTTATTACTTTTTATTTTTTTTAAAGAGATTGCATTATAGCACAGGCTGACCTTGGAGTCCTGTGGAGCAGATCTTTCACCTGTACTCTTCCTGCTTCCATTCGGTAAATGTTAGGATTCTAGTTGTGCAGCCACGCCTGTTATGTACATCCCTTGGGATCTAACTCAGGACACTGAGTATCCTAGGCAACTCCATCAACTGAGCTACATCCCCAGATAAGATTCAGTAGAGTTTCTTAAATATATGCTTTACATCTTGTTGTATGCCTTTGGTCAGTTTTCCGACTTATAAAGGTCAATTTTGACAGCATTATTAATTTTACTATTGATTATGTAAAGCTCTTGCCCAGTTCTTCTGAAGCCCTGTAACATTTTCTACCTTTTTTTTTTTTTTTTTAACATGGTTGGTCTCAGTGTATCTGTTCACTATACTCTCAATTTTGCTTTAGGCTCCTGATCAGCTGGGACCTTAATCACATGCTATGAACCTACTATTTAATTTGCATTTTAAAAATTAATTTAAAATACTTTACATGTATGGAAGTTTTGGTTGCATGTATGTCTGTCTCATCATGTATGTACCTAGTACTTTCAGAGGCCAGAAGAAGGTGTCAAATCCTCTGGCACTGGAGTTACAGACAGTTGTGAGCATCGTGTAGCTACTGGGAATCTAATACCAGATCCCCAGAGCAGCCAATGCTCCTAACTGCTGAGATATTATTTATTTATTGATTGATTGATTGAATGATTTTTTAACAAAGGCAAATATGATTTAATGGAACGCAAATAACATTTTTATTAGTTGTCCCAGTTGGACATTCATGTGAAATGAATGTCAATCTCAACTCATACTAGGTTCCATATAGAATTTATCCAAAATATATTATAACTACATATAAAACTTGTAAGACTTATGTTAAAAACAGGATAAAATCTTTGTAAATCATATACTTGACTGAAAAATCACATCCAGTTTAAATAAGGAACACTTCAGCTGAACAGTAAAAATGTACAAATGGCCAAATGTTAATGTTTCCTTAGAATGTGTTGATTGATGGCACTTGAGCCTTGTGAGTTCAGCATCATTAGCTATTAGAGAAATGCAAATTAAGATTACACTGAGAAGCTACATACGCATAAGAATAGTCAAAACAAGAATAAAACAGTTCCTAAAGTGACAATACCATGGCCAAGAATGTGGAGAACCTGAGACTCTCATGCATTGCTCATAGAAGGTAAAATAAAATAGATACTCTAGCAGCCATTTGAGTACTTTGTTATAATGTAAGATGTACATTATTTCTATGTAATAGCCGCTTTGTAACATAGTTATTCAAAAGAAAAGCTAAGGCAGCACATGAGTGTTTATCATGGCTTCAATTTCCTTGAGCTAAACAATTCTAACACATAATAGTGTCTCCACAAATGTTGAATAAATGAACGACTTGTGGTGGTTAGTGAGGTTGAGCTCTTAAAAAAAAAAATGGGGCCAGCAAGAGGGCTCAGGGAGTAAAGGGGCTTGCCACCAAATCTGACAACTTAAGTTTAGTCCCTGGAACCTACTCGATGATGGCTAGCTGTCACAAGTTGTTCTTTTACTTCCATATGGTGTGTGTGAACTGTGGAGACAAAATAATGAGTAAATACAGTAAAAAGGACTATAAAAAAGAGGGGAGTGCTCGCAGCAGCCATGCTTACTCAAACACTTAAAACATAAGAAAAAATTTTGTTGGTTCTTAATTTTGGTGGCAGACAAGTGATACCTAAATGGTAAATCTTTCAGCAAATTACAGGTTAAGCATGACATGAAAATGAGTCAAAGATAGTTCTTTTAAAAAGAAAGATGCTTCTTAGAGGTAGAACCTGTGAAGTTCAACATTGAAATATAGTAACACCTTATGCAGCACAGGCCTGCAGGTGCAGCAGGAGGGTGAGATTTGGATTGGTTTAAAATCTCTTACGTTTTATTTCACTGGCTGTTTCCTTTTTAAAAATCCCTGTCACATACATTTTAGGGATACTATCACAGTAATAGTATATATTTTGATACAGAAGTTTCTAGATCCATTTGAAGATTTGTGGTAGACATTTGGCATCTAAGTACTAGCTATGTGCTCCTGATTACTGAGAAGGATGAAACAGGGAATCATTTCAATCCAGGAGTTCAAGGCCATCTTGGACAGCACTGCAAGACTGAAACTCTTGAAGAAAAAGAAAAGGATTTATTATATTTTTAATTAGGTATGTTAGTGTGCATGTACATGTGCGCGCGTGCGTGCGTGCGTGCGTGTGTGTGTGTGTGTGTGTGTGTGTGTGTGTGTGTGTGTGTGTGTGCGCGCGCTCCTGTCTCCAGGAAAAGCAAGTACTCTTAACTGCTGAGCTCTCTTTCTAGCTCTAGAGAAGAAAAATGAAAAAGGTGATAGCAGTTCTGTATTGGCAGCTCTCGAGGACACTTGGCTCACACATTGGTCTTGTTTGGCGTGAGCACCATTAGCTAAGCTGCATATTTATTGGAGTAGCATTTATTTCACTCATAGCAAGAAATGCCAGTAATTTAGTATCAAGTAGTGTACCTGGTAGACAAGGAATGTGGCTTCTTGTTTGCTATAGTTCCCATGACTTTTTCTTATTTACACAACAGTGAAGCCAAATGTTGCTTACTATGCCACTGTGTTTGTGCATTTGATTTTCTTACACTGGGTTTACACTAGTCTGTTGTTTCTTATGCTACAATGGGGATCTCATAACAGACTAAATTTAAGAAGTTATAAAAATACAAAAAGTATCTGGTTTATTTTTCTGTTAGTGCCTTCACTGGCTACTCTGGAATGGTGCTGATGCTGCACAGACAACTACAAGGGGATGGACAGCAGCTCACATAGCTGCAATCCGAGGTCAGGATGCCTGCTTGCAGGTAAGGATTTCAGTTACTGGCTTATTTGTTTTTTTTTTTTTTTTTTTCATTCAGTGAGTTAAGTTTTGTCACCATAGCTCTGTTGGGATATTGCCAATATTCTCTTTGATCCAACTCTTGATCCATTTCTATGCTGTAAAGGAGGATTGACTGATAGCAGCATCCACATCAATGATATGTAACTGGCGATTCTTTAATCTCTGAAGTAATTGGGTTGTTTTGGGTAATGTCACATTCATGTCCGGAGTATCTTCTTTGTAGCTTGCTATTGTGGTGCAGATGTTTGTGTTGTGCCAGTGTAAGTGTTAAAATCTTAACTCTCAAAGTGATGGGCATTGACTCGAGAAGGTAGGCAATGAGAGCAGAGAGAAAATACAGTAGTAACTCTAGGGGAAACTGAGTCAAGCGAAGCTTTACCTGGTACACATTGCCATTATTCTATTGCCATCATTCTCCCCAACAGGCATTAGCTCAGGCCACTCCCTGCACCTTGATTTTCATTTTCTGCCCCACAATCATCTCTTCCCTCTTAGAATTTTTGTATTGCTTATTTTGGTACTGTGCTATGTGTTTGCTTCTTATCGATGTCTTCTTTGTGGAGTTGATTATCTATAACTACAAATGCCCTGGTTCCATAGGTTGGTAAGATGATGATTATTATTATCATTATTCATTAGTAGTTACTACTACTACTACTACTACTACTACTGCTACTACTGCTACTACTACTACTACTTCTACTGCTGCTACTACTACTACTACTGCTACTGCTACTACTACTACTATTTTATAACTCTTAAAACACAGTCAGTACTCAGTATACTATTTATGACTCTTATTGACTGGTTAGATCAGACACAGTCATGAAGATTATTTTTTAAAAACCCTTGGTAGGAATTATGACTGAGTAATTCTTTGCTAAAGTACTGGTAAATAAAGGCTGATTAAAAAGGAAATTCTGAGTGAGAAAAGAACTGAGTAGGAAGGAGTTGAGGATGGTTGCATGACACAGCCCCAGGGGTTGTGCTCTTGCTCCTGTCCTCCACACCAAATGGGAAAACATGCCCTAAAAATCATTTGTTAAGGTAGATTTTAATTTTTTAAAACTGTTGTAGGTTCAGCAAAACTGCAGAAGATACATAGATTTGAATTGCCAGTTTGAATTCCCAGCCAGTGAATCTCTGGAGGGGCTACATACTCACCTGACATCAGAGTTCACACTGGGGTTCACTCTTGGTATTGTATTTGAACAAATTAAAATGATGTAGTGCTTGGCTTATTTGTTTATTTTAGTGATAATCTCTTGCTGTATAGCACAGGCTGGGCTAACTTGTGATCCTCCTGCCTCAGGATCCCAAGTTCTAGTATTATAGGCTCTAACATACCTAATGACCACTAATTTCTTTTAGTGCTCAATATTGTCTGAGTGTTTGTTACCATTACCCATTTACTTTGTTTCCAATCCTGATAAATATGAATAAAGCTTATAAATATTCATTTTAGATTCTCATTGGACATGTTTTCAATTTTATTAGGTATTTACCTAAATATTAAGAAGTGTATGATTGTTGGATTATGGTAATAAATCGTATAGTTTATGATCTGTATGGAAATTGGCTTAGTTACTCATTTGGATGAAACCATCTTAGAGCATTGACTTTAGACTCAGCTAGCCAACTAAGGTCCCACAGGCAGTGTTCCAGAAGACTTGAAACCCTTTGTAGGATTACCTAAGGAATGCATCATAGTTTGCCTGTATCTGCATTCATAGCTTACCATGTATTCATGCGCATTTTCCCCATTTCTCTGTCTCTAGGCCCTTATAATCAATGGAGCCAACCTAGCGACTCAAGATGACCGAGGATGCACCCCACTACACCTTGCTGCCACTCACGGACACTCGTTTTCTTTACAAATAATGCTGCGAAGTGGAGTGGTGAGGGACCCCTCTTAGTCAGTCGTAGTGTGTGATCATGCAGATGGATGAGCATTTGGTGCTTTGGTTATCTCTTCCTGACTTTCAGAGTCCTTCCTATGTCTTTGGGGAAGTCATTTTTTTCCTTTAACTTTCCCACCATTAAACAAGGATACAGCAATGGAAACAAATCTCCCCTTGCCTCTTCCCACCATGAACAGTGTAGAAAATATTTCAGAGGTTCTGTGTTTGGCTGCTGGTTCAGAGCTTAACTGGGACGACTCTGGAGCTTTTAAACAAATATCCACCAGGTAATTATGTCTTTATGAATTTGTGAGTATCTGTAGAATGTTTTAAAAAACTCTTTATTTCAGAAACCAGTTTAGGAAGTGATTTATTACTCTAGGATTTAACTGGTTTACTTTGATGTTTATTTTAATTTTAATTTTTAAATTTATTAATCATTTTGTTTATATTTTAAATGTTAGCTCCCTTCCCCGTCTTCCCTCCATTAAACTCCCACCCCATTCCCCTCTCCTTTGCCTCTTAAGAGGGTGCTCCCCCACCCACCCACTCACTCCTGCCTCATCCCTCTAGCATCCCCCTTCTCTGGGGCATCCAGCCTCCATAGGAGCAAGCACCTCCCCTCCCACTGATGAGGTAGGCCTCTGCTACATATGTAGTGGGAACCATGGACTGGTCCATGTATATTCTCTTTGGTTGGTGGTTTAGTCTCTTGCTCCTCTGGAGGGGGGTCCGGTTAGTTGATACTGTTGTTCTTCCTATGGGGTTGCAATACCCTTCAACCTCTTCAGCCCTTCTCCTAACTCTTCCATTGGGGTCCCTGGATTGAGTCCAATGGTTGGCTGCAAGTATCGTATCTGTCTTAAGTCACGTGTTGGCAGAGCCTCTCAGAGGACAGCTATACCAGACTCCTTCAGCCTCTGCTCCATTTTTGTCCCTGCATTTCCTTTAGACAGGGACAATTCTGGGTTAAAATTTTTGAGATGGGTGGGTGGCCCTATCCCTCTAGTAGGGGGTATGTCTGTCTACTGGAGGTTGTCTCTTCAGGTTATATCTCCCTGCTGTTGGGTATTTTGGCTAATATCCCCATTGGGTCCTGGGAGCCTCTCACATCCCTGGCCCCTGGGACTTTCTAGTGATTCCCCAAGTTCCCCACCCCCACTGCCACTTATTTCAACTCCTTCTCCTGGCCCTCTGGATTTCTCTCCTGTCTCTTCCCCTACCTGGTCCTTCCCCCACTTCGTTCCTCCTCCTCTTCTCTACCACCCAGGTCCCTCCTCCCCTCTGCCTCCCATGGTTATTTTGTTCCCCCCTTCAAAGCAGGTTTGAAGTATCCACACTTCAGCCTTCCTTCTTGTTATGCCTGTAAGTCTGTAAGCTGTATCATGGATATTCTGAGCTTTTGGGCTAATATCTACTTATCACTGAGTGCATTTCATGTGTATTCTTTTGTGATTGGGTTACTTCACTTACAGAGTTGACTTTAGCAACTCTGGAGTAAGGTGGAATCTCAGATTTGTTTTGACTTGCATTTCCCTGATGACTAAGGTTGCTGAATATTTCTTTAGGTGCTTCTTGGCCATTCGAGATTCCTCAGTTGAGATTCTTTACCCCATTTAAAGTTGGGTTATTTGGTTTTCTGGAGTCTTCTTGAGTTCTATTTCAGCCCTTTATTGGATGTAGGGTTGGGAAAGATCTCTTTCCAATCTTTAGGTTGCTGTTTTGTCCTATTGACAGTGTCCTTTGCCTTACAGAAGTTTTTTAGTTTTATGAGGTACCATTAGTCAATTGTTGATCTGAGTCTTTGGTGTTCTGTTTAGGAAGTTTTTCCCTGCCAGACAGTGGTGGTGCACACCTTTAATCCCAGCACTTGGTAGGCAGAGGCAGGCGGATTTCTGAATTCGAGGCCAGACTGGTCTACAGAGTGAGTTCCAGGACAGCCAGGGCTATACAGAGAAATCGGTGTGTGTGTGTGTGTGTGTGTGTGTGTGTGTGTGTGTGTATGTGTGTGTGTGTATAGAGTTTTTTCCAGGACAGCCAGGGCTATACAGAGAAATCGGTGTGTGTGTGTGTGTGTAGAGTTTTTCCCTGTGCCAATGTGGTGGCGCACACCTGTAATCCCAGCACTCTGGGAGGCAGAGACAGGTGGATTTCTGAGTTTGAGGCCAGCCTGGTCTACAGAGTGAGTTCCAGGACAGCCAGGGCTATACAGAGAAACCCTGTCTCAAAAAAACCAAATCAAAAAAATCCAAAAAAAGAAAGAAAGAAAATAATGTCTTTTTTCCATTGTATGGTTTTGGCTTCTTTGTCAAAGATCAAGTGACCATAGGTGTGTGGGTTCATTTCTGGGTCTTCAGTTCTATTCCATTGATCTACCTGCCTGCCTTTGTATCAATACCATGTGGTTTTTAATCACTATTGCTCTGTAGTACAGCTTGAGGTCAGGGATGGTTTTAGTTTTATGAGGTCCCATCCAAAAGAACTTTCCCCAGAAGTTCTTTTATTGTTGAAACATTGTTTTCGCTATCCTGGTTTTTTTGTTATTGCAAATGAAGTTGAGAATTGTTCTTTTTAATCTCTGTGAAGAGTTGGGTTGGAATTTTGGAGGAGATTGCATTGAATCTGTAGATTACTTTTGGTAAGATGGCCATTTTTACTACGTTAATCCTATCGATCCATGAGCATGGGCGCTTTCCATCTTCTGAGTTCTTCTTTGATTTCTTCCGAGACTTGAAGTTCTTGTCATATAGATCTTTTACCTGCTTGGTTAGAGTCACACCAAGGTATTTTATATTATTGGTAACTATTGTGAAGGGTGTTGTTTCCCTAATTTCTTTCTCAGCCCATTTATCCTTTCAGTAGAGGAAGGGTACAATTTTTTTTTGAGTTAATTTTATATCTAGCCACTTAATTGAAGCTGTGTATCAGCTATAGCAGTCTGGTGGATTTTTCAGGGTCACTTATATATACTATCATATCATCCTCAAATAGTGATACCTTCACTTCTTCCTTTCTAATTTGTATTCCCTTGATCTCTTTTTGTTGTCTAATAGCTCTGGTTAGAACTTCTACTATTATATTGAATAAATAGAGAATGGGAAGCCTTGTCTAGTCCCTGATTTTCGTGTGATTGAGTCAAGTTTCTCTCCCTTTAATTTGATGGTGGTTGTTGGTTTGCTGTAAATTGCTTTTATTAAGTTAAAGTATATGCTTTGAATTCCTGATCTTTCCAAGACTTTTAACATGAAGGGGTATTGTATTTTTTCCAAGGATTTATCAGCATCTAATGAAATGATCATGTGATTTTTTTCTTTGAGTTTTTGGTTTGGTTTCTCTGTATACCTGACTGTCCTTGAATTCTTTGTAGACCATGTTGATTTTGAACTCAACAGAGGTCCACCTGCCTCTTCCTCTGCCTTCTGAGTGCTGGGATTAAAGGCATACACCAACATGCCCTGATTTAAAAGACTGATTTGTAACTATTCTCTGAAAACTTCATTGTTCATGTGTTCAGATCAATGGGTGCAGCAAAATTTTTACTATATTAAGTATTTGCTGTATAATTTTAAGATTGCTATAAATTTAAGCTTCTAAGCTTCTAATTTTCAATTGCAGAATTGTCTAGATTTACCATTTTCCTTACAAATGGCAGGAAACTGAGTCAATTTTGAAACTGAGTGAATTTTTTCCCTGTAGGACCCCAGCGTGACTGACCAGAGAGAATGGAAACCCGTGCATTATGCAGCTTTTCATGGGCGGCTTGGTTGCTTGCAACTTCTTGTCAAATGGGGATGTGGCATAGAAGATGTGGACTACAATGGAAACCTCCCAGGTATTGAACTAAAGCAAATATTTAGATTTCATTGATGAAATATGTAAATTCTTGATCATATTTAAAATAGCAGATAAGCTGATATGAACTGTTTACTAGCATGCCTGTGTTATATACCCTTCATGAGTTTTTTCTTGAGCTATCTCAGCTATCGAGAAACTGGTTCCTCTTTTTCTTTTGCCTCTGCCCCTTCCTCCTTCCTCAGTATTCTTGTGGGATTCAGTATTCTTGTGTAACAGCTTACACAAGTTAAGCAGGTGCCTGGGCACTGCCCAATATCCCCAGGGTTAGTACTTTTTAAATTTTTTTTTTTTACTTCCTACCTCTTTGACACACAGGCAACTATTTTACTGTTTAGGTATCTATAGGATATGAGCTGGTTTGTTATTACACTTTCTGTTTAATTTGAAATAAACTGGATAGTTGCCACATAGTTTGTAAGTAATTTACCTTTTATATAAAGTGGTAATGAAATGCAAAAGACAGATCATAGTAAGATTGGATTCTTGAAGGCTGGAGAGATAGCTTTGTAAATTAAAATAATTTGCTGACTTTTTTGGGCTCTTCCAGAGGATCTTAGTTTAATTCCCAGGACTCATATTAGTTGGTTTACAACTGCCTGTAACTCTAACTCCAGGGGATCTGATACCCTCTTCTGGACTCTGTGAAGTTACTTGTACTTACTTGTATACACACTCACACACACACACACACACACACACACACACACACACACACACAACGCATGATTAAAAAAAATGAACCTTAAATTATAAAAGGAATTTTATGCACTTCTATGAGGAGAAAATTTAGGCAGATAATATGAGTCTGATCCAGTTACTTTGCTGTTTAGAATATCTCTGGATCCCTGTAGATTCTTGTTTATCTTGGTATTCTGGATGCTGTACTTTCCCTCTCTTGTGTGGCTTCTGTACCTTTACACTAACTACTTTATGGGATAGCTGACTTTCTTTCTGAAGTATATATTTAGCATTCTTTTTGTGCAGATTTGTTGGTTGGTATGAATGCATTTTTTAAATATATGAAAGTGATTTACTTTGCTCTCATCCTTTTTAAATTTATTATTTTGTTCGATTAAATCTCTCTCTCTCTCTCTCTGTGTATGTTCATGTGTGTGTATGTATGTTGCTTGAGATTGAGTTTAGAGCCTAGCATGTGATCTCTATCACTGAGCTACATTCTACCACCCACTACAAATTTAAAGTAAAATGTACATATGGAAAAATACCCAATTTTATGCATATGCCATTGCATAGAATTTTCATGCATGATGCATCGCTGGAACCTTTAAGCTTAACTAATACCTATTGCTTGCACCCAGAAACCTCTTTTACATCCCCTTTCCATTTACCTTCTACCTTCCACAGTTGATCTCTGATTTTGGCTATAAATCAGCCCCCCCCCCCAGTTTTGAACTGCATGGGATAAAATATTAGTTCTACAAGTGACTGGCTTGTATTTTCCAAAGTAGGTATACCAATTTTACCCCATAGTGGTATTTAAGGGTTTCACAGGCAGCCGGGTGTGGTGGTGTGTGCCTCCTAAGGTTTCCATGGCAGAATAGTGAGATCAAGGCCAGCCTGGGCTCTACAAGAATTTCTCTCTTATGCAGAATTTACATTTAAGTGTTTATAGAATTAAAATTATAAATTCAGTATAAAACACAGAGGGGCTGGAGACATGACTCAGTACTTCAGAGCACGTCTGCCCTTACAGCAGACCTTAGTTTATGTCTCAGCACCCACATTGTACAGCTCACAACTGCTTGGAACTCCAGATGGACATATGCACACAGAGACATGCTCACATACAAAGAAAGTTTTAAATCATAAAAATACAGATAGAAATATAATTTTAAACAAATATAATTAAGGTAATATATATATATATATTAAGATATGAAATCATAAGGCAGAAAGAGGACTATTTGGGGATTGTGGGGATTGGGGCAACAAGAAAGGGAAATGGGAGAGTGATTTTTGGCAGTTTACAATAATATTATGAAAATATCATAGAGAAATCCATTATTTTAATGGTGACTAAAAATCATAAAGAAGGTAATATGAGACTGTGGAAGACATCATTGTAGTAGCTCCCATTTTGTTAACCCTGAACATTAACTAGTTGTTTTAGGTTTAGTAATTTTGTTGAGTTATTGGGTCTCTTGCTGGTTTTAATTTGTAGTTTTGCTCATGACTACTGCCAGGGCACATAATTTTATATCTTTATGTTTTATGGCTACTTGTTAGTTTTTGTTGTGATATGCCAATTCTGACATCCTTTCTATATTCTGGTGGTTCTTCTTCTTCTTCTTCTTCTTCTTCTTCTTCTTCTTCTTCTTCTTCTTCTTCTTCTTCTTCTTCTTCTTCTTCTTCTTCTTCTTCTTCTTCTTCTTCCTCTTCTTCTTCCTCTTCTTCTTCCTCTTCTTCTTCCTCTTCTTCTTCCTCTTCTTCTTCCTCTTCTTCCTCCTCTTCTTCCTCCTCTTCCTCCTCCTCTTCCTCCTCCTCCTTCTTCGTTGTAAGGTTTCTTCATAGAGTGTAGATGGAAGCCTTGAACTACATACATTGTACATACCTTTTCTATTCTAGAGACTGCTGTATTACCCTTGAGACACCTTTTAATTAATACAAGTTTACTTTTAATGTAGTTCAATTTAATAATATCTTCTCTTTGTGGTTAGCATTTTTTATATTTGATTCAAAAGTGCTCCCACTTTCTGTGATCATAGAGACATTTCTTTATATTTGGGAAATTTCATTATTTTACATTTATCTTTAACCTACTCAGAATTGACTTTTCTATGTCCTATACAAGGTTACAATGAGTGTTTTCGAGTATATCTGATCACATTTTGTTTTTTTGCTGTTTTCTCATTAAAAAGATCAAACTTGATTTTTAAATATGTATACTTGTTATAATGGTATAATATAGAGAATGAAAATTCCTGAGTGACTAGAGACCTTCCTAAAACCTTTTTACAAAGCAGATTTGGGGTTTAATAAAAATCTTTTAATAGTGATTTAAGTATGAAAGGGAAAAAAGAGATGCCTAGAGAGACATCACATATCATGAGTATGTGTTCTGAGAGAGAGCTGCCCTCTCAAGACACTGCTTTAGGATATATTTATTGAGTACCACCCATGTGTCTATGTGTTAGAGGTAACTAAGCAGAAAGTACAAAGTAATTGTTTTTATGTAATAGTAAGTGGAAAGAGATAATCATCAAAATGAATGATCCAAACATAAAACATTACAGAGGGTACACGTTTGGATAAATATAGCAAAGGGGAGAAGAGTATTATAGAGGAATAAAAATTAACAGAGTGTCATGGTCAGGAAATCATTTTTGAGAAAGTGATAGTTGGTGGAGACCAAAGGAGTTGTCTTGTGGCTAATCAAGGAAGAGGTGACAAGGCATGTGCTGCTATGGTTTGCATAGCAGCAAGTAAGTGTGACTGGGACAGCTGTGACAGGTCACTGATGGACCAAGAGCAGCTGAAAGGTCTGACACAGCACGACTCTCAGATTCTCAACCTGTGGGTCTTCACTCCCTCAGCACCTCTGTCTTTAAAAATATTTACATTACAATTCATGACAGTAGCAACATTCCAGTTATGAAGTAGCAACAAAGATAATGTTATGGTTGGGGATCATCAAAACATGAAGAGGAGTATTAAAGGGTTGCAGCATTAGGAAGGCTGAGAACCACTGCCTTAGAGGATCCTTTTGGCTGCCTGGCATGCCCAGGGCCCTGACTGTAATCTCCAGTGCCTGGGTAAAGGAAAACACAAGTGCAGGTTTTAACTACTGTTTGGGTTCTGCTATTTATGGTGGTGTAGAGTGGGAGAAGTGAGGAGACAGGATGCAATTGGGTCCTATGTATATAGTCTGAGGGAGAGTTAGGAGTTTCTGATGTAGTCATGTGGGGAGGGACAGAACTAATCAAACCTGGACAGCCTAGGAAAGAGACTAGGAATGTAGTTGTTTCCTAGTAGTTAAGTTGTGGAGGATGATGTCAGGACAATTTGAGGCAAGAGCTTAGTTTTGTTATATTAAGTTAGAAATCTGTGATGTCTGCAAGCATAGGTAATGAACTAAGCCATTAGCAGGCTCATTTTCAGGGGGACTTTTTGGTAGGATTACAGAATAACCCAGCATGGTATTGTATGTGCCAGCAAACTAGCCTCTGGACTTAAGGACTTTTCTTTTTGAGGCCAGGACACAGTGGGCCACCTTGCTTTCCTTTAATCACAGATTGCCCATTTGGTCTTTTTCTTTGGAGCCATTGCTTCATAACCCCATCTCCCCACCCCAAATTTTGGCTTCTGGCTGCCTTTCAGTCTGGTCTCATACTTTTAAGGGTTCTTTGAAATTTTTTGTTTGTTCATCCCATTCCTATTTGTTTGTTTTGGTCCTTTGTAGATTTTAGAAATAAATTTTGTTATTTTACTTTCAAGGATTTAGCGTGAAAATAGTGAATTTGCTAATGTGCACTTAGTATGCAGTCTTTTTCTTTTTGTGACATGGTCTTGCTATGTAGCCCATGCTGGCTTTGAACTTGTACTCTTGCCTATGCCTCTCAAATGGTGGGATTGCAGTCCTGTGCCTCCATGACTGGCTAGTGTAGAGTTTTAACTTAAATTTTTGTATTTATTATAAAGAATGAATTATAAGAAGATGACAAATGCAGAATGATAAAAATATCATTCATCTTTGATCTTTCTTTTTCTTTTTCTTTTCCCTAGTGGTTTTTTTTTTTTTTTTTTTTTTTTTTTTTTTTTGAGACAATGTCCCTCTATTATACAGCTCTAGAACTTATTTTGTAGATCAGGCTGGCTTTGAACTCAGAGAGATCTTCCTGCTGCTGCCTCTGGATTGCTGGGATTAAAGATGTGCACCATCACATCTGCCTAAAGCTAATTTCAAAACAATTCTTAGACAGTGTGCTTCCATGTAGTTATGGTTTGGCCTAGTAGCTCAGCATGGCCTGCAACTTCACATCCCTTTTGCTCCTCCCATTAGGAGTGCTTGTGTTATAGTCATGAGCTGTCACACCCAGATTTTCAATGTATTTTACTGTCATTTTTAGGACTAAGTCTATCCTTTTGCCTTCTCTACAGTTCACTTAGCAGCCATGGAAGGCCACCTCCACTGTTTTAAGTTTCTGCTGAGTAGAATGAACAGCCCAGCACAAGCCTTAAAAGCCTTCAATGATAATGGAGAAAATGTATTGGACCTGGCCCAGCGGTTTTTGAAACGGAACATTGTACAGTTTATTCAGGGGGCTGAGTATGAAGGAAACCACCCAGATGATCAGGACGGTGAGTGATCAGCCCCACATTTTTAAATAGAGAATGGTAATAATAAAATGGAATCCAAAGACAAAGAACTCGTAAGGCAAATGCCACATTGAGACTTATATGCTACTATCCATATCATCCAGATTCTTTATTATGATGCATTTTAGACAAAGCATGTAGACAGTAATATAAAGAACACTATATGTGAATGTGTCGGCTAGTTTCACATCAACTTGATACAATCTAGAGTTATTGGAGAGGAGGGAGCCTAAATTGAGAAAATGCCCCCTGTAGGCAAGCCTGTAGGGCATTTTCTTAATTAGTGATTGATGACAGAGGGCTGATGACAGAGTGGCTGATCGCTGGCCTGATGGTCTGTACCTATGCAATCACTGATTTGCTTTGTGTTAATACAGATTAGCTTGCATTTTCTACAATTTTGTATTCGGTTATTTTGAGAATTCATATATCTTCTGTGTATTTTTAGTTTATTTCTTATTGCTATATTGTATTCTATGATCAGTTGAACTGAGGTGAGCATTTGCATTACTTTCAGTTTGGGAATTATCAGTAGGGTGGCTGTTATGTTTACATGGACATAAGTTTCTATTCTTCTTGGTAAGTACTAGGAGATGAACATGTTATATATCTAACTTAGATATCGTTTAAGGAGCTGCCTTTCTTTCTTTGTTTTATTTTTATTTTTATTTATTTTTGGTATTTTGAAACAGGGTTTGTCTGTGTAGCCCTGGCTGTAGCTTCTGTAGACCAGGCTGGCCTCGAACTCAGAGATCTACCTGGCTCTGTCTCCCAACTGCTGGGATTAAAAGCATGGGCCACCACATCCAGCAAGTAGCTGCTTTTCAAACTGCTTTGCAAAGTACTCTACATCCTTGTCAACCAAGGCAGTCATTACCCTGTTCTATTGCAGTCATTGTCATGGTGTGTGCTGACTGCTGGGGCATCTTCCTGGTTCAGCCACTCATGCTCCTTCTTTAATGAAATATCTTTTTACTTTCTGACATCTTAAAGATATGCCTTTTCTGGTTATTGAGAGTTTTTTTTTAAAGCACATATTCTTTTTTTTTTAAATTTTTTTATTCGATATAATTTATTTACATTTCAAATGATTTCCCCTTTTCTAGCCCCCGACTCCCCGAAAGTACCGTAAGCCCCCTTCTCTTCCCCTGTCCTCCCACCCACCCCTTCCCACTTCCCCGTTCTGGTTTTGCCGAATACTGCTTCACTGAGTCTTTCCAGAACCAGGGGCCACTCCTCCTTTCTTCTTGTACCTCATTTGATGTGTGGATTATGTTTTGGGTATTCCAGTTTTCTAGGTTAATATCCACTTATTAGTGAGTGCATACCATGATTCACCTTTTGAGTCTGGGTTACCTCACTTAGTATGATGTTCTCTAGCTCCATCCATTTGCCTAAGAATTTCATGAATTCATTGTTTCTAATGGCTGAATAGTACTCCATTGTGTAGATATACCACATTTTTTGCATCCACTCTTCTGTTGAGGGATACCTGGGTTCTTTCCAGCATCTGGCAATTATAAATAGGGCTTAAAGCACATATTCTTAACAAACTCTGTCAGATGTATATTGCAAATATTTATAAACTCTGTCAGATGCATATTGCAAACATTTTCTTCCATTTATACTTTTTTTTTTGTTTTCAAAGGGTATAAATGTTAAAGTTTAGTAAGATATAATTTGTAATTTTGTTGTTTTAGACAGTGTAGCACATTTGGTGATATCTTATAATTCTTTTTATTTGTCAGTGTATCAGTTGAACTCAGGTAAGTAGCTTCATACTTAAGGTAATATTGAAACCTGGATTGTGTGACAGCTCGAGGTAGGGAAAAGAACAAAGCCTCGCATTTTCTAAAATGCTGACTTTTTATTCAGATTTAGCTTTTCCAGGTCATGTGGCTGCCTTTAAGGGTGATTTAGAAATGCTTAAGAAACTGATAGGAGATGGGGTAATCAATCTGAATGAACGTGATGATA
Organism: Apodemus sylvaticus; assembly: GCF_947179515.1. NCBI lineage: Eukaryota > Metazoa > Chordata > Mammalia > Rodentia > Muridae > Apodemus > Apodemus sylvaticus. Next base: position 113,653,898 of record NC_067472.1, read on the forward strand.
ATGGATCAACTCCCATGCATAAAGGTGAGCTCTTCCTGCTTCGGCTTCAGTTGTGATTTCTTGCGTTATTCAGCCTTGAAAGCAGCTGTCAGAAACCTACCCTGGCGGACAGCAGAGAGTGCTATGTGGAATCCACAATGTCGCATTTCTACTTCAAGTGCCTTATATGATGGCAAACCTATAAGGAACCTTCTTATAACAGCATTTTTAAATTTTAATTTTAATAAATTTAAAATTTTATTTTCCTCTTTCCTTTTTTTAAAATTTTATTTTGTAAACAGGGTCTTGCTGTATATTCCTGTCTATGTAGGTAAAGTAGGCTAGCCTAAAACACATAGAGATCTGCCTGCCTCTGCCTCTCTGTCCTAGGTGCTGGGATTAAAGGTGTGTGCCACCAGGTCCTGCCCTTTTCTTTAAGGAATACTTTTTATTTCATTTTATGTATATGAGTGTTTTTCTGGATGTGTGGGTAAATACCATGTGCATACCTGGCTACCTGCACAAGCTAGAAAAGGGCATCAGATCCCTGACAGTGGCACTATAGACAGTTGTGAGCTGGCATGTGGGTGCTGGGATTTGAAAAAGAAGTGCTCTTAATGGCTGAGTCATCTCTCCAGGTCAGAATCTTTTTTTTTTCTTTTTTTTCAGAATCTTTTTCTTATATTCCATTTTGAGAAATTATCCTCCACTCTTCCTTTGTATTGCCTGAGATAGAATGGGAATGTCAGAATAAACTAATTAAACCAAACATGTGATCACAACTATGATTTTTGTTCACATTTAAGAACAGGAAAGTCAGAATATGTTACTTTTTTTTGTCTAATGGATATTTACCTTGGGAAATTATGTAGTATATTTTTGGGAGCTGGTTCTAGATAGGAGAGAGATAAAGAAAGGGAGTAGGAATTGAGGAAGAGAACAAGTCGCTAAGGATCAAAGTGATGATGTGTTTATAGAGACTTAGTAACAATGTGTTTATGACAGTTAACAGTGCATATCTCTCACTAAACTTAGTGCTTAGTGAAACCCTCTCTATCCGTGCCAGAGCAAGATTAGGGCGTGGGGCGGTCAGTGATATAGTTCAGTGTCAAAGTGCTGACTTGCTACCAGACCTGATGACATGAGTTTGGTCCTTGGAGTCTACATGGCAGAAATGCCTGATAGTTGCCCTTTGACCTCCAGATTTACACTGTGCAGGTTCAGACACAAAGTAATTAGATGTAAAATGTTTTAGAAAGAATCTCTTTTGTGTGTGACTTTTATTTGCAGTTGGTAGGCACAGAGCAAGATTATTGATGTCTCTGAGGCCCTTGGGATTGGAGTGCTCACAGCGGACACAAAAGACTGCATAGGACTTGCGCAGGGTGACATAGCACTTGAGAAAGGGTTAGGAAGACTGCTTTATAGTTCTCTGACTTGCTTGTTTAAACTTTAAACTCCAATTTTTATATCTGTATTCAAAATTATTTGAATAGTACCTGAGCACTGTAGATACTTGGTTAAATGTCTAATAAATGTATAAGTGAAAAAGAGAAAATCTTTGCACAGCTTACTTTTGTTAGTTACTACAAGGTCAAAATGTTAGAAAAACTGTTTTCAATAACAACTGTTCATGTGTTTCCTTGTTTCTTTTTTAAAAGCTGCTGGACAGGGCCACATAGACTGTTTGCAGTGGTTAATTGAAATGGGAGCCGACAGCAATATTACTGACAAAGCAGGAGAGAGACCCAGCGATGTGGCCAAGAGGTATAAAATCCTGTCGACTTGCTCCCACTGTCTTTTTGCCTCTGCCTTTAGAGTTGTGCATTTAGTTTACCATACTTAGACAGTTCTGATTATTTAATACAGGTTTGGGGGCCTCAGTAAGATGCTGATGGAATCACAGTTTTTAAGTTGACTGATGTTGATTTGTTATTAGGTCTCCTCTTTAAAGCAATCATTCTGAGCTGGATGATGGTATTAGATGATAGTATTAGTTCTCTTTCCTTTGGGGGAGAGACATTTCAAAATGGGAGCAAAGTCCATGACAGTGAGCATCTACCCCATAAGGTCAGGTCCTGGAGTCCTCAGCGCACTGTGGTTGTCTAACTAGTGTGCACAGTGCTCGTTCCTTCCAGATAGCCTTGAGGCCTTGCTGAGAAACTGGTAAGGAGCAGTTCCAAGGGTTTGAATCAATTAGGAATTCACATGGGCGCTAAATGCAGCCTCTATTGCAGAACTCTGTGAGCTCATGCAGGGCAAGCCCATCTCTGTGCTCCTTTGGTTGTTGTTTCTTCAATGTCTAGCATGGTACAGGCCATGTGCCCACAAGTCAGAGATAAAGGATGGAAGCACAGTGCCTGCAGGCATGGAAGCCCTAGAAGCTTTGCTTCAAAGGAAAACAGATGCGCAAGCCAAGCTTCAAAATCAAACCATTGCCTTACCCACATCACATGGTGTGTGTGAGTGATGAAAACTGTCAGCTCTTCCTTCCTGTCAATGGTGTGGCTTTGAAAACAGTACAGATGAGAGTAAATGGTGAAAAAGAGATTGCAGAGGGATAGGACTTAGACTGTTGTCAAGAAAATGCTATATAGTTTTTGAAACAGCAGCATTTATATTGACACTTGCAACATAACATTTTGTATTCTTGTCGTTCAGAGCTGCTTGATTTATCCTATGAGTATGGGATACAGTGGCAGTGAGGCTTGACCTGCTGTTAGGTTGGGCCCAATAACTACTTAACTTCCTATGTAAATCAGGCTGCCCTTCAACTTGGGGTCCTGTCTCAGCCTCCCTGGTGCTAAGATTAGAGGTTTGTGCCACTATATCTCATTGTATTGTTTTCTTATTGTTGGTTTTAATATCTTCATGTATTCTAGATTCTAGTTATTTTTCAGAACATATCCTTTGCAAAGAATATTTTTAATTTGTGGGATGTTTTCATACTCTTAAAATATCTTTGGAGATGCGTCAGTGTTAGTGAAATTTTCCTTTTTTGGAGTATGTGTTTTATCTTGAAAATCTTTGTGATTTTGTATTCTAGGTTTTCTTCTAGAAGTTGTATAGTTGTAGGCTGCAAGGTCTATGGTTCATTGTGCATTATTTTTTTTAATATATTGTACTAGGTATGCATTTAAGTTCATTCTTTTGCATATGCATACCAAATATAGTACTATTTGTTCATCACTGCCTTTGTGACTTTGTCAAAACTTAATTTGCTTGTTTGAGACAGGGTCTTTCTTCATAGTCCAGGGTGGCTTTAAATTACCAGATTGCCCAAACTGGCCTGAAATCTGTAATCTTCCTGCTGCCTCAGCTTCCCAAGTACTGAGATTATAGGCAGTACAAGTCAGGGTTCTCTAGAGTCATAGTGTCGCGACCACCCTCGCCAGCAAGGAAGGACGCAACACTGAGGATCTTCTTCAAGCAGTTTATTCAGGAGACCTTTACAGACTTGTAGCTAATGGCGAAGACCCTGGGGAGAGCTGGGGCTGCCCCTATATACTAACCCCAAACTAATCAATCTTTGCCACCACGTGGGTAGTGTGGATAGGTCATTGTTATGCGGAAGGAGCAAAACTCAGCAAGCTACTCCAAATAAGGAGCTATTTTTCTCAGGGAGCGCTCACCATCGGGAAGGTGGAAGACCTAAGTCAGTGCCATCTTTTCATCTTTTTTTTTAAATTTATTGATATATTTATTTACATTTCAAATGATTTCCCCTTTTCTGGACCCCCACTCCCTGAAAGTCCCATCAGTCCCCTTCCCTCCCGCTGTTTTCCCACCCAACGCTTCCCACTTCCCTGTTCTGATTTTGTTCTATACTGCTTCACTGAGTCTTTCCAGAACAAGGGGCCACTCCTCCTTTCTTCTTGTACCTCATTTGATGTGTGGATTATGTTTTGGGTATTCCAGTTTTCTAGGTTAATATCCACTTATTAGTGAGTGCATACAATGATTCATCTTTTGAGTCTGGGTTACCTAACTTAGTATGATGTTCTCCAGCTCCATCCATTTGCCTAAGAATTTCATGAATTCATTGTTTCTCTTGATCCTCGACAAAGGGGCTGAAAACATCCAATGGAAAAAAGATAGCCTTTTCAACAGATGGTGCTGGTTCAACTGGAGGTCAGCATGCAGAAGAATGCGAATTGATCCATTCTTGTCTCCTTGTACTAAGCTCAAATCCAAATGGATCAAGGATATCCACATAAAGCCAGATACTCTGAAGCTAATAGAAAAGAAACTGGGGAAGACCCTTGAGGACATCGGTACAGGGAGAAAGTTTCTGAACAGAACACCAATAGCATATGCTCTAAGATCAAGAATTGACCAATGGGATCTCATAAAATTACAAAGTTTCTGTAAGGCAAAGGACACCATCAAAAGGACAGATTGGCAACCAACAAATTGGGAAAAGATCTTCACCAATCCTACATCAGATAGAGGGCTAATATCCAATATATATAAAGAACTCAAGAAGTTAGACTCCAGAAAACCAAACAACCCTATTAAAAAATGGGGTACAGAGTTAAACAAAGAATTCTCACCTGAAGAACTTCAGATGGCAGAGAAACATCTTAAAAAATGCTCAACTTCATTAGTCATTAGGGAAATGCAAATCAAAACAACCCTGAGATTTCACCTTACACCAGTCAGAATGGCTAAGATTAAAAATTCAGGAGACAGCAGGTGTTGGCGAGGATGTGGAGAAAGAGGAACACTCCTCCACTGCTGGTGGGGTTGCAAATTGGTACAACCACTCTGGAAATCAGTCTGGCGGTTCCTCCGAAAACTGGGCACCTCACTTCCAGTGCCATCTTTAGGGCGCAGCATGTCGCGGCTCCCAGCATCATAGAATTTATGGGTAGTCTCTATATACTAAGGAATTTGTTGGTGACTTACAAACTGTAATCCAACTCCCCGACAATGGTCAGCAGCAGCTGTGAATGGAAGTCCAAGGATCAAGCAGTTTCTCAGTCCCACAAGGCCCATTTCCGTCAGACAGGCTTCATCTCCTAAAGGCCTCCCTCATAGTGCCACAAGCAGGAAACCTGACTGTGGGGATTGAAAACATGAGTGTATGGAACATCACACATTCAAACTCTTAACGGTGTGGAAAATAGAATTTAATATTTGGCAATGCTCCGTGCCCTAGAAGAACGGATTACATGTTTCAGTTAAGAACATTGTGGGAAAATTATGCTTGTTTCACTTATTTACAACAGAAAATTTTCTAGGATTAAGAATTATTATTAAAGGTCTAGTGAATGTGAAAAAGAGCAAAGAGAATAGAAAACAGAAGGAAATGGTGTTATTCCTTTAAATTTCAAATATGCCAAGTGCCTTGGGTTGGAGGACGAAGAGTAAGTTAGAAAATGATCATGGTAAAAACTATGATTAACTATAAAACTAGAACCAGAATTAAATCTGCCACCCACCTTGGGCTAGCAAAAGGAAATAAAATTGGGAATCAAGGAGGATCTTCTGGGCTCTGGAGGCCATAGAGTCATTCTATTGGAGGCATGCTAAATATTCTTTCCATTTGGGATCTCCTCTCCCAGTGGACTTTTACCAGCAACACTTGTGGGCTCACTTCTCAGTAGGGATACTTTACAGTATTCAATGAACAAGGTTCCTTTATGGCTGAGTGCAGGTCAGAGCTCAGTGACTGCAGGTCCAGGTTTGCTTCCTTGCTTGGTGGTGGGTTGATAGAAGTGCGTGTATGGTGAAATTGTCTATGTTAAGTGTGATCTGCAGTTTAAATGTAGGGATGTTTTGGATTTGGTTAATTACTGATTCTTTTTTACAGATTCGCCCATTTGGCTGCAGTGAAACTCTTAGAGGGGCTACAGAAATATGACATAGATGACATTGAAAGTGATAAAGATCATATAAATTTTTTTATAAGGCATGGTGTTGAAGGAAGCACCGATGCCAAGGATGACTTATGTCTGAGTGAATCAGACAAGGCGAATGCCAGAAGTAAGTATACTGCCTCTATTGTGAATCAGCCACTCAAAAATACAATGGCCACGGGGCTGGAGAGATGGTTCAGTAGGTAAAGTCACTGGCTGTAATCCCTAGAACTCATGTAACATAGCAAGGTGGCATGCTTCTATAATCCCAATGCTTCTGACATGTGATGGAGGCAAACAGGGTAATGCCTCAACGCTGGAGGGCCAGGTAACTTGAAGTAACCCAGAGTATGCATCCATGAACAACAAAGAAAGCCGTCTCTATCATATCAAAAAGCAAGAATCAACACTGGAGGTTGTCTTTTGAACCCCAAACATGTGTTATAGCACATGCTTGCCTTCATGCACATAAAAGAACACGTGTACATATGAATATGTGCACACATACAATATATATCATACACACACAGTAAACAAACAAAGGCAGACAAACACTAGGGCTGGTGAGCTGGCTCGGTGGGTGGCTAAGAGCTCTTGCTGCTCTATTAGAGTTGATTTCTTGCCCCCCCTTCTAGCGTAACTTAGGCTCCTGGGGCACCTCCCCACCATAATACATACATAAATACAAATTAACAATACACAAACATAAAACTTAACAATCAGGATGGCCTTTTTTATTGTAAGCTTAGAAATTATTCAAATAATACTGTCTACAAAGAAAAGTAATTTGGTATTTTCAGAATCAGAATCAGAACCAGTATTTTTGTCCTAAGAGTTACTGAAAGTATAAAGTATAAGATATGGCCTTTGGAATGAAAGAATGTAGCATGGAAAGTAAAGAAGTTAAATAAGACAAATGTATTTAAGTGGATTGTAACCATGGGAAGAGCCAGGTCAAGAGTGATAGATAAAGGAGCACTTGGGAGGCTGAGTGAGAGGATTGAAGGCTGAGGCCAGGTGGGCAGTGTAGTGAGTTAACTCCTTCCCACCCTAGTGCACACAAAAACATTTTCAAGGCCTGTAGGTAAATGATATTTTTGTAAAGATTCATTATTTTCATTATGTGTGTGTGTGTTTTGCTTGTTATATATGTCTGTGTACCATGTGTATTACTGGTGCTCACAAAGTCCAGAAGTAGGCATCAGATCCTTTGGAGCTGCAGTTATAAATGGCTGTTACTCACCATGTCATACTAGGAATCACACCAGGGTCCTCTGCAAGAGGAACAAGTGCTCTTAGCTGTTGGCTCATCTCTCTAGCACTAATAATTATTTTATTTTTGAGATAATTATACCATTTTCCCCTTCCCTTTCCTCCATCCAAAACTTCTCATATACCCTTCCCCCTCACCTCTTTTTTTAATTTATGGTTTCTTTTTTCACTAATTGTTGTTACATATATTCTCAGTCTATCAGTTTTTAAAGACAATGATTGTGAACACATTTTCTGTTTATCTACTGTGCCAGACAACTGTTGTTATTAGAGAAATGGACCAATTCAAAGGAACTTCTGTTTGGTATTGGTAACCATAGGGGAGAAGATTGAAAAGAAAACAGGAGTATAAAGAAAATGAGTCAGGGTGATGGTATAGGTAACTGTTAGGTCTCTGAGGAGACATTGCAGAAGAGACCTGAATGATGAGAATGAACTATATGAAGATCTTGGGAGAGAATTCTAAACAGCATGTACAAAGGTGAGTATCAGGCCGGGCGGTGGTGGCGCATGCCTTTAATCCCAGCACTTGGGAGGCAGAGGCAGGCGGATCTGAGTTCACTACACAGAGAAACCCTGTCTCGGAAAAAAACCAAAAACCAAAAACCAAAAACCAAAAACCAAAAAAAAAAAAAAAAAAAAAAAAAAAAAAAGGTGAGTATCAGTGTGCCTGAGTGAAATCACTAAGAAGTTACCAGAGAAGCTTGGAGAGGTGAGTGGGGGCCCAGCAGATCGTAACAGCCTAATAGGAATTTAGATGTAGGTTTTCTTTTAAGCCTTTGGAGTAGTTTAGGGCAAGAATGGTGTTATTTGGTTTGTGTTTAAAGACTGTCATTCTTGAAAAAAGACTGTCATTCTAACTACGGGGGATGTAACAGAGTGGAGGAGGGCTCAGAGAATATAATATTTCTGGTGGGTTAATTAGAGAACATATTTATTTCACAATATGGATGAAGTCTCTAATTGAGAAATTTGTCAAGGAATCGTGCAAGAGCAGTACAGTACAGTACAGTATTGTCTGTATTGTTTCTTGGGCTCTATAGTCTATAATGGAGACCCATAACTACCAAACACATTCTTATTTTTTTGCTTCAATGTTTTTTATACTAAATATTTTCATTTTAGAAGAGCTTGTATTAACACTGTGTATTTCATTTTAAGATATCACTCATACATAGACACACATACACACACACACACACACACACACACACACACACACACACACACACCCTTCATGATGTTTTAACCAGACAGCAGTAATAAAGCCATACATTAGCTAGAGGTTAGTTGTGAAGAAAGCAAGCCAACATTTGATTAGTTCTACTTGCTTTCACATCTAGACTTCTCAAGGGTTGAAAGGCCATTTCCTTACCCAGGGCCTGAATGAAAGTGGGAAGGTCAGAGCAAGTGACCTTATTTGGAAAGAGTTGATAGGTTGGAATGGAGATGGTGAAATTTGGATATGCTGTTAAAGGGGCCATGGGATTTGCTGACTGGTCTGGGTGAGAGGAGTTTAAAGGTAAAGGCAGGGAAAGATGACTCATAGGCAGATTAAAAGGATTATTCACTCAGGGAGAGTAGCAAGGGAGCCTTTGTAAAAGGTGCTTTGGGCTTTCCCTCGAAAGGGTAGGACTTAGAGAGGTGAAATGGCTGAGAAGGCATGCCATTTATCCAGCATGTGGAGCTGTGCACTGTTCCCAGCCTTGGCTAAGGACTGTGGAAGCATACCAGATACAGTTCTGCATTTTGGAATTTAGAAAATATTTTGAACTCAACATAGATGTCTCTGTAACTCAACTACAAGATGTCTTGGTAACTGTGCTTTCTCAGTTCTTTCTCTTTTATCATCCAGCATGTGCTAACTGAATATTGTTTATGTGTCAGGCAGTGTGAAGTGCTAGGGTTACATTGGTACACACATAAATCATTTCTCCATGCTTTGGGGCTGATTTTTTTATTTTTAGAAACCATGATAGCATCTATAATTTTCTTTTGAAAATATTTACTTTTTGCTATTTTCTACTGGGGGTTCACATGTGTGTGCGTGTGTACATGAATATGTGCACATGAATACAGATGGTCTTGGAGGCCAGAGACTTTGGATCCCCTTGGAGCTGTAGTTTCAGGTTGTGAGCTACTGTAGAGGTTTGCATATGCTTGGCCCTACGGAATAACACTATTAGGAGGTGTGGCCTTGTTGGAGGAAGTGTGTCACTGTGGGGCTGGGTTTTGAGCCCCTTCTCCTAGCTGCTTGGAAGTCAGTCTTCTCCTGGTGGCCTTCAGATCAAGATGTAGAACTCTGAGCTCCTTCTCCAGCACCATGCCTGCCTGGATGCTGCCATGCTTCCTGCCAAGATGATAACGGACTAAAGCTCTGAAACTGTACCAGCCCCAATTAAACGTTTGCCTTTATAAGAGTTGCTTAGGTCATATTGTCTCTTCACAGCAGTAAAACACTAAGACGGCCAATGTGGGTGCTCAGGTCCTAACTTGAATTCTCTGGAAGAGTAGCAAGTGTTCTTAACAGCCGAGAGAATGTATTAATTATGTTTCTGTTGCTAAATACCATAGCCAAGCATCTTAAAGAGGAATGGTTTATTTAGGCTTATAGTTCCAGAAAGGTGTCAGTCCTGGCATGCAGGTGTAATTATCATAGGAGGCTGCTAGCCACAGGCATGGCAGCAGGAGCAGAAAGCAGAGAGCTTTGAAAGACAGAGAATAAAAGTCAAAATCGTGGGAGCCTTATCTCACTGACTTCTTCCTGCAGGGTTGCACTGCATACATTTCCCAATCAACTAGGGACCATGTGTTCAAATACCAGAGCCTATGGGGGACATTGCCATTCAAACAGCAATAGCCATGTTTATGGTTTATGATTAAAGACTAAACATAAAGGATATAATAGACTGGAGGATGAGAGAGAATATAACATTTCTAGTCTCTTAATTATTTTCTTGATTGTATTGGTGAGTTTTGCTTCACTGCTTTGGCTCCTGTTGGATTGCGCGCACACACACAAACACACAGACAGACAGACACACACACACACACACACACACACACCAGCTTATTTTTAAAATGCCTTGGCTACCTCAAAGGCTGGGCACTCCTATACCTTCCCCTGCTACCCCAGGCCCAATTGGGTAGTGGCTAGTGGTCACTGAATGATTACCACTTGGAGGATAATCTGATTCCACTTAATGGTGTCTAGGTATGCTCAGGCTGTTGTAATTAGAGACTGGGAAAGTTAAACAACAGAAATTTATTTCTTGTAATTAGGGGCTGGAAGTCCTAGCTCAAAGTCTAACATGATTGTTTTATGGAGAAGGGCCTGCTTTTGACTGTGGTATGACCATGTCCTCGAATGAAAGAGTGAGGAGGGCTTCCTGACAGAACAAAGAAGCAAATGTGGTTCCTCTAAAGTGGACTCCTCTAATGATATTAACCCCACAAGAATAGGTCCCCTGCTGCCACACCATTTAACTCCAGTCACCTTCCAAAAAGCCCTGTCTAGCAGGGCAGTGGTGCATGCCTTTAATCCCAGCACTTGGGAGGCAGAGGCAGGCGGATTTCTGAGTTCAAGCCAGCCTGGTCTACAGAGTGAGTTCCAGGACAGCCAGGACTATACAAAGAAACCCTGTTTCAAAAAACAAACAAACAAAACAACAAAAAAGCCCTGTCTCCAAGTAACATCACATGGGAATATAGAGCTTCCATGTGAATTTTGGAAGAGATTCGTTCAGTCAATAACAAATGGATAACCACCAAAACCTTCTAGATTGGTTTAAGTTAGACTGCTCTCCTCCTCCAGAATACATGCTATTTGACACAAATAGATACCCAGAAGCCAATGGGGTTGTAGTTTTTATAGGTGTTGTGCTTTAAACAAACAAACAAACTGGACAGATGGTTCAGTGGTTAAGGGTACTGGCTGCTTTTCCAGAGCACCTGCTTCGATTCCCAATACCCACATAGCAGCTCACACTGCCTGTAACTCTAGTTTCAGATGTGACACCTTCACAAAGACATGAATGCAGGCAAAACACCAGTGCACATAAAAAAACAGAATTCAACAAGTCTGGTAATTAGAGCAAATTTTGTTTCTGTGGCAGTTCTGCTCGTGTTTCAGCTACTGGTATATAATTCTGCTGCCAGGACTTTTACTCTATATTATTGAAAGGTTTGCATTTCTGTAGAACTTTACAAAACTATCACAGTAAGTGTATGGGAATGATAATATCTCTTAAACACTAATTAGGGTGTCTTATTATTTGATTTATAAAGAGCCTATAGTGATTTGAATGAAAACGGCCCCATAGGCTCATAGGGAGTGGCATTATTAGGTGTGATCTTGGAGTAGATGTGTTCTTGTTGGAGGAAATGTAATACTGGGGATGGGCTTGAGGTTTGAAATGCTCAAATCAGGCTTGGTGTCTCTCGTTGCTGTCTGCTGATCCTGATGTAGACCTCTAGCTACCTTTCCAGCATCAGCTCTGCCTGCATGCTCTCCTGCTTCTCACCATGATGACATGCAGGCAGGTGACATGCAGGCAGATGACGTAAATCTCTGAAACCACAAGCCAGCCCCAATTAAATGTTGTCCTTTATAGGAGTTGCCACAGACATGTCTCTTCACAGCAAAAGAATACTGACTAAGACAGAGGCCTGGGTTTATAGATGCTAAGTTACTTGTCCAAAGACTCCCTATAACTGGACGTAGGCTGTCAGATTTGTTTGTGTAGGTCCCTTGTCACCACATTTGTTGTATCCTGAAGGGAGTATGTTCATGCCACATACCCTTACTTTTTCTTCTCACTGTGTTTGGTCAGGGAGCCATGGTTTGTGCTAATGAATAAGAAGGATGGTTTCAGTGGATCTCTGGTGAGGAAAGCTGGAAGAATTGAGGCTAATCTAAGCACAACCATGTAAGCCATATAGTGAGTGAACAGTAGGGCTTAGGCATCAGAGCTTCACCACTCTTTAGCTTGGTTGCTTTCAGAACATTGGTTTTTCTCATCTATGAAATCCAGCAGTGTTGCTATTGCTCCCCTGACAGAATTGTTATAAGGCTTAATTTCATACACTAAAGAATGGGAACTGCCTAGCTTGTGGCAGAGGCTTGAAAATGTCAGTTGCCTTCCTTTTGACCTTTGGAAGATGTTTTTAGTTATTCTGGTTGGAATATATAGTTGTGCTTAAATCATATTTTCTAAGAAACAATTGAAATTCATGTCTAGATATATTTATTTTTCCTTTAAAAAAGACTTACAAGCTCCCAGTACAGTCTCAGGCTTAATTTTTCAAGGGACATGGCAGATCCTTCCACTGTGAATTCAACCAAAGGATAACCAGAAGATGCTAGCATCAATTTTCTAACATGCAGTAGATGACACATGGCCTGGTACTTAAATCTCATCTTAAAATACTTACAATCTTCTTTAAGATATCTTGCCTATGATGTCAGCATTATAATTATCTGCTGCATGTTCCAATAACAGATAAAGAATCTTTCAAATAGGATTTTTGTTGCTTGCATTGCTGATATTTTCCCTTCTGTATATGCATCACACTTCGATCAATCCCTTCTATAAGCAGCAGACCATGGATCTGTTAGAGAAGAAGCAAATGGTGGTGGAGAGAGAGCTCAGTGGTTAAGAGCATTTTGCTCTTTGGGAGGACCTGGGTTTGGTTCCCAGCACCCACATGGCGTCTCACAACTGTCTATACTCCAGTTCCGGGGGTCAGATGCCTCCTTCTGACCTCCACAGGAAGACAGACAGGAATGTGGTCCACAGACACACATGGAGGGAAAAAAATAACACAAACAAAATAAAATTAATAAATGTTTTTTAAAAGATGTTGCAAAAGAAAAAGAAGCAAATGTTGAGAGAGAATCATCAGCCTGCAAGCGCATGTGCTATCACCTAATTAGGTTCCTGTTTGACTGTCTTTCAGTGAGAGCTCATAAGAAAATTGTAGAATTGAGACAACTTTTGGAAATCGCTGAGAGCAACTTTAAACACTTGGGTGGGATAACAGAAGAGGATCTAAAGCAGAAGAAAGAACAGCTGGAGTCTAAGAAGTAATGTCCTTAAAACCAATGCTTTGTATTTAGTACCTGTGAATTCCAAGGGATACATCTATTCCAAAGGATATCCTTCCTTCCTTCCTTCCTTCCTTCCTTCCTTCCTTCCTTCCTTCCTTCCTTCCTTCCTTCCTTCCTTCCTCCCTCCCTCCCTCCCTCCCTCCCTCCCTCCCTTCCTTCCTTCCTTCCTTCCTGGGCATGGTGGTACACAACTTTAATCCCAGTGCTTGGGAGGCAGAGGCAGGCAGATCTTTGTCAGTATGAGGTCAGCCTAGTCTACTTGAGTTCTAGGACAGACCGGACTATATAAAGAAATACTGATTAGACAAGGAAAAAAAAAAACCACACTTTTTTTTTGTTGTTGTTGTTAAATAAAGACAGGATCTTACAATGTAGTGTCATCGGCTCAGAATTCACTGTAGTCCAGGAATGCTTCATGTTCAAGGAGTTTGCCTGTGTCTTTCCCCTGCATGCTTGAATTAAAAGGTTATGCCACATGTCTGGAATCTGGAAGATTCTTACACATTTCCAAGTTCATCTTTTAGTTTAAGATCCATTCTTGACCCCTTACTGGACCACAGCCTGTGCTGTCCCTGAGGAAATACCAGAAAATTTCATCTCAGTAATTCTGATCTCTTGTAAATCACAGCTGATTCTAAGCAGTAGTTAAGTAGTTAATTTCCAAAGCAAATTCATTTAAGTGGTGCTGGTCTCTGGTTAATTAGCCCCAGCTAACATCCTCTATTGTTGCAGTGAAACACAGGTTTCAATTCCAAAGGTATCTTAACTCAAATGCATCATAGCAATGGCCCTGGGAGTGTCTACTAATTTACAAATCAGCCTACATCTCTCAAAATTCTTATTTCCAAGCTCCCACAACAGTTCTTTCTATAATCCTCCCCAAAACAACCTGGCCAAGTCTGTTGCAGCAGCAGCAGCGGCAGCGGCGGCCGCAGCAGCCCACTCTCTGGTGTCACTTTCTGTCCTAGTTTGCTTTTTGTTGCTGCAATGGAACACTGACCAAACCCATTGTGGGGTTGGGAAAGTGGTTATGTAGCTTATGCATCCAACTTATACTCTCTTCTTTGAAGGGAAGTCAGGGCAGGAACCCAAGGCTCTTGAGAACTGGTAGGTTGGGAAGAACTGAAACTGCTTACTGGCTTGCTCCTTGGCATACTCAGCTCACGGTTTTATACCCTAAGGGCCATGTGCCCTGGTGGCCTGGCTGCCCCTCCCATGCCATTCATTTTCATTAAGACAGACAAGCTCCCAGGTCGTTCTGATGGAAGGACTTTCTCACTTGCAGTTCTCTCTTCACTTGACTTTAGCTTGTTTCAAGTTGACAAAAAACTAACCAGCACAGAAGTATTAATAACCTGCTCCACATTTTATATCTGCTTTATTTTTTCTGTCTCTCAGTTCTTGTTACCTTCCAGCACACCATGTATTTTGCTTACTTATTTTATGGTCACTGCTTGTCTCTAAGCGCTAAATCACAGCTGGTTTATATAAGATCCTAAGTACAGTTAACATTGCTTTAAAGTATAGATGGTTTCCACTGAAAACAAAAATAGTTGTTAGGTAAATCAGAACTGACTGAAAAAACATTTTTGATAGGACCATCAACGAGCTGCAGGGCCAGCTGGCCTATGAGCGACTCCGCAGGGAAAAGCTAGAGTGTCAACTGGATGAATATAAAGTGGAAGTGGACCAGCTCAAGGAGACGCTGGAGAAAATCCAGGTTCCCAGTGTCGTGGCTATGGTTGGTGACTTTACACATTTATTTTTCTTGATAAATGGTATATAGAAGTGGCTAAGGCTGTAAGCTTTGAGTTGGGGGTGAATTTGAATCTTGTCAATAATCTTTTTTGATGTGGGTAAGCCTTTGGCCTTTTTGAACTTGTGTTCCAAACTATATCTAAGTATACTTTCTAGAGTAGACATGAGGATTGCGAATTTACCACTGTGAATAAGCATTTTTCTACTTTCTGGAGCTGCATTTTGAGTTTCAGATATATAACTTTTGTTATGAAAAAAAGGCTAAGATCAAAAGGGTAAGAATTTAAATAGTGATTCTACTACATGTCAGTTTTAGACAAAGAAACAACCTCTCAACAACCCAGATCAACACCTGACAGAACACAAGAAATTATAGAATGAGGGCAGAAAGACAGTTTATCTTCGGTAGGGAATTTAGGGCCATCTAATCTCAGTAGACTAGTCTCTGACTCACACACTTCTGCAGGAAAAGGCTATGTATGGGGGGGCACACCTTTAAAGAGGCAGACAGTTCTCTAGATTTTAGGCCTGTCTGATCTACAGAGCGTGTCTTAGGACAGCCAGGGGTACATAGAGAAACCTTGTTTCAAAAAACACACTGTAATGTGGCTTTGGGGTCAGCTTATCATGGGGAATGAGGAACATTTCATCCTTTAGGGCTCTAGCCATCATGGATAAATTATCTCATACCTCTGCCACCTTGTCTGATCTGTAACACAATATCCTGGCCTTTTATTTTATGCAAACTAATTGTTAGCCTCTTAATCACTGCAGAGAACGTAACATAAGAGTTACTTGCAAGATGTTAAAAACAGATAAATGTACTACTTTACAACAAATTTCACTCTTCAGATAAAGCCAATGTTAACAGTTTAGTGCCTCATGGGATGTAGCACATTTTCTGTTTATCCACAAATACATGCATACATGCCTTCCTTCATTAACACTCATTTAGTCTTTTCTTGAAATAGGGTCTTATCATGTATCACTGACCTAAAATGCACTAGGTAGCCCAGGCTGGTCTCACTTACAATCTCCTGCCTTAGTCTCCCATGTGTTGTGATTGCAGGTATATGCCACCATGTCAGGCTAAGGTGGATGGCTTGTTTGATCACATAGATAGTGTGACACAGGAACAAATCCAGACCCTCTGTCTTCCAGTCATATCTTTGTTTCTGTAAAGATTCTAGCACTCATACTCCAGTATTAAGCTCTTACTAGGGGTCGATTTGGTCTGACTGATAGCTAGACTTCCACCTGAAATTCCCAATAGTGTCTAAATTTAAAATAGCTAAAACCAAATTTAACAAGATCAGATTTTCCGCCAAGATCTCTTTTCTTCTCCTTTAGTTTCTTTCTTCCCTTCTATTTTCCTTCCTTCCCTCCCTCTCTCCTTCCCTCCCTTCCTTCCTTCTTTCCCTCCCTCCCTCTCTTCCTCCCTCCTTCCTTCCCTCCCTCTCTCCCTCCTTCTTCAAGACAGGGTTTTGACTGTCCTGGAACTCTGTAGACTAAGCTGGTCTTGAACTTATAGAGATCCACATGCCTCTACCACCTGAATGCTGGGCCTGTGCCACCACTGTCCAGCCTCTATATCTATTTTTTAACTGCCTAGTTTTTGTTTGTTTTGAAATAGGTCTATGTAACACTTGTTGGCCCAGAACTCATTTTGTAGATCAGGCTGTCCCCAGGATCCCAGATGCTAGGATGAAGGAGTAAAGGTATGAACCACTAGGCAGGTCCAGTTTTAGATTCTTGAATTTTTCTGTACATTTCTTTCTCCTTTCATCCATAAACAGTGGGCTCTTAGTACAGAATTTAGACATCTAGTCCTTCCCTATCCAAATTCATTTGAGTAAACAGCTTGGTGTTTCCTGTTATTTCTTGTTCTGAAAATCTCACCTTAATGAAGTGGCTTCCTCAATTTAGGTTCAGCTTTGACTTACTGTATCAGCCTCTACATTTGCCAATTCTTATGTAGATGATCCTTTTGGAACTTAACACTTTCCTAGCACCAAACTTTAGTTCACTTCGTTTTTTTATTGCAAAGTCTTCTATCAAATCTGTCCCATAAAAGCCCTTAGGAGGCATGCTACTGCTGTCCCAAGACTCCTAACCATACTACTCTTTCTACTAAACACATTGGACTGCTTTGAAGGTGCCCCCTCCCCCTTTTAGTTTGGTTGAATACTTTACCCAAAGTACTGAAATTCTGTTTCATGAGAACATGTAACACATGTTGAGATCTTGGTCATTGTGAGTTATTATTTAATTATATATTAGACTTTATGTCAAGGCTTTTTGTTTTGCATGCACTATTTTATATTACAAATTGAGAAACCTAGTGACAGAATAGTTTGTAAAGTGACAGCAGCTTGCTAGATAGCCATGATTGTATTCTGCCTATCTCCAGTCCACCCATGCATTTTCCCTCCCATTGCTGCGGCCACAAGCAGTCACTCTCATTTTCTTACTGGACTTGGGAAAAATTCTGACAGATTTGTCTTTAAGAACTTAGGTTTCAGGAAGCAAGCAGAAGGAAGGGCATGGAGATGTGGTTTTGATTTTCTAGGTTGGATTGGAGTAGCATGCTCACATGCGAGTGTACTGGAGTTAGCTCTAGTATGTTAGCAATGGCATGGGAGGAGGGCTTTCAGAAGTAACTACTCAAGGCTCTCCCCAGGACACATGCTGGAAAAGCTGCTTTGGGAATATCTCTGGGTTCACCTTTCTCACCTACATGGGGCTTTTTGGGGGGTGGGTGTAACATTGAGTTTAAAAGTTTGTACAGTGTATTTTTGTCATTTTCTTCCCCACTCAACTCTTCCCAGACCCCACCCTACTTCATATTTTTCCTTAAGACAAAACTAAAACCCAACCCAAAATCAAACTAATCCAACTTCAAGTGTACAAGTGCTCTCTCTCTCTCTCTCTCTCTCTCTCTCTCTCTCTCTCTCTCTCTCTCTCTCTCATAGACACACAAAAGAAGACAAAACCAAACCATTAAATCTGTTTAGTGTTAGCCAACTATTCCAGAACATGTAGCATGTCTTGGGATGAATGGTATGCATGGCATTGTTGGCTCCAGTTATTAATGACTGACATCTAGTGGGCATCTGCTGTACTCTTGTCGTTCCCCCCCCACCCACTCTTTCCTATAGCATTTATTGATTATTCTGTGATTACTCATGTGAATACCAAAGATGATGAGAAAGATTCATCAACAGTGGGGAAGGGGCGAAAATGGAAAAGGAAACATAAGTTGTTCATGAATACTGTACAAACAAAAACTCGTGAACAGAGAAGTCATGAAATGCAAATCCTTGCGCAATAGGCTTCCTGAGGGTTCCAAATGAAGTTCCACCACATCCCACATTGAAGTTATGCCATGGAGTGTTAGTCAAGATAGAAGCAGAAATGACTAGTCACCCCTTTGGGATGTGTCTATTAGGTAGTGATTGACTTTTTTTTTTTTTTTTTTTTTTTTTTCAAGACAGGGTTTCCCTGTGTATCCCTGGCTGTCCTGGAACTCACTCTGTAGACCAGGCTGGCCTGGAACTCAGAAATCCACCTGCCTCTGCCTCCCAAGTGCTGGGATTAAAGGCTTGTGTCACCACCGCCTGGCTACTGACTGACTTTCTTCTTCTTCTTCTTCTTCTTCTTCTTCTTCTTCTTCTTCTTTTTCTTCTTCTTCTTCTTCTTCTTCTTCTTCTTCTTTTTTTTTTTTTTTTACTCACGTAATGGCAATTTATTTATTCTTTTTTTTCTCTTTTCTATATTCTTTGTTTACATTCCAAATGATTTTCCTTTTCCTGGTTCCCCCCTCCCGATAAGTCCCATAAGCACTCTTCCCTCTGCCCGTTCTCCAGTCAACCCCCTCCCACTTCTCTGTCCTGACAGTCCCCTACAATGCTGCATCAAGCCTTTCCAGGACCAGGGCCCTCTCTTTCCTTCCTTCTTGGGAATGATTTGATATGTGAATTGTGTCTTGGGTATTCAGAGCTTGGCTCTCCAAGTCTTATGAGTCAGCACAACATGAAGCACAAGTACTGTAGATCCAGGAATCCTAAAGAAATTTAATCAGAGCAGAAAATACTTAGCATGGTGCTTTTTTTCCTTTTTGGACACAGAAGAATGTTAGCATGGTACTTTTATTGGACTCTCTCTTTCTTTATAGGAAGATGACTCGTGTGAATCTAACAAAGAGAAGCGGCGAGTGAAAAAAAAAGTGTCTCCTGGGGGCGTGTTTGTGAGAAAGTTCTAATCAATGCAGCAAGGTTAAATAAAGCCTTGCTTTTCCTTCACGTTAGAGATATGTGCATCGATAGAAATCCTCCTGTTCTGAAGGTGAGAACGTTGCATATCAAAGGGACGTAAAAATTCCAGACTCAGGATACTTTATATATATTTATGCAAGCCAACACCTATGAGAAATGATTTTACAAGTATTCACATAACCTGCTAACTATGAGATGGCACAATAGTCAAAAGAAATCCAATTCTAGATAATAAAATTTATTCAAATGATACTATGGCTTCACAATAAAGTTGTATTTTACCATCTAGATGTACTACCACTAATGTGAATATGATCTTTTGACCTTTGCTAAGTATTACCTTTAAATCTAGGACTTAAGAGACTGGAGAAAGGAGTATTATGAATTTGTGGCTGAAGACACTCATGTGTGTGTATACACACACACACACACACACACACACATGCACACACACACCTACCTACCTACTCTGACAAAACACTTTATTTAGTCAAATGACTTCCAACTTTTACAAAGCATCTAGACTGCAAGGGGGGGGGCAGGTAAGCTTTCAAACAGAACGGCTTTACAATGATTACCAAATGTCTCAAAGGCTTTACATGAATGTAAATCTACTCTCAAAAAAATTCCATGTGACATCTTTGCTAAGAGAATCCTGTAAGTAATCTGGTTTCACATTCCATCTTTGCTCTATGCTTCGAGCTTTACAGAAAGTTAAGAGGCAGACTCAGCAGGACCGAAGGGCAGGGGTTGTTTTCTCCTTTGCCCATAACCCGGTGTATGGAGACTTTGTCCTTCGTTGACCAAAAAGCAGCCATGGTTCTGATTTAGTTCCCAAACATTTTCATCCTATTTCCTTCTTCCTATGATGAGCCAGCAAGATATATGATGGCTATTTAAACCTAGCTCATATAAGCAGGATTTGTTGGCCCCAAGATTCTGATTGCTGAGATCAGATCAGGCTAGTCAGAAGTTTAAACACTAGTTAAGAATGGCACTGATGGGGTGAGGATGTAGATCAGTTGGAAAAATGCTTGCCTAGCATGCATGATACTGTAGGTTTAATATCCAGCACCACACAACCCTGGGCTGATAGTGCATGCTTATTTTATACGTCTAGCACTTGGGAGGGTCAAGGTCATTCTTGGTTATATCAATCTGGATAGAGAACTAAGATGTAAGAAAAATAGAGAGGGGCTGGAGAGATAACTCAGTGTATAAAGAGCCTAAAGCACCTGCATATACATCCCTAGCACTCTAGTAAAACCTGGAATACAGCCTGCTTGTCTGTAATCCCAGTCCTGGGGGCCAGGACCAGATAGATTCCTGAGGGTTGTCAGTTTAGCTGAAAGGGAAGGAGAAGGCGAAGAAAAGGGGACAGGAACAGGGAGGGGGTGGGGTGAAGAAGGGAAAGGGAAGAGAGGAGAGATACTGTCTCAAAAAAGTAAGATACAGAATGAATAAGGAAGACAAAGGAAGACACCCAAAGGTGATGTTTGGCCTCTAAATGAATACGCATGTAGCTCACACACGTACACACACAAAGAAAAGGGAGGACTAGATAACAACAAAAGGAAAACAGTACAAATTTGAATTTCCTTTTTGTGGTTCTGGTCTGGGAGGTTTCAATCCCCAACTTTCTAGGAGATGGTACTATATATGAATGTATGCACCGCCCCCCCCCAAGAGATGTTTGAATTTAAATGAATCATTGGGAAAGTCTATTTCATATGCTGGGTTAATGGGAAGTAATTCAGGAGGTGAGGATAAGTGCTGGGGAGCATAGGGTGGTTGGTAGAACACCTAAGCAGACAGCATGCGTTAAGGTTTAGGTTCAATCCTTGGTAGCAGCAAACAAACAAACCACAACATCTACCCTTCAAAAGCTGCATATATGAAAAATTAAAAAGATACATGTATCTACTATGTTCATAGCAGCCCTATTTATAATTGCCAGATGCTGGAAAGAACCCAGGTATCCCTCAACAGAAGAGTGGATGCAAAAAATGTGGTATATCTACACAATGGAGTACTATTCAGCCATTAGAAACAATGAATTCATGAAATTCTTAGGCAAATGGATGGAGCTAGAGAACATCATACTAAGTGAGGTAACCCTGACTCAAAAGGTGAATCATGGTATGCACTCACTAATAAGTGGATATTAACCTAGAAAACTGGAATACCCAAAACATAATTCACACATCAAATGAGGTACAAGAAGAAAGGAGGAGTGGCCCCTGGTTCTGGAAAGACTCAGTGAAGCAGTATTCGGCAAAACCAGAACGGGGAAGTGGGAAGGGGTGGGTGGGAGGACAGGGGAAGAGAAGGGGGCTTACGGGACTTTCGGGGAGTGGGGGGGCTAGAAAAGGGGAAGTCATTTGAAATGTAAATAAATTATATCGAATAAAAAAAATCCATTTGTAAAGTAAAAAAAAATAATAATAAAGGTTAGCCATTAACAGTGAAAAAAAAAGATACATGTAATCAGAATAACTCCCTAGATTTCATATTAAGTATATAACACATTTACAATGGGATACACATTATTTTAAAATTTATTATTCACTACAAAAAAATCTCTATTACATAGAAAGTCACTTTGAAAAAAATCAACCAACTTTGTTATTTTATATAAAAATCTAATTGCAATAATAACCAAGAGAGTAAAATCCAGTAAGTGTATAGACTACAGAACTGTTTTCAAGAATGTAATCTGATAACAAATCCTACTTCTCTTACAAAGCTCAAATGCAAAACTGTTTTTCTTGCTATAGTTATCAGAGGATAAGGACAAAGTGCACTTCATCTCAAGCCAGGCTTGAGTGACAGCTCAACATAAAAGCATACAACATAAACATAAAATACCAAAACCCTTCATTTAGTCCACAAGTACTCTGAAGAGTTTGTAGTGCGTACATTCTATGGAGTGATTAGCGGCGGCAGCAGGACTGTCAGTTCTCCTTCCAGAACCTATAAAACCCCAATGCTATCGCCAAGCAAGTGAACACCGAAGCTGTGAAAAGAAACCAACTATGTTACAAGCTATAGTTTATTTCAGACAATAAAAGAAATGAACAGAAACAGAAAATTAAATTTATATCTCATGTTCTTTTTTACCTAGAAAATTAAACTAAGGATAAAAGGCATTTGTAAAGGCAATAGTTAAATTAATAGCTTCCTATATTTGAGAGTAAAAATGAAAATAATTAAGACTCAGTGAAGCAGTATAGGGCAAAACCAGAATGGGGAAGTGGGAAGGGGTGGGTAGAAGGACAGGGGGAGAGAAGGGGGCTTATGGGACTTTCGGGGAGTGGGGGGTCTAGAAAAGGGGAAATCATTGGAAATGTAAATAAAAAATATATCGAATAAAAAAATATAGGTGTCAGAAAATGTTAAGCAGTACTTCAAAGTTATTAATATCAGGTCTTAGGGGTTCTATTTCTGTCATAAACACCATAACCAAAACAGATTGGGGAGGAAAGGGTTCACAACTCTGAGCTACTGTCAATCACTGCAGGAACTCAGGGCAGGAACCCAGAGGCAGGAACTGAAGCAAAACCCGTGTTGCTGCCTTACTCAACCTGCTTTCAGCCTCTCCAGAGGTGGCACCACCCTCATGGGGCTGACTTCCCTATATCAGTCATTATGACGGTTCCCCACAGCCTTGTCTACAGGCTGACTTTATGGAGGCATTTCCTCAATTGAGGTTTTGGGGCACAAATAGCATGGGCCCATACTTCCAGATACTTGGGAGACTAAGCCTAGAAGATTTGGGCAAATTGATAGCCAAATCATACCATGCCTGGAATCTTCAAGAAAGAGAACCTTATTGTCTTATTAACAATATCTCAGGCATTCTAGAACAAATAGATCCATATGCTTTATCTTCCAACTTATTTAAAAATGTGTAATTGTGGCTTCCTAAACTACTCACCAGTAACAACGGTACTAAAATATATTTAAAGGGAGGAAGGAGAAGATGTTTCAATAATACTGGTTCCAAATGCTCAGCAACACAAGAGAGGGATGACTTAAAAAAGTATTTTTATGTGTATGACGTCACACCTACATTTATGTCAGTGCACCATATGTGCCAGGTACCTGTGGAGGCCAGAAGAGGGACTGGATCCTGGTTGTGAGTTTCCATGTGGGTGCTGAGAATCAAACCTTGGTAAGGACAACCACCAGTGCTCTTAGCCACTGAGCCTTCTCACCAGACCCAGCAAAATCTTTTTAAAAACAACTGCTATAACTTGCTTATTTCTTTTGCTACTATCAGTAAGTCTATTAGATTTGCCTTGTATATCTATGAACTGCTAAAAGAAAGCTTTCTGGAAAATGTCACCATCTTCAACTTGGAGGGTAGAAAGGACTTTTGTGGTATTACATCCTTCCCAACCACAGTATTTTTCTGTGTAGCCCTGGCTATCCTGGAATTCACTCTGTAGACCAGGTTAGCCTCGATCAGAGAGCTGCCTGACTAAAAGTACCCAGCGGTATTTTGTTTTTAACTATGGTTCTTCTACTGACTGGTTTTGTGTCAACTTGACACAAGCTGGACTTCACAGAGAAAGGAGCTTCCCTTGAGGAAATGTCTCCATGAGATCCAGCTGTGGGGCATTTTCTCAATTAGTGATCAAAGGTGGGAAGGACCCCTTGTGGGTGGTGCCATCCCTGGGCTTGGTGATCCTGGGTTCTAGAAGAAAGCAAGCTGAGCAAGCCAGGGCAAAAAAATCCAGTAAGCAGCACCCTTCCATGGCCTCTGCATCAATTCCTGCTTCCTGACCTGCTTGAGTTCCAGATCTGACTTCCTTTGGTGATGGACAGCAGTGTGGAAGTGTCAGCTGAATAAACCCTTTCCTTCCCAACTTGCTTCTTGGTCATGATATTTTGTGCAGAAATAGAAACCCTGACTAAGACAGTACTCTTTAGGTAAATATTTTGGGAAATACCAGGCAGAATCTGAAACCATTCCTTTGTTGCTTTGGGACTGATTCTGGAGGAGAATGAATATTTCAAATGTTCATAGTTGTTTTAGAATTTCCTTTAGCATTACAGTTGAGCTCAAGGTCTTTGGTTTTACAGACTTTGTTAATGTAGGGGTTTTCAAAGCCTAACTTTAGTGCTTTTTTTTTAAAATCTGAATTTTAAACAGGAACCTAATGTTAGAAGAAATAAAAATAGAGCCCTTAAATTAAAAAATAAGGGGATATACATTAGGTGAGGACTGAGACTCATTCATCTTCTAATGTGCCACATCACAAACCGTAGATGGCCAGAAAACCACTATGATCAGGAATTTTATTTATATGGTAATTTGTTAACACATTTTAAATAGGTGTATCTTTTGACCCCTCCCCCAGGTTTTTCTTTTTTGTTTTGTTTTGTTTGTTTCTGCCTCCCAAGCACTGGGGCAGGTGTGACCCCAGATTTTTAAATGTGCACAGCCACAAGGATGAAGCACACATACTTATGTGCAGAGTAGTACTGCTCTTGAGGATGAAGAGCTTAAAGCAACATTGTTGGGCAAACTATAACATTTTGATACAACAAAATGCTATCTTCAGTAATAAGAAGATACTATACATGTTAATACTAAAATACACTTACAACATAGTCATTTTAACAAGTGGAGTTAACTAAAATGGGTAAATATTTTTATAAGTGTATCTTGTATACAGAAGACAAGATATAAACTAATAATACTAAATCAAGAAGGTGGGGATATTTACTGCTCTTGAATTAATAATTTAAATTAAAACACTGCTTTTATGAAAAGCAAGTAAAAAGACAAGTAATATTCTTCCTGTCACATGAACCATGAAGATCTTAGGTCAGATTGAAGTTGCAGAACTCAGTATGAGCCAGTCTAAGTCTGGGACAGTGTCTGTGTGCTCAGTTGGTCCAAGGTAGAGGTTTCCTTACCCTCTACTACTAGTTGCTGTGTTTTTTAACAGCCTACATCTACCTTTGTGATCTTTCTAATGCTGTTCAAACCTTTACAATAAATAGATTTTTTCATTGTGGAATTTATCCAATTCCATATTTTGGAAATTACCATTTACATTGTGTTCTTGGGTTTATTTATTTTCTTGATAGTCGACACCTTTTTCTATCAGTGAAACTGCATAGCTGCTTGCTACTTTGATCTTGAAATTGGAACCTTCTTCAAGGAAAATGGTACCATGCAATAAAGGAGTATTTTTAGCTCTAGTTTTTCCTCTGTCCTGGCATGGTTATCCTGAGGTGATAACCAATAGATCCAACAGTTCACTGTAGCAGTTCCTTTCTCTGACAGACTTACCTGCAAGATAACGAATTGTCTCAAGTTTGCTTGACTCCATCAGTGTTTTTAAGGAAGCGATTTCAGTGTCAATTTTATTACTGGTCTCTGAAATAATACTTTTGGTTTGTGTATCCTGTAGCAAATCAGAATAAGCAGAGAATTCAGGTTTTATCCCTATTTATTATGGACCAAAACATTTATGTTAAAAACTTCAACTGTCTGCTAATGGTGCACTTAAAAAAGTCTTAATAGTAAATGAATACTGCCAAGTGATAAAACATTCCTCCAATTTCATATCTGGAGATAATTTTCTTGGGCGCAGTCTACTAAAAATCTCCTAAGATATTTGAAACCTAACTATATATGGTAACCTAAGAAGCAAATGTTTTAGTCCCAGAACTATCACTTTTGTATGTAAAGTCTTTTAAATATATATTTTGACAAAAATACCAACCAAATTTAAAACGTGAATGGAGACCATTATAAGGAACTGGCATATACCTGGTAGGTAACTGGCGTGTATAGGGAACAAAACTCAGAAATGAGCTGAAGTGCATTTTCTCATTTCCTTGTTTATCTACTTTCTTTGACCAAGGAGCTGAAGAAAATGGATTCTTGAAAGAGCACAGGTGATCTACCCTTACTAAATTCTGAGCAAGAGAACTTTTAAGAAAAGGATGAGGCTAAATCAGAAAGCTTGGGCTTACTTATTAATGATTTATTACAGGATTATTGAGAATGTAAACATGACTTCTCAGTATTGAGTTTACAATCTGGCTTTTTCATTTGAGAAAGGAAATCACATAGTTGGCGTGGCTTCACACTCACTACAGTCCTGAGCACTGGGATTACATATGACACTTGGAATAGGATCTTTTAAATTTATTTTTATTTCATGTGCATTGGTATTTTGCTTGCATGTATGTCTGTGTATGGTGTCAGATCCCCTGGAACTGGAGTTACAGACAGTTGTGAACATCATGTGGATGCTGGAGTTGAACCTGGGTCCTCTGGAAGAGAAGCTAGTGCTCTTAACTATTGGTCCATCTCCAGCCCCTACAGCCTATATTCTTATTTCAACTCTACCACCTACTGGTTGTGTGATTTTTAATTTTCTTGTATATTATTTTCCAAATTATTAAAGTAGAAATAATAGTAAGCATAGAGGCTGACCTGAAAACTAAATACAGTAACAGACACGTGTAAATGTATAATGGTGTCTGGTACATAATGAACATTAAGATCTACCTCGCCTCCCAAGCGCTGGGGCTGTTGCCCAACCCTTAATCTATTTTTTAAAGATTTCTTTTGTTTACATTGTGTGTCCGTGTGTGGATATGTGTCGGAGGCATCAGGCACCTGCCCCCTGGACAGAGGTACTGATGGCTGTGAGCTGCCTGATGTGCGTGCTGGGAACCAAACTCCAGCCCACTGTTAAGTGTGGGATGTTGAGCCATCTCTCTAGCCCTAGAAAGGCTTTAATTCCTACTCCAAGGTAGCAGCTCAAGTACCTCCATTTCCTCAGGGCAGCTTTCCCCAAAGTGCTGGCAAACTGTGACAGTAATGAAGAACTCAGATTCTATAGGGCTAGGTGTTTAAAATCCAAACTTACAAACTGAAATAGACAAAAGCACATGATGTATGAAAGAGAAACTTCTACATACCTTTTTGGCAAATTCATTGGTTGCTTCCATAAGTTGCTTTTCTTGATCTGTGAACTAAAGGATATGAAGTCAGATTAAAAGAAAAAATGGGCAGCAAAACAACTCAGTGGAGACAGACACCTGGGGCACAACACTGCAACCTGAGTTGGATCTCTGGAGCCCACAAGCAGGTGACGAAAACTGACTCTGCAAAGTTGCTTCTCACTTCTACATGTGTTATAACAACAGCAATAAAGAAAAAGGGACTATAAAAACTTCAAAAGGAATAAATATAACAAGAACATTCATTTAAAAACATTATTGGAGGGGCTGAAAACAGCTCAGCAGTTAAGAGGACTTGCGGCTTTTCTCATTTCCTGCAGCACACTGTACAGCTCACCACTGTAAGCAACCGTGGCTCCAGGGCACCCACACCTCTGAGCATTCAGCCACGTTCTAGGTGGGTACATAACATATGGATACACACCATGCTTACATCTATGCATAATTAAAAATAATCTTTGTAAAAAGCACACTACTGGGCATGCACACAAATGAGCAAAATAATTTTAAGAAGCACACTACCATGTCTGTCACTCTGCTCCTTTCCAGGTTGATGTCCAGCTTATTGTCTGCTCTGATCCGACTGATTTCATTCTTTAAAGAAAATTCTTATTTTAAAAAATGGTCTTGTAATGGGTATTTGTTTTGAAACTAGTGGAATAAATTTCACTTACAGTCAGCTGCTGCTTAACTTGATCCAGTTCAATTTTCATTTTCTAGGTGTAAAAGAGGTAACAGTTAAGACTGATCCAAAAGTGCCTATGATTACTTTAAAATTTTAAAAACTTAGATTAGCAATATTTGGGTATCTATGGATTTTTTAACAGTATTATGATTTTAAAAAAAGAACAGACCACTGTATTCATTAAATATATTTTAGGTACAAAACATTTAGTTTTGGTGTTAGATTTTACTTTTAAAATGATTTATTTTTTTAAATTTAAAAATATTTAAGCTAGGGCTGGAGATATGGCTCAGTGGTTAAGACTCTTTGCTGCTATTCTGGAGGCCCTGAGCTGGACTAGCTGCCTGTAACCCCAGTTTCAGGGGATTTGACACACTCAACTGACCTCTGTTGGCATCTCTCTCTCTCTCTACAGCCCCCCTCCTTTCCCTTCCTAAGCCCCTACACTCCCAATAAATCTTAACTTGAGCTGTTTCTTATTTAACTACAAAAGTACGTCTTGGGGGTCTGAAGAGATGGCTCAGTGGGTCAGAGTGCCTCCTGCTCCTCTCGGGGGCTCGAGTAGGTTCCCAGCAGCCAAGTTAGGTTGCTCACTACTGCCTGTCATTCCAACAACACAGGATCTGATGCCCTCTGATGCAGGTCTAACCTGCATCTATATACATATAGCTACACACATAAACAGAACTTTAAAATAATATTTTTTCTCATAGTGATAAGGACAACACAGCATTAAATACAATGGAAAATACCATAACACTTTCAGTTTTAAAAACATGAGTTATACTAGAAAATTTATATAATATTGGAACTCACATCCTTCCACCTTTCTATGACTTTTATATAAACAACTTAAAACATGTACTTAGTGGTTTAGAGATGAAGATTAGGTAATCTAATTTAACCTTTTAAACAGTGACTTGTTTTTGAGACGGGATCTCACTTTAGCCTTACTTGGTCTGGAATGTGCTATGTAGATCAGGCTGGCCTCAGCCACACAGATCCTCACCTGCCTCTTGTCTCCTAAGTGTCTGAATTAAAGGTGTATATCACCATGCCCAGCTCTAAACAGTGGATTTTTAATTTAAAAACTTTGTAATGCCTAATATTTGGTTTTACTAAGTTATTTACTACGATACTTGTGAGACCAGTTACGTTTTTAATTAGTAAGTTAAAATTCTATCACCTCATTCTCTGCTCTCAGATTTGCAAATTCACTTTTCTCTAGGATGACCATGTCTTTTCTGATGGAATCCAAATGAGCCATTAGCTGTTGGACTGTTATTTCCTAGGAAATGAAATAAAAATAATAAGTGACATATGGAATAGTAGCATCCTTTTTTTTTGAATTGTTTTATAGATTTTTGAGAGAATGTCAACATGCTAACAGGTATAATTACTGATTAAGGAAAAAATACACACGAAACTCACATATCTGAAGTAACGAAATAAAAATGAGGAAATTCAAGGAAGAAAACCTTATCTTTCAATGAAGAGAAATATCTAAGTCTTTTAATGCTTGCTTAGCCTCTAAAAGTTCCTCAACAGACAGGGTTTCAGGGTGTTTTTTTTTTCTTTGAGATAGATTTATTTATTTATGATCAGTCTTCATGCTTGCTAGAAGAGGGATTTAGAACCCATTATAGATGGTTGAGAGTCATCCTGTGATTGCTGAGAATTGAACTCAGGACCTCCGGAAGAGCAGCCAGTGCTCTTCTCTCTAAGCTATCGCTCTAGCCCCTCTGTTTTGTTACTAATATTTCAGTGCTTTCATTTTGAGAGACTTTTCTACTATATGAAAATACAAAGAAATCAAATAGGAGTCAGAGGATTTTTTATTTTTAAAGTAAGATAAACAGCTGAAATATTTGCCCTTTATTAGCACAGCATAGTTAGTTTTGTTTAAATGTCCCGGTCTCTTTCCTGTATTTGACACTGCAGAGAAAATGTGAATGAAAAGGAAACTCCTACCTGACATCATGAGCATTTGCTTTATAAAGGATTATAAACTTGTTTTTGCAGAAAAGGTCTTACTTTATATAACTTTAAAAAGTAATTAGAGAATACTGTTTCTCTAATAAACCTCTGTACAAATGGGAAGAACTAAGTTTAATGTTTTAAACCTACTCCTTGACCCTCTTGCTACAGCCTTGGTGTGCACCAAGTGTGCTTAGCAGAACATTTCTGTAGAAGTGACTCAAAGCAACTCTACAAAGAAATCTTTTTCCACAGTAAACTTCTTAAAATTAGAAAGATTCATAATTTATCTCTCTTTACCAAAAGGTAAAGGAAGAGAGTGTAGTCTTGAGAACTGGCTTATATATCAGTGCTTCTTAATAAAGAAAAAGGTCTAAGCACAAGAACCTAGTCCATTTTTAAAGTCACAGTTCCCTGCTGATTGATAAAGGTGAGAAAGACCAAAAACTGACTTAAGCTTTTTATTGTCCTAGAACAATTTCAGACATCTCTGAAAGCTATGATAATTTAGTCTTCAAACTGTCTACAATTCATACATTTTTATGTAAAAGTAACTTTTGCTCACCTGACACAATTGTCATGTCTGAGGATGAATACCTTTGTCTCCTCACCTAGGCCTAGTTCTGGAAGTGTTTGCACTTCTTATCTAGGCCTAGGATGCTCTCAGCCTCTGAGACTTACTGCTGAATGAGCTCACCCCCTTTCTTGTTCTTCCTAATCTCTGGCTGGCTGATTCAACTCAGCTGTTCTGGCTCAAACTCCTCTCCAAGATCACTGACTAATAGCTTCTCTCAGCTGTGACTGAATCGCTCTCCTTGGCTCATGCTAACTTTGGCAATCTCTGGCTTCTTCTCTTTCTCTGGCTTCTTCTGTCTTCACCTGTGACTACCTTGTTTTCTCTCTCCAACTGTCTTTACCATCATCTCAGAAAAACTGTCCCCTCTCCCTTTCGCTTTGTGTTGCTCTCTCTTAAACGGCTTTTTCTCTCTCTCTTCTGGTGAGAGATGGGCATATTCTATTTACTGTCAGATGGCTGCTTCCTTCTAAAAACTAACTTTACCTTCATTATTTGGGATTAAAGTCTAGAGATAGGATTAGGGTCCTAGATGAACAGGGTGTTTTTGTTTTGTTTTTTTTAGTTTGGTTTTTTCGAGACAGGATTTCTCTGTATAGCCCTGGCTGTCCTAGAACTTACTCTGTAGACCAGGCTGGCCTCTAACTCAGAAATCCGCCTGCCTCTGCCTCCCAGAGTGCTGGGATTACAGGCAGGCATCTGCCACCACTGCCCGGCGAACAGGGTGTTTTTAACATCGCAAACCAGTATTTTTAAAAGTCAAAAGTTTAGTAATATCATTTCTACACTGAGTGCACTTTTTAGTATGTAGGACTAAGTGGTTCTGGCGGCAGGAATAGTCCTCAAATCATAGTTTTAAATTCATGCTTGCATAAAAAGCAGGCTTAAAATTAAATAGTAAGTTACTTTATTGAAAATGTCAATAGCCCCTTTAAATAGGCCACATATAAGACAAAGCAGAGCTTTGGGAGAATTAATGAAATGCTTGACCACGTTTTTTTCCAGTTTTTAATGGACTAGTCTGTGATGATGCTGAAATAAGATAAGCTAAAAATAATGCAAAATTGAAAAGAAAGTTAAATGTAAGAGATAGGTGTTTTACTGTCTAACAAATTAAGAATTATAGTAAAAATATTTAAGAGTTTTTGATTTTCTCTAACCCTTAAAATAACTAAATTGCATGAAGTAGATTCTCATTTTATGTAAGAAATCTTTTTTTTTGTTTTTTGTTTTTTGTTTTTTTGTATTGGTTTTTTTTTTGAGACAGGGTTTCTCTGTGTAGCCCTTGCTGTACTGGAACTCACTTGTAGACCAGGCTGGCCTCGAACTCAGAAATCCGCCTGCCTCTGCCTCCCAAAATGCTGGGATTACCGGCGTGCGCCACCACCACCTGGCTTATGTAAGAAATCTTAATTTTTACGGTTATGAAGCAACCATCTGAAGGAAAAAGACTAAACTTGAAAAAAATAAAAGTAAATATAAGAAGAAAACATTTTTTAAACAGTTCAATATCTGGTTGATTTTTGTCATTATCATCAAAATATGAAAATATGAAGTCTTCAAGATCACTCAATCCATGCACGGGTCAGCAAATGGCGTAGTGGGTAAGTGCGTGCTGCCCTGCCTTCACCACCCCATTCACTCCCCAGGATGCGCACGGTGGCAGGAGAGCGCCAACCCTGGCAAAGCTGTCCTCTGACCCGCATGTTTGTGCCACAGCATGCACCTCACCCCCAATAAATAATGCTTAATTTTTTTAAAAAGAATTTTATATCCCATCAGATTTAACACTTCATCCAGGTAATTTATAAAGTCTTTCATATCAATGCTAATCCCTTCTAGCTTACAAAGTTTGTAAAAATTACCTAGACAGACCCATCAAAACAGTATATACATCATATAGAAAGGCCAGCTCTTTTACTTTGGAGAGTTTTCCAGGGGAAAAGTTGCTTCACTACAGTCTACCACCATGACTGAAATACTAAATTATCTCACACAAGGGAAGATGACTGAAGTCCACTCTAGGTATCAAGTTTTCTTGTGAGGGACACTCCAATTCTTCTAGACAGACTGAGAAAAGCCTTTTGATTCTTCCTTTCCTCTTCCTTGGAAAAGATTATATCATGAAACTCTCAGGAGTGATATAAATGAACGTATTACCTGTTGAGCTTTAGTCACCATTTCCTTGTAGATAGTATCCAGGCTGACATTTGATAATGTACTTAGTACTGATACAATTGTCTGTGCTTGTGTTTTGTCAAATCCTGCATACAAGCAAATCTGCATTTTAAAACATGTATATCACTAGGAGAAGAGACAGCTAACAAACTTTCAATAGCTCAACTATTATACTTAAAACAGTTACAATGAAAAGGACAATGCTATCTTATTTTAAAAGCATTCTGCAATTTTAATATAATTAGATCTACAACAAAACTGAATATTTCTAGTCTCTTTTGGTAGTGAGTATATAATTGGCAATAAAATGGTATTTCATTATTTCCATTTGTTCTTCAATTAGTACTTGGCTGATAGTGAAGTTAAGCAGATAGATATATTTTTATTATTTTTCTGTGTACTACTTTTTTATGGCCTTTGCCTACTTTTCTATATAATTACTAAACTTTTACTGATTTCTAAGGCATTTAGGTTTATCTAGAACTTTAATAAGCAGATTCAGTATTCCTGAATACAACTCTGCACTATCAGGTGTTCCCTTGTAATATATTACCATATATTACATATTTTGTTAATTTTTTTATTCTTCAAGATTTATATTTCCATCCAGAGTTTAGTATTACCTTTTTTTTTTTTTTACTTCACTGGAATCATTTTGTGTGTGTAATTTTATCCTATGCTTTTTTTATTCTTAACAATGATTTTAAGAAATTATTATTATTCCTGTGTATGGCAAGGATTCTCTTTCAATAATCTCCTTTAATTGTTGGTAACAGTGCCACTGACTTGGGGGATTTATTATGAGTGCTGCTAATTTTTTTGTTCCAGTATTCATGGTTCTCACCGTGAGTTTCCAAGTCCTGCACCAACGCATGAGTATCAAAAGTTAATTTTCTTTGTTCTAAAGGAGTTATGTCCACTGGCCTTCTATCATAACCCGACTTAGTTGTGGTGGTCAAAAAACCTGAAGAGAGAAAACAGTATTGTCTTGTATAATTTACAGTGGTATCACACTTTGGCTTTTAAAGAACTCTTCTCATGTATTTAAATACAATTCTAGCTTCCCAAGGAATCTTGTAATTTTACCCAAATTAAAACTCTTCTCAACAACTTTCATCAGAAATGTACATGGCAAACATTAATGAATATTTCATTTTCTTCTTTTAGCATTCAAAATAATTTAAGAGCTGGTCTAAATCCTAACATGTACTAACTGCTTTAGATGCCACTGCTTCTATCCTAATGATGGGGAAGCAGAATCTGCCTTTCTTCAGTGCTCATTCTTACAAAACCTGTGTGTGTGTGTGTGTGTGTGTGTGTGTGTGTGTGTTCTGACTGTCTGCTCCTATCCTTACTGGTATCTATTCCCTGGTTTTCAGCTGTAATACAGTTAACAGGTAATTGCTTTCTTTCTGACCCAGACAAGAAGCCCTATGTTACCTTGGCTGTATTTTTTATACTGTATCTTTAGGACACAGAAGGCACTTGTGTTACATTTCCCTTCAATGTGGGAAAACTTCACCCTTCAGGAAAGCTCCTTAAGTTGGAATGTATACAACTTCGGCAGAAACCAGACAGAGAAACCAGACTGCCCAAAAGAGGTTTAGACCAACAGCACCTAGAAAGGACAATCTCCAATCTGTTGAGCTGTCTACAGGCTGTGGTGGGCTTTGGTGATGCTGTCTTTCAGTCATTTCTGCTCCTGTAAGTAACCCCAATAAAACTCATGGTACACCAAGCTGGACTATGCTATAATCTGTACTGTGGTCTGTAATGGGTTCTCTCACTCGATGAGTTGATATGTTTTTGTCATGCAACAGCACTCTGACACACAGGTGAATCACAATGATTTTAAGTTCTGGAGCATTTGCTGTATAGGAGAGCTAAGAGCTCCCAGTCGTTTCTGACATCTTGTCCTGATCCATTAAATTCCCCATTCATCATTCAAATTGATGAATTTTATTATGAAATATTTCCTCTGAGGATGATTTCTGCACATATAAAACTTCTTAACTACTGTGATACATTAAGATAATAACTGTCAAGTGATAGTCAAGGTGTTATACCAGATAACTTATATGCTTCCAAAGCAGGGTAGTAGTATTCTCATTTTTAAATTAAAAAAATCATGCTTATTAAAGCTGAATTTGGTACTTAATGCTGCATATGGTGATTCTAGCACTCAGGAGACTGAGGCAGGAGGATCATGAATTCAGTGCTAGCAGGAGTTACATACTGAAATCGTCCAGACTAGATCAAACCATACCATGCTTAGGAAAGACAAAGGAATTTGCTTAAGTCACAGACACAGTGCAAGGTAATAGGATTAAGATTTAGGTTTTTTTTTTTTAAGAATTTATGTATTTATTTATTTAATTTATTTATTATATATAAATACACTGTAGATGTCTTCAGACACCCCACAAGACGGAGTCAGATCCCTTTACGGATGGTTGTGAGCCACCATGTGGTTGGTTGCTGGGAATTAAACTCAGGACCGTTAGAAGAGCAGTTAGTACTCTTAACTGCTGAGCCATCTCTCCAGCCCAAGATTTAGGTTTTTTTTTTTTTTTGACTACAAAGCTCACGTCTCATCTATAGCTTTATCTATAGCCAAGCTACTTATATATCTAGTTACTTAAAGGACTGATTTAATTTCAGGTATTACCTTATGCTAATAATTTATAAGGCATAGGTAATTCCTTAAGTATCTTTATAATCAACAAATATAGATTATGCACTGGATCATGAGCTGGGCACAGGGAAAAATATAGTGAAGCCAGACATACCTGGTGCCTTCACTAGTTTTATGCACTAAAAGGCAGTAAACACATGCTATTAAAAAAAAAAAAATCAAAGCCTCACCTATAAATTCCATTTAATCAAAGATATAAAAGCAGTTGGAAAGGTAGAATCATGCTTTAAAAATATACTAGCAAAGTAGCCTTTTTGGCTGAGTGTCATCTAGAAAGGGTTAAAAAAATGAAACAAAACATGGTTTTGTGTGCCAGACGTAAAGTAGGAGAGAAAATAAAACTCAGAAGTATAGACTCAGTAGCTGTCCTATTCAGCTGCATTAGGAGTAATGATTTGGTACTCTTAGTTACCATTTCCTTAGAAGCTTGCTTAGAAAAGAATCAGAAGTGTTTATATATTTTAATGTTTATTATTAAACTCTTAAAAATCTCATCTCATTTAGTGATGTTTAGAGGAAAGTATGCAGACTCAGATTTCATGGGCAGTCAAATTAGTATAGTTCCTGACTTCAGTCAACAAATAATGAACTTCTTGGGACAGAGACCTTAGCAGCACCAACAAATCTCTGCAGGGCACAGCTAATTTCATGTCCTATTATGCTTTCTGGCTCTTAGACTTTATCTACAAATATGCTGTCTGCTTGCTTTTCCTTCTTGGGGCCTTTGCCTACCCTGTGTTCAGAAAGTTCTTGTTTGCCGGTTCATATTCATTTTTGAGGGTTCTGCACAAATGTCTCTTCTGGTGGGAAGTGTGCAAGAAGCTAATGGTTTTTCAAAGTACTTTGTAATATTCTTTTGTGACACTACTCCAAACCTTCATATTTATGCAACTGTTAAGTTTTAAGTTCCTCATTAGACCAGGCATCAGTCACCTCCTGCCATCAGGCTACCAACATTCAGTTTTCAAAGTTGTTTCCATAAATAAAACGTAACTGAAATTATATCTATGAGTGCTTTCCTGCTGCAATGACAGAGAAGCTGGAATCAACCATATGGCCCACACAGCCTAAAATCTTCTGTTTGCCCTTCCATAGAAAGTTTGCTAACCACCAAAGCAAACCTTGAGAGTAGGGGCCACGTCTGTTCTTGATCTCTCCTCAGTTCCCAGTGCCCAACAGCTTTAGTTGCTCTAAAGATTTGTGTTGAATGAAGGGACTGTTTGCCTTTGAATGTACAATGATGAGTGATACTTTGGGGTCAAAGACTTGTTCAAGTTTGCCTCACATTGCTGGGTTCAGATGGTCCTATTTCAGCCTTCTGGGTAGCTGAATTGTAAGGTGTTCACTTCTACTCTAGACCTTTAATGAGTTACAAGAAGAATGGAGGAGTGGCCCCTGGTTCTGGAAAGACTCAGTGTAGCAGTATAGGGCAAAACCAGTACAGGGAAGTGGGAAGGGGTGGGTGGGAGAACAGGGGGAGGGAAGGGGGCTTATGTGACTTTTGGGGAGTAGGGGCCCAGAAAAGGGGAAATCATTTGAAATGTAAATAAAAAATATATTGAATAAAAAAAAAGTGCTGTCTGAGGTGGATGCGGAACCAAACTCAGGTCTTCTAAAAGTGCTTAACTGCTGAGCCATCTCTCCATCCTATTTATTTCTTTATGTGATTTTGCTTATAGTCTCTGGCAACAGGACTTCGAGTGGGGAAGGTGTCTGTTTCATTTCTCTGAAAGGCCTTTGAATATTGCCAAAATGGTATTATAATCACTGGCCTGATAGTGACGAGCAATTTTATTCGTAAGCACTCCTTAAGAGGCTCTTTGACACAGGCAATGGTGGTGCATGCCTTTCATCCCCGTGTAGAGGTAGGCAGATCTCTGAGTGTAAGTTCCAGGACAGTCAGGGTTATACAGAGAAACCCTGTTTTGAAAAACAAAACAGTACATTTTACATCTATACAAAACCCTACATATTTCTCTTCATTTTAATTTTTCAATCTCATCTTGTGTGTTTACAGTGAGAAAAACAAATTAAAAGTCAAAACACCTATCAATTTATAAAACTACTATAGATCTCTGTCCTATCTTATAGAAAATGACTCTGTTGGAAAAGGCCAAAATTTACTTTTTTAAAAGGCATATAAAATAGAATTCACTAAGTCTAACTTGCACGTTTTATTAATTTATTGCCTGTTTTTAGAACTGAACCACTCTAATGACATGATTGGTTAGTTTTATGGTATATTTGGGTGTGGATGTATGTGTGTGGGTGTGTGCATGTAGAAGTATGTGTGGAGGTCAGAGGACAACTTTCAGGATGTGGTTCTCTTCTTCCATCACATTAGTCCCAGGACAGAACCCAGATCATCATGCTTGGCAGTAACACCTCTGCCTGCAGAATTATCCTGCCTGGTGCTGGCTTGTTATTTTTCTATAAAAATTCAAAGAATAAACATTAAAGCATATATTCTCAGGGAGTTGGTGGTGGTGCATGCCTTTAATCCCAACACCCGGGAGGTGAAGACAGGTGGCT
This sequence comes from Apodemus sylvaticus, assembly GCF_947179515.1. Taxonomy (NCBI): domain Eukaryota; kingdom Metazoa; phylum Chordata; class Mammalia; order Rodentia; family Muridae; genus Apodemus; species Apodemus sylvaticus. The sequence continues at coordinate 113,691,787 of NC_067472.1, forward strand.
CTCTGTGAGTTCAAGGCCAGCCTGCTCTATAGCTCAAGGACAGCTAAGGTTACACAGTGAAACTTATTTCAAACAACTCCAAAGAATGTATTCTTACATTGTAGCCTACTGGCATGCTATGTAACTTCAGAGAATCTATGGCAAGTAAATGAACTAACAAAAACACTCCCTCACCACCTGAGGGCTAATTCAGTACTTGCAGTCATAAGGTTTGGCAATTTGTACTTAGGAAAAAACATCTGTAGTGTTTCTGATGCACTGCTAGGTGCGGATAGTAGTAACAAATTAAGACTGCAGCACCATCGATGAGAAAAATTTAGACAAATCCTGGCTTCCTCTGTATTTTACCATTTACTTTAAAGAGTGCTGGATACTAGCTAGACTTGACATTCTTTATAGTAAGCCGTAAATACTTGCTACACTGAACAGGGACAAAAACCATGCACTAATTTTACGGAGAGACAAGATTTCCTCAAGAATAACCACACTTCTTGACAATTGTATTAAAATATTAACATTTTCCCGCTGTTATATTTTTGATAAAGGTACACAAATTGAGATTTGATTAATTTCCACAGATTCAAAACAATGCTACCCCTTTGTGTGTGTGTGTGTGAGGGTACACATACCTAAGGAGAGGCCAGAGGGTGTAGCCTGCTGTCCTGCTCCTCCTAAATCTTTGAAGGGCAGCTTTTATTGAACCTGGAACTGGTTGAGAGCCACAGCAAGGGCTTTTATGAGGGTATTGGGGATTCAACTCTGTTATTATGCACATGCTTTTACCAGTGGACCCACCTCCCCATCCTTTTCTGAATAGTCCACTAGAATATTATTTATACTAACTACCTAAATGCACAAAGATAAGACTCACTCTAGCAGTTAAACAAGCCTTACAAGAGCTTGACTGCAAGTCAATGGAATAAAATTAAATAACCGTCTAAAAACAAAACAGTGGCAAACAACAAAAACACAAAAGTGTAGCAGGAGGAGAAGTGTGGGTACTGAATAATTCACTTTATCATATATAGTTTCAGGAAGAACAAAATGTGGAGGTTGGGATACTTGAAAAGGTGAGGTGGAATCTTGAAAAGCAAAATTATTTAAAAAGCGCTGGAAATAGTTCTCAGAGTATAAAATAAGATATTCTCCAAGATATACAGACTTAATAAAGGGGCCAAGTGTTTGGAAACGCATAGGTTTCAGGGTACTTAAGAAAAACAGAACAAAACCCTACCATGTGGTTTGTAAATCAGGATACTCGCAAACCACCTAAGAGTTCCTTAACGTAAAGAGACGGAACTCCGCCCTGCGCCCCCACCAACTCAGAAGCCGAGCGGAAGCGCAGGTCCACAGGGCTGGGTGTAGAAGGCAGCCCTCCAGCCAGCCCCCCGTCGGTTCAGCCGGTGACCCGCTGTCCCCGGAGCCTCGAGGGTGGCCGTGCGCCGGTGGGCGGGGCCCTGTAGGGGGTGTGTCACTCTCGCGGACAACTGAGCAGGCACACCCGCCCGAACCTTCTCCCTGAGCGAGTCTTCGTCTCACCTCTCCGCAGGGCGGGTGACAGACGCCCATGGGGAGTTGAAGTCCAGCGGATTCCGCTGCCGTCATGGCGCAGGAACCACCAAATCCAGCGGCTCCTCATAGTCTCGGAGCTCCGGGTCAGCAAAGGGAAGCGGAAGGCGTGTTGATTCTCGCAGAGGCTTTCGGACAATGAAGTTCTCTCACCATAAGGATGCTGGGAAATGTAGTTTCCGTTCTGTCATTACACTACCTACTTGCGAGGTTTTGTTTTTACAAGGCTAGGCCTCTTCACAGAGCCACATTTCACACGACTCAGAGCTTATCCCCCTATCCCATTGCCCCTTCCCCATCTCTTTCCGCCTTTACCGCCCCTAGAAACCGGGGTCTTGAAGAACCTTCTGGCGCCCATTTACTGGGGGCGAGTTAGTCCCACAGCAAGCTTCCCAGACCGAATCCAGGATAGCCGCATAGCATCATGGGATCTGCAGTCCGCGTTGCTGAGGGTTGTGGGGATGAGACCGCCTTGTATCTTCGTCCAGAAGGCCTGTGGAAGTCCAAACCACAGCACACGTTTGCAGTTTCGCGTCTCTCTGCTTGGCCCTCTGGTGCATTGGAGGACCAACTGTTTTAGGCCTTTTCTTCCGGGAAACGAAAATTCTCCATTTACTGGGTCGATATTGTTCATGATTTACCCCTCTCCAACTTCAGTTACCACAGTCACTGCGCCACCTGGTAAAACCTTGGAAACAACGAACTATTTATCAGCCGCTTACCTAGATTTCCAGCCACCATTTCAAGCACCGAGGCTCATTAAACCCAAAACTTGGATCCCACCAGCAAGTGCTTTAGTAGATTACACATGGAAGGAAATAAAAATGATTTTGTCGTGGGTACCCAGGAGGCACAGTTCCCCTCTGCTGCAGGTGTTTCCCTAGTATTCAAATGAAGCACTAAAATATTTTCCAGTTTCATTCTCAGAAATATCTAAATGCCAATTAGGTGTAAGGATCAGCATTTTGAAGAACAAAGAAATAATTCAGTCTAAAAATAATTCAAGTTCTTACTGTACAGGAATTTCTGCCAGGCTATGTGGAGATTACAAGGATTTCTGCTCCCCAAGAGAATGTAATAGATAGAGAAAATAGGAGACTAGAGAATAAGCTCCCATAGGAAACAGTAATACCCTAGTATTATGTAATGTTTAAACAAGTTTCTAGTCCAGCTGAGTGTGAGATGTTGGCTGTATTTGCCATAGCCAAGCTATAGAGGAAGTCTAAAGGCCAACAAATGAACGAGAATTATTATGTGCACAATGGAGTTTTATTCAGTTATAAAGAAAATCAAACTCATGACATTTTGGCGGCAGGGGAGAAATGGGAGAGTATAATATTAAGCAAAGTTAGGCAGATACACAAATACAAAAACCTCATGGGCTTCCTCATATGTGCAATCTAGGGGGTGTGTATATTTATGGCATAAAATAGAAGGGAAGGGACTATTAGGGAAGAGGAAGGGGAGAGTAATGAGAACAGGTAACGGGGAGTAAACTTGCATAAAGTCATCATACTCTTGAATAAAAATGCCGTTATTAAACCTATCAAAGAATTTAGAAATGAGGGGAGAGGTAGGATTCAAACCTGTTTTCAAGGATTTCTATTAAGCAGAGATAATAGGACACAGGGTCCAGGGGAGAGGGTTAGAATAAGCAAGTACATGTTATTAACCTTGTTCTTATTCATGGCCTTTGCATATGATGCTTTCACAACTTGGAGAAAATTTACTAACGTATTAGACCAACTTCTTTGCAATGGTCAGATGCCAGTTGAATGCCATCTCATTAAGCCTTTATGCTGTGTGCACATTTGGTGCCTTAGTTAAGAACACAACCTTCTCCTCTCAGGAGCTTATCTGTGTCCTTCAGGAGGGCGGTAACCACATCTATTGCTGCAGTCTCTAGTGCTTAGCACAGTGCCTGGCCCATAGCAGGCCTTTGATAAATATACATTAAATGAATCTGTGAGTGGTCATAATTTGGTAATGAAATCTTTAGATATGGGCAAAGGAATGCATGGATACTGGGTAGAATTAGGGAAAATAGAGGTTTAAAAAATGAATGAGTAAAGATTTTGAGTTCCATACAGTGGACTCAAGAGGTTTTGAAACTTTTTGAGCCACACTAAGTTAAGAGTCCATTTAAGTCTCTTCCCTGGAGGAAACTTTTGTCATTCACCAATACAGGCAAAAGCATCATTTCTTGTGCCACTGGTGTGAGGTGACCGCGGCATTAGAAATGCAGCTACTCTGAAGAAAGCTGGTTTGTCCATAACTGAAAGGCTGGCAGCTTAGCAGAGGTAGTGAGTCCCAACTTATCATCGAGGAGGGCCACTTTTATTATTTTTTACTTTTCTGCTCACCAAGTTTAGAGAAGCACTACTTTTTGCCAACCACATATATAATAAAGCCATTACTTCTTTTCCAGTTTTCAAGTAATTTATGCTAAATTACATTAGTGAGTGGGAGAAGAATAGTGCTGATTCAGCACCAAGGTGATTAAATACCCAGCAGAAGGCAAAGATACTTGCTGGTCTAGTTGGTGGGCTTCCGGGCTCATCTCTACGATAACACAGCATCTTTAAGCATTTCATCACATATGTGGAAAACATGGGGAGATTTTGGATCAACACATACACAGCACATTGTCCATGAGCATGTGAATATCCAAGAGAAGTCTTATAAATATAGTGAGCTTAGCACAATGATTTATGAATCCACCCAAAGTACACCTGATAAAACCAGCCACAGAGATGCCTCTTTTCAATCCTCAACCTTAAAAGACATAAAACTAGGAACACCAGAGACATTTACACACACACACACACACACACACACACACACACACACACACACACTTGCCTAAACTCTCTCAAAGACTCAGATACCTAAGGACCCAGGGCTAAGGTCGGCACAGTTGCTTGGGATATCAGGAAGCTCCAGGCACTGTGAGTGCAGTTTCGTGGTCATAAATGGAAGAGAGTGCATATGGTGCGCTCACACAGTCGCTCTTCTCTATTGCAGGTGATTCCAGTACATTTTAAAAGAGGTCAGTGAAATAGCTTCATCAGGATTTAATTTTCTACTTTAGCATATCGGCTAGTTCTTGGCACTAGGGGGCGTATGTGTGAAAGGATAGAGGCCAGTTCTTTGTTCTTTCTGAAGCTTAGTTTACAGATTTGTGTAATTCCTGAGACAGAGGAAGGAGTCCATTGTCACTTAAGTACTGGGGGAGCTATGCTAACTTCACATTGCTTTCATTGCTTAAAAGTGACAACTGTTCCTATCCCTTTGCAGACCTTGGGACAACTTCTTTCCTATGTGTAACAGGAAGTCAACAAAGATCCACAGTTACACGTTTGCCAATTACGGTCAATCAGAGGAAAGTATGACAAAACAACAATGACTAACTGTTAAAGAAGTGTATATTTTATAGTATGTCACATCCTGGTGTCTCTCGCTTGTTATTCATTTGTTCTTTCAAAAAAGTTTTGGTTTATGGTGCTAGACTGTGAAAAGATAGACACAAACCCGGTCCTGGTCTCAGTTTGGTTGTGAGACTAATAACTACCATGAAGGGAAGCATGGCTGCTACGGACACACACAACTGAGGCTTACACTAGTGGGTGTGAAGCTCTGTGAGGCTTTCCTTTGGGAGAACAGGTTAAAGGTAGATGTGGATGTGGCAAGTCCTAGTGTGAGGGAATGTTGTGTGCAGAAGTCCATGTGAAACCTGGGGTGTGTGCGAGAGAGCAACTGCTGCGCCTATTCCCATTCCTGCCAAGTAAAACCTTTACCCACAAAGTAGGTAAAGGTTTTCCCTTCCCTGCGACTCAGCCTCTGGCTAACATCCATCCGTTTTCTGCCGCTATAGTTTTATCTATTCTGGATACACCATATAAATGGAACTTCTGATAGGTGATATTCTGCTACACCTTTTTCACTTTGCAAAATGTTTCAGATCTTCCTTTGTGTTACAGCATGTATCGGTATTTCATGCCAAATATTTCTTTGTATGTATCTACTATTTTATGCTTTTCCATTCATTTATTCATTAATGTTTGTTGTTTTTATTTTAGCTATTGTATATGGGCCTAATATGAACACACATGCACACATACTTCTTTCTCTCAGTCTTTTGCGTATACACCCAAGAGTGTAATTACAGGATTATATGATAATTCTGTTTAACTTTTGGAGAAAAGATCCAATTCTCGTTGCCACTCCTATTAAAGATAATTGTATGTTTGATAATAAAGAAAACAACCACTTATTTATGTGTTGTGTATGTGTGTGTATGTGTGTGTGTATGTGTGTGTGTGTGTGTTTCATGGACCATGACACATGTGGTTGAGAATAACTTTGTGAATTGGTTTTCTGGTTCTCTCTTTTCTCTATGGGGTCCAAGGATGCGACTCAAATCACAGGCTTGTACAAGAAAGTGCTTTACCTGCTGAACCATCTCACTAGCCTATTTTTAGCCACATATTTTTTTTTATGGTTTTAGCTTTATTTTGGAAACTTTTAAAACTGACTCACTCATTACAGTTACATCACTAATTATAGTTCCTCACTAGTTATAATGATCCCAGTGAGGCACACACTGATGTAAGGATTTAAAGAAATAGAACCTAGGAATTCTTGGCGCATTGATTCCAATCTCAAGACAATAATGCCTAGCATCAGTGATTTCTTCCAGTTTATAGATGCATAAAGCAAGGCCCAAAAGGATAAAGCACTTGTTTAGCACCACTCAACTTCTTTGGGTGGAATTTAAAGCTTTGAATGTCTGACTCCAGAAAAGATCTTTTTTTCTATTCTATGTGACCTAGCTCAAGAATTTCCCATTAATTGTATGCTAGGTTTTAGGATTTCTACAGTGAGCTAGAGTCATACATGATAAGGGGACCTCAACTAAGAAAATATGTAGTGCCACCCCTGGGCACGAGTTTCTGAGCTGTATCAGAAAGCAAGCTGAACAAGTCAGGGGAGCAAAGGCAGTGAACAGCTCTTCTCCATGGTCTCTGCTTCAAGCCCCTGTCTTGAGTTTTTGTCCTGGCTTCCCTGGATGATAAACTGTAAGCTGTAAGCTAAATAAACCCCTTCCTCTCCAGGCTGATTTTGGTCAGAGTTTTATTATAGTGACAAGCAGCAAATTAGAACAGTATACCGGGGAACACTTAGCTCAGTTGAGAATTGTATAATATCAGTTCTAGAATAGGGATGCTGGCTCCATTTGGATTTGTCACCTAATATTTAACTGATAATTGATGGTCATGTGGCAGAGTCACATTATACAGCCTAAGATAATCTAGAAAGAAGTAGATTGAGATCTGGGTATTTATTTGCTTATAGAAGACACAGATATGATGAAGGACATTCCAATCTCAGTGTATATAAGAATGTGTAAAAGTTATGAACAAGAAAATTAGAAACACAGGAAATTGCTGCACTCAAAGCTGCTCTGGGTTGGAGAGGGGAGAAGGGATGATATGAGACACTAAACGTAGCCTGAAATAGAAGACTTCTCTATGCTGTGGAGACTCCGGAAGATGGTCTTTCATTCAGAATTGGTGCTCTTTCCTCCAGAAGTCAGCTCTCAGCAGGTATAGAGAGCTGCAGGACTGTGAACCTCTTCAAGCAGTCTGTGGATTTTTGTGTTGGAATAATAGAAGCAACAGCCACCAGAATCACAGAATGTCAATACTGTGATGCAATTAACCCTTAAGGGATGGACTTAGCACCACATATTGGAAAGATCAGAGTTCTCTAAACTTCAAAACCAAGGGTTGGTCCTGAAAGGGAGATGTGCAGAATAGGGGCCCCATAGAGGGCTTGAGAGAGATCTTAATGTCCCATTAGGATAACAACTGTGGATCTTCTGCTGCCGGAATGCTGCAGAAACATCTTTAGATATACTCAACCAAGATCAAAGGGCTTTACTTTAAATATGCCTTTCTACCACACTGTGATGGTTCCATTTGTATTCCTGGATAAACATGCTTTTAAAAAGTCACAGTTGCTCATGGCAAATTTGTTCCATAACTTGGGTTTTTTTTTTTATTCTCAATTTTTCAAGCCATTTTAAGATCCAAAATGTTGAAACTTACAGGTAAGACTGGGGGGGGGGGTGGTCCAGCATAGGCATCCCAGTTATACAGCCTGCCATATAAAATGGGAATGAATAAAGCATTTCTCTCATATTCAAGGTCTTGACGGGCACACTATGTTGCTCTGTCTGTCAAGTGGGTGTCAAAGTGTCAGCATAGTTTCTGACACAAGAGCCAGCTCTTATGATGAGCATATGAGAAAGGTTTAGTTGTTCGTTTTTAATAGGCGATGGCCCTCACAGGCTTGTATGTTGAAGGCTTCATTCCCATTAGTGGCTTCATTTTAGAAGGCAAGACCAAGCTGGAGGAAGGAGCTCACTGGAGGCATGTACGTGAGGCTTTGGATTTTCTTCCCCTCTTCCCAGCTGTCTCTTCCTGCTTTCTGGCAGCCTACAGTGGGCAGTGTTGCTCTATCATAGACTTCCAGGAGGATGTTCTCCCTGACCACAGCCTGGAAATGGCAGGGCTGGCTGATCATGCACTGAAACCGTGAGTCCACATAAATCTCTCCTTCCAAATGAGTTCTCTCAGATAAGCACCATGGTACTAAATTCTAATACACTAGTCTTCCTGGTTTCAGTTTATACAAATAATTATCTAGGCTCCTTAAATTTCCTAGAACATTAAAAAAAGAAAACTAGAATTCTTGTTCTTTGGGAAGTGTAGGTCTTGGAGGCTATCCTTAGATGCCTCTGCAGTGTGGAGCCCGTGGCCCACGAGCACAGACAGTCTCTTCAGAGAAAGGTCTAACACGGAGGATCACATCTTTGAAACAATATTCCGTTTGCTTACAAAATGACCAAACTGCACTTATTGCAACTGAGGGACAATGGTTCCAACAGCAGCAGAATGGAAAGCCCCACCCTCTTTCTTTTGCTGACCCAAATAGAATCGCTATGAAGGTGGAATCGTGCGTCTTGAACAGCGTGCTGTGAGTTGGTTCTTTTTTAGAGTGTGTCTAGGGTTAGGCTGTCAACCTTTGGAGGTCTACCTTCTTTTCTGCTGGGCTCTCTGTTAGCCACCCACACCCACAAACCTAGATACCAGCATGGTACCCACATTTAATGCTGAGCATTGGGATTTGAAATTATTCTTGTCAGAGGCCCAATATTTGTCAGATATTCCATAGGGTAGATGATGTAGAGTAATCTGCCCAGCAAGCTTTTTAAAGGCAGGGTGAGGACATCATCCCTTCTACAATAGAGTCTTAAAAAGTTGTAAGGGGAGTAAGAGAGGACTGTAGGAAGGAAAACTACCACATGGTGAGCAATGACTGCTCTAGACGCTATGCAGACATTTCCCATATGCCATTCAGGTTAGTTGGAGCCGGGTGGACGAGCTGACGTGGAAGTGTTTGGGAATCAGCTACGTGAGCATTCCTTTGAGGCTATGCTGATGTCCTGAAATCCCTATCATGGCTTTCTGCCTCTGGAGTGGGGAATAGCAAGGACTAGTCAAAGTAGCCAGACCAAAGCAGACTCTAACCATGGTGGCCACTTGTGAACAGTTGGGGGAAGCTTTGACAAAGGTGTTCTCAGGAGCTTGGGGCAGGGTTTGGGTGGTTCCTTCCCTCTCATAGAGCAATGTGGAAATGAACCTGGGTAACAGTAACAGTGAGAAAGAAAGAGTAAGACTCTAGAGCCTGGAGGATCTTCTGCTCCTCTGGACTTTCTCTGTGGGCAGGAGGAAGATTTAGAGGGTTTTAGTGACTTATATTTTAGAATTGGGATTTCATTCTGGCCACCTTGTGGATATGAGAGAATAGGCTGAGAGGAAGGTATTGGTGAACAGCACACTACATGCTTTCGAAGACACTTTCATGTTAACTGCTGTTTAGCTGCAAGATAAAAACAGACTTTTGTGAGACAAAGTTGTATTGTACAGTGTGGTTACAGCCTGCCTTCTGGAGCAACTGGAAATGGGATTTGAGTGTGATGAGGCTTCGTATTTCCAATTTTTAAAAATATATTCTGCCTTCCAGCTCTTGACACAGATATATTAATAATTGAGGTGATAAGGTCTGGAGCCAAATCAACTTCCTTATAAATTGTGTGATGTTGAACAAGTTACTTAAGCTTACTGTGTCCATTTCTTCATCTTTAGACAGGTTAGATCACTAGCCTCCTGGGGTTTCTGTAAGGACCAAGTGAATTCTGGAGGCCCAGCACAGGGTCTGACACAGAAAACGTTCTTACTAAGTGTCAGCATTATTTTTATTATTCTATTCCAGCGATTTTCCAGATGGTAGGAAAAATAAGCTGTAAGCTCTGAAGTGTCATTATGTTTTACTCCAGTTATCAAAATGAGGTTGAATTTTCTCTAATTCTGTGTCTAAAAGCCCAAAGGGGAAACCCTTCCAGAGCATTTGAGTTTGATGTCATTCCTGCCCCCAACTGACAGGGTCCAGTGGTCCATCCCTGTGAAAACATCTCAGATCAAACACTCTGCTGTCTCTACAAAGCTTCCTTTGACCTATGATGGTTGTGATACAAATACATGGACCACCAGGATGAATCCTTGGCGTTCCAGAAGGGAGAAGGTAGAACCTCCATTTCCCAGGGTGACGCTGCAAGGAGGGACACACTAGTGGATCCTAGTGGCCAGCTACATTTTTGAGAGAAACTGCTGAGACCTTTGGGACCTCTGCATTTGGGTGTCCTCTATAGCTTCACACTGAACTCAGAAACAAGCAAGCAAGCAAGCAAGCAAACAAACAAACAAGCAAACAAATGGGAAATACTGAGACTCATCATGCTGGATAAATGCATGTATAAAGAAATATGGAAATAATGACAGCTGACCCTCAGTTATCTGGTTCTTAATCCATCATTGGAGCCTGAATCCAAGCACCTAACTAACCCTGCTCCAGTGTTGCTCCCTTAGTTCTTAGTTATCTTCTATACATCCTTCCTTCCTCTTGTAATACTTTTTGACTCCCACCCCCTGATGCTCCTAGACCCTTTAGATAAAGTTGAGGAACTACAATGAAGACATGGCTATTCTTTTCTTCTTCATATGAAGATTGAGGTGGGAAGAGGAGCATGATCCACCATCTTCTTTCCCAGGGACTTTGTTTTACCATACCTCACCACTTGGTCAGATCAATGACATTCTCCTTACAGTAGCTGTGAATCATAGTCTGCCCCAGTAAAAATTCAAATTAGTTCATGGTCTGGATATTTAGGGTGTTTGTAAATGGTCAAAGTGCATAGCATAGAAATCTGTAAATGTCAAGGGTACACTGTACAGACAGACCTGGGATAAATTTCTTCCACCTATAACAGCATTTTAGCTGAGTCATGGTGGATGGGCAGGATATTAACAAGGCAGTAGAGCAGTATGGAGTATCAGAGTGAGGGAGGCACAGGGATCAGGGCATGCCATGTCAGAGACATGAGGAAGGTCAGATATGCCTGAAGCCCAGGATGGAGAGGTGAATGAGAGATAAACCCGTAATGCTTGAAGCATTGCACCCCACAACTCCCATGATAATCAGCATTCTCTTTCCCGACAGTTGCCTGCAGGTAGCATTTCATTGCTCCTTGATCTCTTGTAAGCAGGGAATGACAGCATCTGTTAGGAAGAGACAGGTAGAGTCAATGGAGAACTTGTGTGTTTTGTTATATTTATGGAAGTCAGGCTAATTGTGATGTGCAATGTTTCTGGTTCACGGTAGATTTAAAGTCCATCACCTCTGAGGACATTTGTCACCCTTGGTTTCATGAAGTAGAAGATGCTTGGAGTAGTCTTCAGGGGACAGCATGGAATGAAGATGAAATGCCTTCCAAGTGTTCATCCCTACCATATGCATCTTCCCTCTAAGCCCCCTTAGAAGCACAAGCATCTCCCACATAAAATTAGATTAGCTATCTCTGATTTATAGTTACCACACAGTTTGTTTCTCTAAAAGGGAAGAGACCAATCCATGACAATAATTTCAAGTTCCAGCCCAAGGCCTGAAGCAGAACAAGTTCATAATATAGCTTGGGTAAACTGAGTCACAAGGAAGCATAAGGGAGTTTTCAGTTGTAGGAATAGCTTTGGAGTGTGCAAGGCAAGAGTGTGCATATGAGAGATTGTGAGGCTTCATTTAGAGTGTACTTAGAAATAACAGAATCTGTTCCATTTGCCTCAGTGGGAAGTTTGAGAAAAAGCATTTATGAACCACAGAATTGCTGGAAGCAACAAAAAACCAGAACTTTCTCTGAGCTTCCAGGAACCAGCACTCAGAATCACACTGCAGAGTTTAAGTTTCCACCCAGTCAGAGCGTGGCTGCCTCGGCTCTGCACTGGAACCAAGTGAGCTCAATTCCAATTTATGCGAAACACAAGATGGCTCATCCTGTGCCTCTTTCTCCATCCAACTCAGCTCTGAACCTAAGTCTCAAACAAGCCCATCCGACTAGAGGAACTAGATCACACTCAGTTTATGAGCCAGGAGGATTGGGAAATTGTGCTTTTACTGTTGTTGTCGTGCCGGGAGTAGCCTGGATAAGCTGTTTTCCAGTGTGTGCCGCAGCTAAGCTGCAGGAAGTCTCTATGGGTGACATTTGGAAAACTCACTCTTCCTTACACAGCAACAGTTCCTGGACAAACTGTGCTGTCTAGAGCCTGGACCAGGAGTCCCTGCCCTTGGCGTAACTGGTAGTTCCTCAAAATAACACAGGGATGGTTAGAAGGAAAATGATATTGTCTCAGAGCAACTTGCTTCAGAGAATAGGAGAGGATGACGGTTCAAGGAGACAAGTAGTACCTTCAACCTCCATCACTGGGAGACAGAAAAACTCCATTCAGTGGTGAATTGAATATGGGCCAAGGGTGAAATTTTGTCATTTTAAGCAAAACATTCTCTCTCTCTCTCTCTCTCTCTCTCTCTCTCTCTCTCTCTCTCTCTCTCTCTCTCTCTCTCTCTCTCTTTCTCTCTCTTTCTCTCCCTCCCTCCCTCTGTATTTCTCATTTGATAGAGGGCCTCATGTAACCCTATCTGTCCTTGAACTTGATATACCAGGATGGCTTTGAACTCACAGAAATTCAGCTGCCTTAGCCTCCCAAGTGCTAGGATTAAAGGTATGCACCACTACTCAGGGCCTTTCAAAGATTTTCAAATCCAGAAAGAGCTGAGAAGTTAGTTAGTCCTCCTGAGATGATGGAATCTCTCTCAATAGTGATTGAAGTTATTTTTAGCTTTATCCAGGTTCATAGTTTATTTTTTAATTTTGGGTTCTCATTTTCCAGGTCAATGCTCAGTGGCAGGTTGCCTCCCAGATAAAATATGCGAACAGGTGCAAGAATAGAAAAATTTAGTAACAGCAGAGCTTAAAAATGTTAATGAAATCAGGACACAAAAGACTCATAGGAGTTTGGTTCTATCAAAAGCTTAGTCAACTTGTCAGGTATTTAAGCCTGTGGAAAAAATGTGACTCTGAGCTGGGAATCCTCTCTGAAAGACATAAGATGGGAGAGTTCTCATAGGAAGAAAAGCAGTTGAGGGTACTGCTTCAATCACAAAGGAATGGGTGTAAGAGAGATTCCTTTATAAAGGGATAAATATTGAGTCCATGTCCAGAGATAGTGTTCTGTCCCTTCTGATGGATACAAGCACTAATAGAGGCCTTCCCAACATTTGTGTCATCTCTGAAGGCCATGACCAATAGTAAGCACCTGTCAGCTTTTTAGCCATAGAGGTGGTGTGGGAACAAGAGAATGGGAGAGAGAGAGAGAGAGAGAGAGAGAGAGAGAGAGAGAGAGAGAGAGAGAGAGAGAGAGAGAGAGAGAGAGGATTTAGCTTAGGTTGGCCTCATACTCTCCTCCTGCTTAATCTCTGAGTGATGGATTATAGATATGTGCTATCATGCCCAATGTATAATTGAACACTTATTGGATAGACATGTGAACATAAGAAAAACAGACATGTAGTAAGCTCAGTCCTGGAGTCTAGGGAAAGTTTAAAGATAAGGTACTGCTTTGTGATAGAGAGGGGTTATCAGTGGTATAGAGTTTAGCTAAGAAGACCCGAAGAATCCAAAGCCTCAGGAGTAAGACTGCTATACCATGAGTTGACTTTTCCCTGTCTTATTATTTTTGGATCAGTTCAGGCCACAATTGCATTTCTTAGCTGAAATTTTTATAGATAAGTTTATTTTATGTGTATAAATGTTTTACCATATGTATATATGTGCGCATGTTTACCATATGGATGCCTGGTACCTGTGAAGGTCAGGAGAGGGGGGTTGGATGTCATGGAACTGGCATTGTGGATGATACGTGGTAATGGATTCTGGGTCCTCTGCAAGAGCAATAAGTGCTCTTAACTACTAGGCCATCTCTTCAACCCCTCATCTGGGGTTTTAAAAGCAACTATTTGATTAGAAGACTATTGCAAAAGTTTGGGCAGAGACACTGGCAATGCCCATAAGCATTATCACTGCTGGGCCTGTGGAGATGATGATCTTGGAGCCTGGATAGAAGTTGGAGCTGTGTAAGGGTTCTCTGAGAACAATGGCCACTATAGAGGAAGGGCAATGTTGCCACAATGAGTGTAAGAGGGAGAGATGGAGGATGTGGGAGAAATAAGTACCATGACTTTTCTTCCTCTCATCTTCAGCCTTTTGCTAGTTGTTCCGTTGATTACTGTGAACCCAGGCAGAAGCCAGAGAGTAATGGTCCCAGTGGTGCACTCACAGACACTGACCACAAGTGATGTCAGGGCAGGGAAGGGTGGAGGATGTGCTGTGAATGAGAGTGAGGGCAAGTGAAGAATGACCAGCACAACACTCGCAAGTTTTCCCTCTTAAACATTAGATTCTCGTATTGTTCTCTAATCAAGTTCTAGAGTGAAAATCAGATTGGCTCTGGTAATTACCACTGTTCCTCTCTGTATATAGTTTTTCTTTGCCAGCTCTGGATTGCTTACCCTTGAGCAGTTGTTTTCACACTTCCAAACAGTTCTGGTAAGAAGGGGGAAAGACAGATCGGGAGTTTCAGAGTCTGGCCTCTTCCCCGAGTACGGAGTCTTGGAACAGCATTTTTACTCAGAACTGGGTGAAGTAAACTTAGATTGTCCAAATCTTAGGTCCAATTTGAAGAACTCACAGCAGTATGAGAGACCTTAGCTTACTCTCCACACTTTCCCTACATGATGGTCCCAAAACAGTGTGGTCTCCCCTAGACTCAACATCACTGTGTTGGAAATAAGGCCATTGAGTGCTCTTGATGATATTGTTGTCTGTAAAGACCAGGTCAAGGCTGCATGGGATGACTTAGTATCTGACCCAGGGTAGGGAGTCCATGAATCCTTAGTACCTTAGGAATATCCCTTCTCTTAGACCCCACTCTCTACAACTAAAGAGGTTGGCATCAGTTAGCAAATGTATACCCTCTTCTGCTCTAGTATACACCCTTTCCTTTGCGTGTCTTCGTCATAGTGTCTTTTAGTGTACTGGGAATGTGATTCTTTCATGTGTGAAAATTGGTCTGTGCCACCAGACAGAACAACTGGTAAGGTTGAGCCAGCCCAACCCCGCAGAATCTCAGAATTGAGAACCATAGGTGTGGGGCCAGCTCCCTATCAAGCTCTACTTGTTCTGGACCACGTAACCGTGACACCCCATTGAAAGCATCATAACAATCAGTCACATAGCATAAAAACCTGGAGTTCTCCATGCTAATGGGGTGTCTAGAGAGGCCCCAAGTGTTTAGACAATGAGTTCCCTTCTTGGACATTTCTTCCCACAAATGTGATTTTATCCCTGGTTTACCTTGAGTAGGATATGTGCATTCACATCTGTCATCACATAGAGCAGTTTGGACAAGCAAAGAGAAACTAACTGCAGCTGACAAAAATCACACCCCTGCTAGAGCATGAGGCAAATACTAGTCAGCTGCTGTGGACAGTCTGAAGCAGCCCTATATCCCACATGGGATAAGAATATGAAAACATATTCTTATAATATTTCTGTGTTTTTAAAGGAAACCAAAATTCTCACTACACAAGTGTGGTGTCAACCTCTAATTACTAGTTCAAGGCCAGTATACATAATAAGACCCTGTCTCAATACTTGAAATGATAGAAACAAGTGAAAGAAACCTGTTTGTTAAATATGGAGTTAGGATGGGAAGGAATACAAAAAAATCCACACAGTTTTAAGCTGGAGTACAGAAGGAAGCAATTGGAGAGATTACTCAACTTTCTGAATGACCTTCAATTCTTCTTTCTACTTTGTGGATAATACCATTCATTATTGATGGCAAGGGACACTTTCTAGTTTTATCAGCTCTGAAGTGGAGGTATATTAATTAAATAATAAATATTCTTCATTCTTAGTGCTACACAAAAGAATCAACTGTTTTATAACTGAAGCTATCTTATATAGGGCTGCATCAATTACAATGACATAATATACACTTTGTGCATACACAATGAGACATATAATTCATTCATTCATTCATTCATTCATTCATTCTTCCTTTTTTGTTCAAAAATATACCACTGGAAAGAAAGCAAGTCACTAATAAGGTTTATGGCCTTAAAGAGGAAAAATAAAAGTGACTTCAGTTGGATTTCAGGGTTTTGGTTATGTTTACAGATCCAGGGCAAATGTTTTGGTAATTTTGAACACTTAAATAAAATAAAATCTAAGTAAGCTATGGAATCCCTTAAGTC
Source organism: Apodemus sylvaticus (assembly GCF_947179515.1). Classification (NCBI taxonomy): domain Eukaryota; kingdom Metazoa; phylum Chordata; class Mammalia; order Rodentia; family Muridae; genus Apodemus; species Apodemus sylvaticus. The sequence goes on from NC_067472.1 coordinate 113,708,128, forward strand.
TATTATTTTTTTTTTTTAAAGATTTTTATTTATTTATTATATGCAAGTACACTTATAGCTGTTTTTAGACACACCAGAAGAGGGCATCCGATCTCATTACAGATGGTTGTGAGCCACCATGTGGTTGCTGGGAATTGAACTCAGGACCTTTGGAAGAGCAGTCAGTGCTCTTAAACTGCTGAGCCATCTCTCCAGCCCAAGTCTATTATTTTTAATTATTAATTTCATACTGTTCTTTTATGTCTGTTACTCATGATTCACTTCTAGGTATTTTATTGCTCCTTGTTTTATTCTTACATTCTCCTCCTGCATACCTCAACCCCAAGGTTTGGTAGAACTGTGTGATGAAGCAGACATTTCTTTTTAGATTTTACTGTTTTGTTCTTACCTATGTGTCCTGATGTGTATGCACATGTGTGTGTAGGTGCCTGCAGAGGCTGGAGGAGGGAGTTACAAGTGCTTGTGAACCACTTAACACTGGAGCCAGACTTTGGTTCTGCATGAGAACAGGGAGCTCCTCCACCATTCTAGCCTGAGTACCTACCTGGTGTCTTCTAGAGATGATATTCTGAGATTATTCTCAATATTTTCTCGTCTTGGAAGGTCAGTTCAAGAATTCTTACTTTCCTTAAAAAAATAAGTTTGCTGGCAGTTTTACCTTTTTTTTTTTTTTGGCAGAACAGTTCCTTCATTATAGATTTCTAAAAACTTGTTACAAAGCATTTTATTCTTCTTTTATAATTTGCTTTTTGTTTTTTGCTGTTGTTTTCTGTTTACTTCTTTGCTTGCTTTTTGTTTTTGTTTTGAGACAGGGCTTCTCTGTGTAGCAGTCCTTGGCTGTCTTGAAATTTGCTTTGTAGACCAGGCCTGGAACTCACAGAGATTCACCTGCCTTTGCCTTCTGAGGGAAGAGATTAAAGGTATACTCCACCATGGCCCCGTAAAAGTATATTTAAAATTTTTATTTTAAAATTTCATTGTTATCAATGTTGAATTTTATTTCAGAGTCTTTTATTGTTTCTTTTTCTTGACAGTGTGATCCCTCAAATAAGGATAGTTGTGGGCATACATTTTTTTCAATCTACTTTAATAAGGGTTCAACCTCTCCTCTAGCCCACCATCCACTAGAGGTAGTGGGAAAGAAAAGTTATTAGGACATGGGAGAAAATAGAAATAGTTTAGAAATAGTTCTTTGGGTGCAAGCCCAATTGTTTTTATCAAGATATCAGCAGTCCAGTCCAGTAGCAAACACCAAATATGAATTAGTAGCTGCCATCCATTCCACCTGGCAGTCACCATACATGAACCAGCATGGGCAATTCAGTCCTGAAGAAACCGCAAGACTTGCCAACCAGCCTGAGGCCAGACAGCAGCAAGAAGCCGCAGGAACCTCACAAGAAGTTCTTTGGTGAGTTTCTCTCTAAGGCGTCACCACAAGCTGAGCTCAGCAACACAATATAAGGGAAACCAATATGTGTGTGTCCTTAGGGAAGAACAGAGGTGCAGCAAATCACAATACGTGTGTGTCCTTAGTGAAGAACGGTGAGGGGCAGCAATTCAAATCAATGCTCTAGCCGCCACGGTCTGTGGGGTCGTATTTATATTCCCTCTGAACATCATTTGTCTTTTCACATGTTTACCTATTAAAACATCCTTTCACCCATGTCTGCTTCAAGAAAATATTCTTTCACGTGTCTGCTTTCCAAGACATCCTTTCACTCTGTGCCCTAGCAAAGCATCATTTGACACAACCGACTTTCCAAAGAAACCAGAAGTTTCCACTTCAGATAGTTGTTCAAATAACTCTGAAGTTATTTCTGCTTGATTTATAAACATTAGTTCTTTTTAAGTGGATTTAGTCCTACTCTTTAAAGGCTCTCAAAGGGCTCTAAAAAATTGTGAGGTGTTTGTCTAGATTATGTTATCTGGAGCAGAAGAGCCTACCCTACCTAATAAACAATGTACCATGCTAGGGGCTGGGCTCCTGAACTGACTAAGAAGCAGAAAATGGTTTGAGCAGGAACATTCATTTCTCCCTGCTTCCTCACTATTGATGTGGCCTGAAGCTCCTCACTGGAGTGCAGAAATGTAAAGTCTACATTTCAAGGGTAGACTGACTGTACCGTCTGCACTCTTAAAATGTTAGCCAAAATTTTGCTAAACTAATTTCCTTTGGTATGGTATTTTGTCACAGCAATGAGAAAAATACACCAATTCACAGAATTCATTCATCTGTTTCTATTCTTTTCCTTCTCAAAGGGTTGTATACCCAGATATCTTCTACAGGCAGTTCCTGGTCAGGCCAGCCTAATGTGTCCACAGAACTCTGTTGATGGGCACGGTGCCCGGGACTTATACTATTGGAAACTAATGTGGAAGTCATTATTTCTGCAGTTAACTGGTGCACACACAGTTCATTTCTCTTTTATTTTTGGGCTTGACAAGGCATCCTTGTAGCTAAAGAGAGAGGCAGAGGCAGCCTTTTGTGTCAGAGATCTCCCACCTACCTGTTCTATTCTATATTCTACTGTCTTGAGGAGGGGGTGTGATTGACAGCTTGAAGGGAGCAGCACTCAGAGCTGTGCCTCCCTTTTAGAACACCTGCAGAAAAGCAGATTCTAGCATTTTAAAAGGTCAAGGACTGCCCCTGGCTTGTCTTCTACAGCATTTCGCAGGGTAGGGGGTTCAGCTGGGTGTAGGGAGGCATACTGGCTGGCTGGTTTTGTGTGTCCCCTTGACCCAAGCTGGAGTTATCACAGAGACAGGAGCCTCCCTTGAGGAAATGCCTCCATGAGATTCAGCTTTAAGGCATTTTCTCAATTAGCGATCAAGGGGGGAGGGCCCATTGTGGGTGGTGCCATCCCTGGGCTGGTAGTCCTGGGTTCTATAAGAAAAGTTGAGCAAGCCAGGGGAAGCAAGCCAGTAAGAAACATCTCTCCATGGTCTCTGTATCAGCTCCTGCCTCCAGGTTCCTGCCCTGTGTGAGTTCCAGTCCTGACTTCCTTTGGTGATGAAGAGCAATGTGGAAGTGTAAGCTGAATAAACCCTTTTGTCTCTGACTTGCTTCATGGTCATGATGTTTTGTGCAGAAATACAAACTCTGATTAAGACAGGAGGGGAATAGGCTTCTATTTTAAAATTGTAGTTGCATTGCTTGCTTCAAATAAAAAAAAAGCAGAGAGACACAGGTAGGTCAGAGTGAAGCCATCCCTAGCTCCTAATAAGCCCTACTAATGGTGGGTGCACACCTAAACATTGTGTTGGTTAAGAGACCAGGTGGTAAAGGATAGGATCCGGTGACTGGTGACATTGCTCACCAGGGAGGAGGGCTGGACACAGACACACTCCTTATCTTTTGTACCTGAGATGTGTTCTGGATTAGTCAGAACCAAGCCTACAGGCTATCATTTAGCAAGTTTATCACATCAAAAGGCAAAAAAAAGTATTGATTTTGTTTTGTTTTGATTTTGTCTTAAAACAATAAATCCTTCTGCTTGGAAACATGTCAGATCTGTTGTATCTTGGGTAAAAGAGGATTGGTTCAATTGAAAACTGCTGTCTTAGGACAAGTTGGCTCTGTGCGGGCCAGGAAGAGATCTCTATAAGATTGATTCCTCATAAGGCTCAGTGCAGCAGTGTAGGGGAATAACAGGACAGGGAAGTGGGAAGGGGTGGATTGGGAAACAGGGGGAGGGAAGAGGGCTCATAGGACTTTTGGGGAGGGGGGACCCAGGAAAGGGAAAATCACTTGAAATGTAAATAAAGAATATATCGGAAAAACAGATTGATTCCTCATCATGATTAGGAGTTATACACTGACCTAGGCTCTTGAGGTATGGGAAAAGACACAGCCAAGAATACCAGCATCCTCTCAATGGATCTGGAGAAGGGCAAAATCAGAGGCTCATACAGACATATAGGGATTCATTCAACTTAGGTTAGAACTTACCCTATGCCCAGGAAGGTTTTGGCCTTTGGAGACACAATGTTTCATCAACTAGCAGCAGTTGGTTTAAGATGAGAGCTTACAAAATGTTTCTCAAATTGAGTCTTCAGAAGAAAGCATGGAGGTGGATATGTTTGACCTGGGAACATTTTCCTAGCCCTTTCCCCATCTTGTCTGTTCCATTCAGCTTGATGTTGATGGGCTTGTGTGTTGTTCTCAGCTGGCTTCCAGCTGACCCTCATTAAAACGCTGACGGATGGTTAGGGCATTTGTGAGAACAGCACAAGACATGTTCTGTCCTGAGCTTTCTGGAGGAAAATATCAGATTGTGATTCTGGTCCCAACCTTTCTACTCAGTAGCTTGGTGACTATGGAAAAATCACTTAGCCTTTCTGGACCTCATTAATTGTAATTCTTGTTCTTTTGTCCTCCTGAGATGGCTGAAAGACTCGGTAGGATGTGGTTATGCTTTGAAAATTGTTGAATGCAATATGAAAGCAGGAGCCTGTAATTACTCCCTGTGCTCCGTTGCTTAGAGACAGAGACCTGGGTGATTATTATCACAGGGTGTTCACAATTCACAGCCATCTTCTTTTTGCTAGATCTCTCAAGGGAGTGATCATATCAAACCTTGGTCACTTCCTTCTATTCTAAGGTGACAGACTTGGTTTAATGAGGGAGAACTAATTTTCTTCTAGAAGATTTCTATGTGAAGGGCAAAAGAGAGTAGAATTTTAAAAGGAACCGCTAAAGCTTTCTGTGGAGGTGGCAGGGTAAGAGTGAATTTTCACGAACAATATCAGCAAAGCTCAGTTACTTATAAGGAAAAATAAACCTGGTTTAAAAGACTGGGAGACCCTGAACTATATGACCAATAGTTTGTTTGTTATGAACAACTATGAAATTTCAGCAAATTCTTAAGGTCAAGAAATTCTCTCTCTCTCTCTCTCTCTCTCTCTCTCTCTCTCTCTCTCTCTCTCTCTCTCTCTCTCTCTCCTCTCTCCTCTTCCTCCTCCTCCCCTTCCTCCATTTTTTTTTGTTTCTGAGACAGCATCTCTCTCTCTCTCTCTCTCTCTCTCTCTCTCTCTCTCTCTCTCTCTCTCTCTCTCTCTTTATGTATCACTGGTTGTCCTGGAACTTGATAAGTAGACCAGGCTGGCCTCAAATTCATAGAGATCCATCTGTCTCTGCCTCCCAAGAGCTGGGACTAAAGCCATGCACCACATCTGTTAAGGTATCTTGTTTTTTTCATGTTGCTAAGGGCCTGTAATTCTGTGATAAGGTCTGTGATAATAATGTAAGACTCTTCTATTCCAATAAGTTCTCAGATTAAGTTGAGGCTGCTAGCCAGGGAAAGTGGTGTACTATATATTCTGCAGCACAAAAAAGACTTAAAGCATATTCTCTTAGTAATATTTAGTGGCGTCTACACTTTAGTATTATGATATTGGGAACAGATGTTGGATTTGGTTATCTGGCTCTGTGGTAAAGCACTCACCTAATGTGGGCAAGACCATGGCTCAATCTTCAATTCCAAAATGAAGAAATAAATGAGCCAACCAACCAACCAACTAAAAATGACAACAAAAGACAAAAGCATATTACTCTTCTATTGCTGTGATAAAATATCATGACTAGGGTAACTTATAGAAGGAAGGATTTACTTGGGTTCAAACTTCCAGAGGAATTTCAGAGGATTCATTTTTGTGGGGATGGCATGGCAGTAGGTGGCAGTCCTGATGGCTGGAGCTGGAAGCTGACAGTGGAGGGATCACATAAACAGAAGCAGACAGAGCAAATGGTAAGTAGTACATGGCTCTAAAACACCAAAGCCTCTGCTCCAGGAAAACCACATCCTAAACCTACCAAAACAATCCAACTGCAGACCAATGATTCAAATGCTCAGGACTATGAGGGGAAAGGGGTGTCTCATTCAAAGAAACACACCCCTAATACCTTAAAGAAAAATAAATACTTGTCTTGTTAGAGTCCGTGAATTGCTGAAGAATGAGACCCCAGACTCAAATAGTATGCAAAAACAAAGAGCGTTATTTCTGCATGAGGGGCCCAATTCCATTCGGATGGAAGGACCCCAACTATATTTGAAAATGCAATTTTAAAGCCCCAAAGAGGACCATTAGGGAGGGGTGGGTGGGGTATATCTTGGTCGGTGGGTTCTATTTCTGGGAGCTTGGGGAATACTATGATTCAGACTATTCTTGCTTCATGCCAAAGAGGGGGTCTCTTGACCTCTTGGCTGAAAGTTTGGCTAATTGTCCTTTTACAAGCTGTGGAGGGGTCCATTTTCCTTAAGCTTATGGTTGTTCCAGTAAGTGACTTGCCCAGTTCTGAGAAGCAAAAACTCAGGTCTGGTCTCCCGAACTGCTAGTTTTCAGCCTGTCATGGAATTAGCCTGTCTCAGGCTGACTCAGGCCTTTCAGTTTGCCATTTGTCTGGTGGTAGGAGCATCTGACTCTGACAGCGCTACCACTATGTCTTACTTTTTTGTGTTCTCCGAATTGCAGTTTCTCTCTGTATATAGATTTGGGTTAAATTACACGATGTTTAAGGTCTTTGAATACCACAGTAAATTATGAAAAAAATGTCAGGATGCAGGCTGGACTGCTGTGGAAAATGTTTCCATGACACAGGAAGATTGAGATAAAGAATTGATCTTAGATCATTTCTAGAAGAGCCCATTGACCTGGACTAGTAGAGGAACTATTTTCTTTTTGAGAGAAGTAGTGGTTAATGTTATGACTCCTTCCCTGCATATCGGTCTTTTGAAAGATTCCAATTTATCACTAGAGACCTTGAGAGCGGTTAGATTCTCCTGCTGCCATTAAATAACGGCACAAGAGTGGCCACCAGATATCTATCAATCCTGGATGTTCAGCTCTGACTTCGAGGGGAAAGTTCCTTCTCACCTATCATACCGAGGGAGGAAACCTCATCCTGCAGCCAAGAGCCCTAAGGTGAAATAGTGTTCAGTGAGGAATAAATGAGTGCTTAGGCTTTTAAAACTCTCTTGTGAATAGCACAGTGGTGCTCTCTAAGAGTTAATAATAACTCAAACAGAAATTTCCTACCTGAGTGATGCTACCTTGGAGGGTATGGTTGATTTTCTAGGACTGAAGCCAGTTGGGACAGATGTGGAGAGAGGATGAACAATACTGATATTACTACTCTTAAAGAAAATCTCACTAAATAAACAAAACTACGTCTTTGGGTTAGATGCTGAACCCATTAAGAAACAGAGGCTTGGAGATCTGAGTTGCTTGTCCAAGGTAATTCAGCTTGTAAGTGGGATCCACATCCTGGCCTGACAATGCCAAAGCCTGTGCTCTTGCATTCTTCTGCACTGCTTGTCCTGGAAAATCATTCCTGAGAGACTGAAGGTCACATTGGGAATCATATTTGTTCTTCAGCCTTAGGCAGTTCATCTTGGATTTAGAGTTAAGATATAGTCACAAGGAACAGAGAAATAAGACAGGACAGTGAAAACAAGTTGTGGGAACTTAGGGCTTTAACTGTGAATGGAGCCCAGATTCTATCCAAAGATTCTTGATATAAAGGCGCTTCTGGTACCAGTGACTTTTTAGCTCAGTGTGGACTATTGCTTCTTGGTTGTGGAAGAAATCACAGCTTCTCTTGACTTCAATCATCCCTGTGAGCTCACTTTGGTCTCATGGGACGTCGTGAACTTTCTACCTCAGCATTTGCTTTCGTCCATCTAAGTCTTCTGTGCTCATCTATCATCTGATCATCAGGCTGGAAGTATAATCCCCCTGGAGAGAACAGATGCATGCCCGCCTGAGATGTGCGCAGGTTAATCACAAAAGACGTGCACTCGGTCTCTCCTGGGCAGAGTCGACCTAGATTCCCTCAGCATGATTTTTCACAGTTCACTACATCAGGGTTAGGGATAAGTCTGGACATGTGAAAGCTTTTTCAGATTTTTAAAACCTCACAAGCAATAGAACCTAGTTATTATCTACTGAATGAGCAACAATTCCATCCCTAACATGTACCTGGCACTGTGTTGAGATCAGGTTGAGTCCTATTGTGCTAGAAGGTGGCGTTTCAGACTGAGCCTTGCTTTTAGGCTTTGTAAACAGCTTTACTACATTTTGAGGATAGGGGATGGTTTTGTACCTGGTGGACACATAATTACCACCACCTTGCTGGTACCATACATGTAGCTTTGGCTGACAACTGACTTATTTCTTAGAATAGAAAGCATGTCACCCTTAACATGTATTAAGGAAAACTTCAACTGTAGGGGCATATTGTCATGTGAAAACAGTACCAGGGAAATCAGGTGCAAGAACCTTTCAGACACACCAGACCAAGAAAAGGCTGTAATTTCCTTCTATAGACCCTATAAATAGGTGGTCTGTTGTGGATTTGGTTTATTGCTTATATTATGCTAATTGGGTTCCCAAACAACACAGGAAGTCTCACATCTGCGTGTAAGACACCGAAGGTCCCTGTACTAAGGCACAGCCTTATCTGGGTTGTATGTGTCTGTGAGCATGGTCCTCAAACCAGGTCCCACCGGAGCTGGGCTTCTTATAAGATAAAGATGGTTGAAGATAAGAGAGGGCTTGTCCATCTGGCCCAAGATGAGCAGCATAATTGGTAAATAAGTTTGCCAGTGGCCAATGGCTGGGCAGGGAGACAGAGGTGGGACTTAAGATTCCTGGGCAGATAACTTGCATGTCTCAGGAAGGCCCTAAAACTGTTGATTCACAAGGCTCCTTTCACCCCAAGGCTATGTAAATGGTAAAGACTGATGGGAGAGAAGACTTTCTGGCCAGTTGAGCTGCCTGCCAGTCATGTAGAGAGCTGCAGGGATGCAGCTTGTGAGTCACCCAGCTTGCTCATACAGTGGAAGTAGCACCAATAAACTTACTGTTTCTCCAAGTTGGACTTGAATAAAATTCTTTCTTTGAACTGTTATCAGCGCCTTATCTGAGGTGAGCAGATGTTCATTTCCTAGCAGGAAAAGTCACACAACAGCATCAGGTGTACCAAGTAGACAATTATTTTCATTATGGAGGAGCTTGAGTCCAGATGATACTTTCAAACTACTAAAAAGGATGCTGGGGACTTATTGAGTATTCATTAACTTATAGGCACTGTATAGGTCTTTGTCTTTTGAGCCAAATGTGAAAAGGTGAATTAACATGGAACTCTTGTACTTTAAGAAGATCACTCACACCATGGTGATGATAACCATGTGAAGAAGTGTAATGTGTAAATGGAATAGCTAGAAGTATGAACCATGTGGACCCAGGGTGTGTTTGGCCAGAGAAGGAGGTAAATTTGAAATGTACTGGTAAAGGAATAGCATGTATTGTTGATGGGAGCCTGATACATTGGTCTCCTGAGAGGCTCTGCCAGATCCTGACCAATAATACAGATGCGGATGCTTGCAGACGACCATCGGAATGGGTACAGGGACCCCAATGGAGGAGTTAGGGGAAGGACTGAAGAGCTGAGGGGCCTTATCTGGAATCAATGGGAGGGGAGGCCATTGGTCCTGTGAAGGCTTGATGTCCCAATGTAGAGGAATGCTAGGGTAATGAGGTGGGAGTGGGTAGGTGGGTGGGGGAGCACTCTCATAGAAGCAGGGTAAGGGGGATGGGATAGGGGTTTGCAGAGGGGAAACTGGGAAAGGGGATAACATTTCAAAGTAAATAAATAAAATATCCAATTAAAAAAAGCATATATTTCTTCATGACAAGATATTGCTAGAAGAGAGTATGTGGATTATTCAGGGCTATTTAGTACCTGCAAATTCAGGATAAGAGTAAGTAGGTTTCAGTTAAACTTGGGAAATACATCTTAGTGACCAAGGTCCTTGTGTTGAGCTCATTTTGGAAGCATTTAAGAACCCCAAAAGACCACCAAGGAGTTGATATTGATGCAATCACCCTAGGGCCTTTTTATTCAAGTTCAGGCTTGGACTCACTGCCTGGGATGAAGCAGGGTGGAAAAGTGAAGTCCCGAGTCCAGTTTCAAGCAAGCAGTTACAAATTTAATATCAGCAGGGTAGAGGTGGTACACGCCTTTAATCCTAGCACTTGGGAGGCAGATGCAGGTGGATCTCTGGGTTTGAGGCTATTCTGGTCTATAGAGTGAGTTCCAGGATAGCCAGCAGTAGACAGAGAAGCCCTGTCTCAAAAAACAAACAATAATGAATTTAATAATTCAATAATACATTAATAATATATTAATTCAATAATTTAACATTAAACTATTTAAATAATTAGAATAAGTATTATATAATAATAACTTATTAAATTAAATCAATTATTTAAATTAGGCAAGTAATTTAATTTAATAATATCTGCTGGTGTGGTTGATGGTGTTGACTAGGTAAGGAAGGGTTAGTTCATAAAGAGTTTCTGTAGCCCATGCTTTAGGAAGCCAGATTTTATCTTGTAAATAAATGAAGAGTTACTGAAGCATTTTCAGGGGACAAAATGAGTCTAATGGGTTTGAAATGTAATAGAATGAGACCCAAGGAGAGGAGACTTACTAGGGACTTCTTTTACAATTCAGGCAAGAAACAACATTTTGGCAGTAGTATGGAGCATGGAGAGAAAGCAACTAAGTCTAGCAATATTCATCAGTATTTTCTGGGGGTTGGTATGGGAGGTAAAGAAGCAAAAAGATCTACAAGTGTCTGTATTTCTTACTTGAGCAGTTGGGGATAAACTGCCCCCTCTTCCCGAGACTTGGCTATATAGGGTATGAAAGTAAATTTAATGCACCAATTTAGCCCAATTGTAGTGTCTAGCTGTTTGGTCAAATAGTGGTCTGCATATTTCTGGGAAATAATATCCTGTCCCCCCATTTTTCTTCTTTTTAATTTTTTATTGGTTTTTGTAAAATTTACATCGTGTACCTCATTCCCCCTCATCTACCCCTCCCCCATATCTGCTTTTGACCTTTGCAACCTTTGCTCAGCAGAGGGACAACAAACCATCTCATTATAGATGCTGTAGTGTGTCCCAGTGTGTCCCACAGTATACCCCTTTGTCCACAGTTCTTTGCTTCCAAATGTCATTGCAATGGGTCCTTGGTCTGGTTTCAGGCCTCTGGCTTCTGCTACGCTATCAGTATTGGATCCTCACTGGGAGTCCTCTCCGCTATCCTGTTGTTTCCTATGTCATGGAGATTCTGTAATTGGAAGTGAAGCACTACAGCAGGTCATCAGTGGGGAAGATGCTGGGGTGGGCCATTTCAAAACCCTGGATCTGGGCCTGAGAGGAATTTGAGCTGGTCAGCCTTTCAGCTCTTCTGCACCCACACCACAGGGTGGAGTCATCTGCCCTGCTCTTGTTGGTCCACCTTCTTCCACAGTAAGCAGGGGCAGAGCCAGCTCTCCCACTCTCATGCCCTTGGACTGCCTCATCCATGCCCACGCCATCAGGGCCAGTTCTCCTGTGCTGCCCAGGTGAGGTGCAGGGACAGTTCTCCCACCGCATTTCCCCACGGCCATCTTACCCACATCCAGGGCCAGCTCTGTTTTGCTTCCCAGTCAAGGTGCAGGGTCCTCTGTCTCAAGGGTCTCATCTGCTGAAGCAGATGAGGGGCAGGGCCAGCTCTTCTGCTTTCATGACCCCAGGGACAGCTCTCCTACCTGTTGAAGGTGGCAAGAGGCAAGTGTCAGGGAGGGCATCTCTTCCTCACCCATGTTACCTCACAGCAGTCAAGTTGAGGGACCAGGTCTCCCATGCTCATATCTTTATGGTCAGCTCAGCCATGACCCCCCCCCCCAACCGGGTCAAGGTCAGTTCTACTGTCCTGTTCAGGCAAGGTACATGGCCTGCTCTCCTAAGTGTAGCAGCAGGTGAGAGGCAGGGCTAGGTCTGCTTTCAGGCAGCAGCAGCAGGGCCAGCTCTCCTACCTGCTGCAGATGGAGAGGGCCAAAGGGAGGGGGAGGGGAGGAGAAGGGAGGGAATGCCTTTCTCACAGATGCTCCCACACAGCGACAAGAGGCAGGGCTGTCTTTCCCATGCTTATGCACCCAGGCTGGCTCACCCATAACCCCCCACATGCAGGTGGGGTGCAGGCTCCACTCTCCAGGATGCTGTAACAGGTGAGAAATAGGACCAGCAATCCCACTCTGTGACCTCAGGGCCAGCTCTCCGGCCTGCCAAAGGTGGCAAGGGGAGAACAGGGCTTGCTCTTCCTCACCCATGTCACTGCACCTGCCCCCTTTCTATTGATGATTTTTTTTCCCCTTTGAAACAAGGTCTTACTATGAAGCCCCACTAGCATTGGACTTTCTATGTAGATCAGGCTGGCCTAGAACTCAGAGAGATCCTCCTGTCTCTACCTCCCAAGTACAATGATTAAAAGGCATGTGCCAGCATGCTGGCTCTTACCCATTTTTCTTTTCTTTTCTTTTCTTTTCTTGTCTTGTCTTGTCTTGTCTTGTCTTTCTTTCTTTTCTTTTCTTTTCTTTCCTTTTCTTTTTCTTTTATTTTTGAGACAGGGTTTCTCTGTATAGTTCTGGCTGTCCTGGAACTCACTCTGTAGACCAGGTTGGCCTCAAACTCAGAGATCTGCCTGCCTCTGCCTCCCAAGTGCTGGGATTAAAGGCATGAGCCACCACTGCCCGGCCTTACCCATTTTTCATTAGCATATTTATTATACTTAACAATGGTTTTCATGATGACATATGCATAGATCATATTTTATTATCATTCATCCCCCATCCTCCTCCTCTGCTACCACTAACTTATTTTATCTTCCAAACTAATCTCTCTTCTATTTTCGTGTAGTCTCTGTTTTTTGGCTTTGGATCCAATGGGTTTCATTAGTGTTGCTTATAGGAGTAAATGAGATATTAGTTACAGGAATATGGGTGACTTACTAGTGGCTACAACATGGGAAAAATGACTCAACCATTAACTACATATAGATCTTTAGGGAGGAGTAAAATCTTGTGAGCCCCTTCATGTGGAGATATTGTTTAGATATGAGTAACATGTAAGTCAGTGAACTTTGAGTACATGTTGCCTTTTCTATTGCCTTATCTAATCAGTTGGGTGCCACGAGGGACATGTTAGCCACCCCAGAAGGAAGGAGACAATCTGCTGGCCAGCTACTCTCACACTCAAGTCTGCGGTGTCCATTGCATGTGTCTGGTGTCCAGCATGCTGGTCTGCACTTTGGGTTTCAGACTTGCTAGTCTTTATACTTGGATACATAACTTTAAAAGAAATCTCTCTTTATGTATTCAATTGGGAGGATGCCTTCTTGTCCAAGCTTGCAGTTTAGAGTTCGTTTTTTTTTTCTGAAGCAATTGTTCAGTTTTTTATTATTTATTTTTATGTGCATTGACAATCTTGCCTCATGTATGTCTGTGTGAGGGTTCCAGATCCTTTGGAAATGGAGTTACAGACAGCTGTGAGGTCTGGGTGCTGGGAATTCTACATGAGTCCTCTGGGAAACATTATGGGCCCTTAAGTGCTGAGCCATCTCTCCAGCCCCCAAGGTTGTCTTTGTTTTGCTTCATTTTTTAAAGAGCTTCTTTTATTTATTTTTTTTTTTTATGCAGGAGTTATTGTGGCTCAATAACAAGGTTGTTTCTTCATGCATTTGAATTGTTGAACTATGTCCCTTCTAGGCTTGCACTGTATATTAAAAAGAGTGGATGTACTTGTGTAATTCTTACCAGGAATAAAATTTGTCACAAGATATCACTGGTAATTATTTTTTTAAGTTTTTGCATAGTGGTTTATTTGGAGGTTATACTGTGTGTGTTTGTGTCTGTGTAAATGCCTCACAAGGTCAAGACTATGATTTCATTTTTTTTCTCTTGAGTCCTTTCGGAAGCACATGGGAACCAATGGAAGAGAGCAGAAAGCTTAGCATGATTTCTCAAAGTTTTGCTGTTTTTTGGTTTCATTTCCCTAAGCTAAAGCTTTCAGATCAGGCAGATACAGGTCTTCCACCTTCCGTCTTTGTTGCTTTGGGCACACTTTATGACTATGTGCTTCTCTTGCACATAGAAATATCAGAGATTTTTCCAAGGATGCATTAAGACATTATTTATGATGCGTTAGATGTATTTGTTCTTTCTCACATTTCCCATCTGTAGATTCCCTGGGATAAATAGAATACAGGTGTCCCATTTATCGAAACCTGTAAAAATTTCGCCTAGAGTTTGCTTAATATCTAATTTTTTTAAGAATGAGGGGCGCTGTCAGGAAGTACACAGCATTCATCCTGGGGAATCTACAGACTGAAAATGAGGGAGAGAACAAATACATCTAACGCATCATAAGTAAGGTTTCCATTACCATCCTGAACAAGGTACTTTATGAATAATGTCTTTTCCCTCCAGTGCCTACCACAGTGCTTAAACATTATCAAAGTAAAGAGTGAATAGATGGATGAATGAATAAAAATATGCAGTGAATATAATCAGAATTATGGGATTATTATTGTCACTATTTACATCTCTCCTAAATATTGAGCATGCCATTACCATCTAAGTGTAGAGCGTAAGACGTCTTGGAATTCTGCAACTCCATCTTCAGACTTTATTACAGTCATATCCAACAAGGCAGACTCTGCATGTGAAAGTAGATGAAATAGAGCCTAGTGAGTAGAAATTGTGAGAACTTATTAATGAGGAGAATAGTTCTGAATATCAAGTTGCTTTTCTGTCTCATTAGCATTTCTGAAAATTGTTTCATAGCCTCATAAAGTCAGGATTGCAAATTTAGAGATGGATCAGTCAGCCCTTGCCTTTCTGGAGTGGGGAGATTAGCAGCTGCATCCTTTCTCAACATAGCTCTTGTCTAGTTTTTGCAGGGCAGCCTAGAGTTTTGGTCCATTCCCTATTGGCAGCTCCTATCATGTGGCTATCAGAAGATAACTTTTGTAGGGTCTGTTTTCTCCTACTTTGTGTTGAGGCTGACTCTTGCTTTGCCATTGTACTGTGCATGCGAGCTTTTGGCTGATTTGTCTGTGTCGGTTTCCAATATTGCCATGTGAGTTTTGGGATTACAGATGTATGCCACCACATCTGGATTTTTATGTAGCTTCCAGAGATCAAACTTAAGGTATCAGGTGTGTGGCAAACACTTGCATCTCCCGGTTCTTTATTTTTCTTTTCATGGGATTTCTTTCCCTTAGCATTTCCCCTGCACATTATTTATCCACTACCCTCTACCTAGATAATTGCTGCTGTTTTAATAGCTTTCATATTATACTGACAAATCAAGAAAGAAAATGCTTAGACTATACTGAACTAGATGCTTCAACTCCTCCAGGGATGCTTCTGTATATATATTGGACATCATTCATTCAACAGCTCCTTCTGTTTTAATTAGGTTTGCTGGATGCTGAAGTTGTCAAAATCAAAGAGACAAAGCCCATATTATAGATAATTTTGTGTCAACATTAGGTAGGCCACAGTTCCCAGGTATTTGGGCTAATACTCTTTTGGATATTTCTGTGACAGTGTTTCTTTATATAATTTAACTTTAAATAAGTGGATTTGAGTAAAATGGGCTCTCTTTTGTCTTTTGAGTGGATCTTGTGTACACATTGAAGGCCTGAAGAGAGTAAAGGCTGACTTCTTGTGAGCAGGAAGGAACTCTGCCAGCAGACAGCCTTAGGGTTGGACTTCAGTGTTTTCCTGCAGGGCTCCTTCAAGTTTTGGCTTCATTAACCTTCACAATTCTGTGAGCCAGTTGCCTCAAATAAAGGGGCAGACACATGCATATCTGACATGACAGCTTGATTTACAATTTCTCAGCCATGATCAGAAAGTGATACATATTCAATACAACTGGATTGAATTTGATTTTTCCAGGCTACTGATATATACCACAATACTCTCACTGTCGCCCGAGTATGTGTGGTGCCAGTTGCTTATACAGTCATATGGGTAAAACAACCAATACACTGCACAGAGTATACAGTCCAATGGACTACACTGATAAGTTATGATATTTGGAAGCCTAGGTGTATGAAGTATATTTTGATTTTACAGTATTTTCAATTTTTAACTTGTTAATTGGAATACAACCCGTTGTATGTTGAGGAGCATCTCTTTGTCTTACTGGTTTCATTTCTGTGAAAGCTTCATTCTCAGCACCTCAGTGCTCCTTGGAACCCGCACACAGACAATAGATTCCAGTGGGGAATTCGCCCTCAGTGGCAATTTTACATCGTCTTCCTTCCCCACAAGGGATACGTTCTAAGAGTAAAGTGATGCCAGAAACTGGATGGTCCCAATCTCTAATTTGCATATCTGTATCATGTTTAATATGTGAGTTGTGCATAGTAACAGATTAACAGCAACAAAAATAAAATAATGAGAATAGACTGTAATAAAAATTATATGAATACCCCTGTTTTTCAAAATACTTTATTAGACTTTCACTAAAAGGAAATGCTATGAGATCAGATCAGCAGAACTGAACTCGGGGCATTATCACTCCTGCCCTGGGGGCTGAGTAAGAACCGGTTGTGTGAACATAAAAGCACTGTGCTACCCTGATAGACCACATTGTGATGAAGAGAGTTACTAAGTAATGAACGGCTGTGTAGTAAATACAGCGTGGACGTCCTGGATGAAGTGATCATCCACTTCTGAGTGTGACAAAGTGCTGCAGCAGGAGATGTTGTCACACTATTTGAAAGAGTACACGGTTTAAAACTAGTGAATGCCTTTTTTTTTCTCCTGAAAATTACCATTTTGTGTTTTCAAGCTGTGGTTGAACTTGATCAACTGAAACGGCAAACCTGTGGGTAAGGAGGGGCTACTGACCATGAAGCGTGCTTAGGGGCTGGTAGGAGAGCTCAGAGAGGAAAGGTGCTTGCTGCCAACCCTGATGACCCAAGTTCGATTCCTGAGACCCACATACTGGGAAGAGCCTAATAAATTGTCTTCTGATTTCCAGAGTTGCACCAAGGAAGGAAGGGTTTATTATCTGGGGATAGTTACAGAACTTTTTGGGGTATATTTTCTAGGAGGATGGCATCTTAGATTCTGAGGCAGGAAAATGCGTGTAAAGATCCTATGGTGTGGAAAACATTTGTTTGTTGTGCTTTCGGAATCATCTGTGCAGGTGGTAGTGGTTAAAAAAAAAAACCCTAAGGCATAACAAGTAAGGAAAATGTTCATAAGTTAAAAAACAAAACAAAACAAAACGAAAAACCCTGAAGAATATACACCTGTAGGCAGGCTGAATCTTTTAGGGACCCAAGCTGGAAAGGGGTTCACTTTTGCCTTAGAGCCCAGTGCAAAACAAAACAAGACAAATGACCCAAACTAGCAAAACCCAACCAACCAAAAAACGAAAAGAAAGACAGGCAAATGGTAAGCAGCCTTTGCTTCAAAGCCAGATGAAACTAACCTGACCAGAATGTGCAAATGAGAGGGAGTTCCTGCAGAGGGCGCTCTACCCAGAAACACCCAGGCGTAGAAGAGCCAGCTTTGTGGAGCTCCCTAGGGTTCTGTCTCATTCCAAATGTTTGTTAAAAAGCACTGACAGTACACTTGGCTCATTGTCTTGAATCCATTGGTATGTGCACAGGAGGGTTTACTCCAATAGCATAATGAAAATGACTGTTTTTTTTTTTCCTTTTTAAAGGAAGAGAACCAGTAGGCATTAAAATACAGGAGTCATTTGAGAGCTCTGCTCCATTTTCTGAAAGAAGATTTAGTGACATAGCCTAAAAATAGATACCGAGAAGCAAACGATGGGTGAATAAAAAAACTACACCTCTAGGGTAGAGACTGATTACAATAGAAAGAGGATACTCTTAGCCTAATTGCACTGCACTAACTGTAATTAGGTTAAGAGAGGTTTAGAGTGCTATCATTTCAAGGACACCTAGGTTTGCATGAGGTGTCAAAGAGGAGATACTAAGCAGGGAACAAGCGTGTGTTGAGAGCCTCACCCATCCTGAGGCTGTCTGACCGCACAGTGTGAGGCTGAAGGAGTGTTTGTGCTAGCTGGCCTCCCTTTGAGCATCGTAACCTCCACTCAGGCGTCCAATAGCTCTCTCACATAAAGACACATTTTTTTTTCTCTGAGGTCTGTTTCACATAGTTTTGTTCTATGGCCCATAGCAACGATTGCCTGTCAACACTAGACACATCTCTATAAGCCTGACTAAGCTGAGTAACTGGCGAAACCAGTCTTGAATCACTAGACTCCATGTCATCTTCCTGAACTAAGATTTTAATATTATGTCTCTCTCCTGTCACATTGATTTGAATTTTAAATATGTTTTATTAGCACATACTGATTTTTTTTACAAAAATATTGACTTTCTTTTTTTCCCTGTTCTTCCTTCCATCTTTTCTTTTTTATAGTTGAAAAGGGAAGTACAAACACTTTATGATAAAATTAAAGATTTATATGGAAA
This sequence comes from Apodemus sylvaticus, assembly GCF_947179515.1. Taxonomy (NCBI): domain Eukaryota; kingdom Metazoa; phylum Chordata; class Mammalia; order Rodentia; family Muridae; genus Apodemus; species Apodemus sylvaticus. Next base: position 113,726,489 of record NC_067472.1, read on the forward strand.
ATATTTCAGATAAAATAGAAGAGATACATAGAAAAACATGTTAAAATTGACAATTTTCATGGAAAATTAAAGAGTAAAGTGGTAGACATGTAAAACATGGCTAAATTAATTGAAATGTGAAATAGAAACATTTTATGAAAGAATTGAAGATTTATATGGAAAGTATTTCTGATAAAACTGTAGAAAAATTTTAGGTGTTAAAAATGTTAAACATGTTAGAATTCAAGATTATCATGGAAATTTTTATATAGACGTAATAATGGTAGGCATGAAAGTATTCCTAAGTTGATTGAAAGTAGCATTATAAACATTTTCTGATAAACTTGAAGATTTACATGGAAAATATTTCTGATAAAATTGAAGAAATATATAGAAAAACATGTTAAAATTAAAGATTATCATGGAAATTATACAGATTAAGTGATAGGTATAAAGATGATTCTAAGTTGATTGATTGAAGATGGAATTATAAACATTTTCAGATAAAATTGAAGATTTACATGAAAAATATTTTTGGTACAATTCAAGAAATATATAGAAAAACACATTAAAATTGACCATTTCATGGAAAATTTTACATGTAAAATGGTAGATATAAAAACTCTTTCTAAATTAATTGAAGGTGGGATTAGAAACATTTGTGATGAAAAAGATTTACATTGAAAACATTTCTTTTTTTTATTTTCTATATTCTTTGTTTACATTCCAAATGCTTTCCTCTTTCCCAGTTCCCCCCTCCCCATATGTCCCATAAGTCCTCTTCTCTCCACCCACTCTCCAATCACCGCCCTCCCTTTTCTCTGTGCTGGTACTCCCTTACAATGCTGGATCAAGCCTTTCCAGGTTCAGGGCCCTCTCCTTCCTTCTTCATGGGAATCATTTGTTATGCTAATTGTGTCTTCAGTATTTAGGGCTTCTGGGCTAATTAGTATCCACTTATCAGTGATTGCATTCCATGTGTATTCTTTTGTGACTGGGTTACCTCCATTAGGATGATATTTTCCAGTTCCAACCATTTGCCTAAAATTTTCATGAATTCATTGTTTTTAATTGCTGAGTAGTATTCCATTGTGTAAATATACCACATTTTCTGTATCCATTTCTCCATTGAGGGACATCTGGGTTCTTTCCAGCTTCTGGCTATTATAAATAAGGCTGCTATGAACATAGTGGAGCATGTGTCCTTATTGCATGCTGGGGAATCCTCTGGGTATATGCCCTGGAGTGGTATAGCGGGGTCCTCCGGAAGTGTCATGCCCAGTTTTCTGAGGAACTGCCAGACTGATTTCCAGAGTTGTTGTACCATTTTACAATCCTACCAGCAGTGGAGGAGTGTTCCTCTTTCTTCACATCCTCGCCAACACCTGCTGTCTCCTGAGTTTTTAACCTTAGCCATTCTGACTGGTGTGAGATGAAATCTAGGTTGTTTTGATTTGCATTTCCCTAATGACTAATGATGTTGAGCATTTCTTAAGGTGCTTCCCAGCCATCCGAATTTCTTCAGGTGAGAATTCTTTGTTTAGCTCTGTACTCCATTTTTTGATAGGGTTATTTGGTTCCCTGGGGTCTAACTTCTTGAGTTCTTTGTATATATTGGATATTAGCCCTCTGTCGGATGAACGGTTGGTGAAGATCTTTGCCCAGTTTGTTGGTTGCTGTTTTGTCCTTTTGACTGTGTCCTTTGCCTGACAGAAGCTTTGTAATTTTATGAGGTCCCATTTGTCCATTCTTGATCTTAGAGCATAAGCTATTGGTGTTCTGTTCAGGAACTTTCCCCCTGTGCCCATGTCCTCAAGGGTCTTCCCCAGTTTCTTTTCTATTAGTTTCAGTGTGTCTGGTTTTATGTGGAGGTCCTTGATCCACTTGGAGTTGAGCTTAGTACAAAGAGATAAGAATGGATCAATTTACATTCTTCTGCATGCTGATCTCCAGTTGAACCAGCACCATTTGTTGAAAAGGCTATCTTTTTTTCCACTGGATGTTTTCAGCTTCTTTGTTAAAGATCAAGTGACCATAGGTATGTGGATTCATTTCTGGGTCTTCAATCCTATTCCATTGGTCCACTTGCCTGTCACTATACCAATACCATGCAGTTTTTTACACTATTGCTCTGTAGTATTGCTTGAAGTCTGGGATACTGATTCCCCCAGAATTCTTTTACTGTTGAGAATAGTTTTAGCTATCCTGGGATTTTTATTATTCCAGATGAATTTGAGAATTGCTTTTTCTAACTCTATGAAGAACTGAGCTGGAATTTTGATGGGGATTGCATTGAATCTATAGATTGCTTTTGGCAAGATGGCCATTTAAACTATATTAATCCTGCCAATCCATGAGCATGGAAAATTTTTTTTTCCATTTTCTGAGGTCTTCTTTGATTCCCTTCTTCAGAGACCTGAAGTTCTTGTCATACAGATCTTTCACTTGTTTGGTTAGAGTCACACCAAGATACTTATATTGTTTGTGGCTATTGTGAATGGTGTCATTTCCCTAATTTCTTTCTCAGCCTGTTTATCCTTTGAGTATAGGAAGGCTACTGATTTGCTTAAGTTGATTTTATAGATCTTAGACTCAGGATATCTTGGTACCTGGGGTCGCCTGTCCTATCTGACTAGGAACGAAGATGGTGGCTGCTGACCACCCTGCTGGGCACAGAGCCCACGCCTCAGAAACATTTCTGATAAAATAGAGGAAATATATAGAAAGACATATTAAAATTGAAGATTATCATGAAAAATAATGCAGATAAAATGGTAGACATAAAAATTACTAAATTAATTAAAAAGGGATTTACAAACATTTTCTGGTAAAATTGAAGATTTACATGAGAAATATTTCATTAGTCTATGTCTTTTTATTGGGGAGTTGAGTTCATTGTTGTTAAGAGATATTAATGAATAGTGATTGTTGCTTTCTGTTATTTTTGATGTTATTTATATGTTTGTGTGGGTATCTTCTTTTGGGTTTATTGGAAGAAATTACTTTGTTGCTTTTTCTAGGGTGTAGTTTCTCTCCTTGTATTGGCATTTTCCACCAATTATCCTTTGTAGGGATGGATTTGTGGACAGATATTGTGTAAATTTGGTTTTATCATGGACTATCTTGGTTTCTCCATCTATGATGATTGAGAGTTTTGCTGGGTATAATAGCCTGGGCTGGCATTTGTGTTCTCTTAGGGTCTGTATGAGGTCTGCCCAGGATCTTCTAGCTTTCATCGTCTCTGGTGAGAAGTCTGGTGTGATTCTGATATGTCTGCCTTTATAACTTACTTGCCATTTTTTCCCTTACTGCTTTTAATATTCTTTTTTTGTTTAGGGAATTTGATATTTTGATTATTATGTGCTAGGAGGAGTTTCTGTTCTGGTCCAGTCTGTTTGGAGTTCTGAAGGCTCCTTGTATGTTTATGGGCATCTCTTTCTTTAGGTTAGGGAAGCTTTCTTCTGTAATTTTGTTGAAGATATTCCCTGGCTCTTTAAGTTGGAAATCCTCACTCTCATCTATACCTATTATCTTTAGCTTTGGTTTTCTCATTGTGTCCTGGAGTTCCTGGATGTTTTGGGTTACCAGCTTTATGCATTTTGCATTTTCTATGGTATCTTCAGCACCTGAGGTTCTTTCTTCTATCTCTTGTATTCTGTTGTTGATGCTTGCATCTATGACTCCTGAATTCCTCCCTAGGTTTTCTATTTCCAGAGATGTCTCACTTTGTGATTTCTTTATTGTTTCTACTTCCACTTTTAGAACCTGGATGGTTTTGTTCAGTTCCTTCACTTGCTTGTTTGTATTTTCCTGTAATTCTTTAAGGGGTTTTTGTGTTTCTTCTTTAAGGGCTTCTGCCTGTTGACCCATGATCTCTTTTATTTCTTTAAGGGATTTTTGTGTTTCCTCTTTAAGGGCTTTTACCTGTTGACCGGTGTTCTCCTATATTTCTTTAAGGAAGTTATTTAAGTCTTTCTTGAAGCTCTTTATCAACATCATGAGATACAATTTTAAATCCAACTCTTGCTTTTCTGGTGTGTTGGGGTATCTGGGACTTGCTGTGGTGGGAGAACTGAGTTCTGATGTTGCCATGTGGCCTTAGTTTCTGTTGGTAGGGTTCTTGTGCTTGCCTTTCACCATCTGGTTATCTCTGGTGCTAGTTGGTATTGTTGTCTCTGACTGGAATTTGTTCCTCCTGTGGGCCTGTAAACCTGTATCCTTACTCCTCTGACCTCAGAAGTGAAAGCACTGCTAGGAGATCACTCTCTCCTGGCAGACTGTGCACAAAAGCCTGTGGAGTGTGCTGGCTCCTTGGTGCAAATGGCAGCAGGAAGACTTCTGTCCCAGTTGCTCCACTCATCTTAGGCCCTGTGTGCTCCTAGCTGTTCCCCTCCAGAGAGAAGGTAGAGATCTCACCTCTTTGCTCAGAAGTGAAAGCACTGCTGGTAGATCTCTCTCTCCTGGTGGGCTGTGCACGGAAGGCTGTGGAGTCTCCTGGCTCCCTGGTGCCAATCTACTTTCATATATATATTGTACGTTGATCATTCATTCACTCCCTTATCACCCTCTATTGTTCATCCTCTTCTATACTGGTCCTTTTTTTCTTCCCAAATAGTTCCTTCTTATTCATGCTTCAAAAAAAACCAAACATCTAGATTTGCATATAAGAGAAACCATGTTGTATTTGTCTTCTTGTAGCTGGCTTATCTTGTGTGACATGGAGATATTTTTAGTTCTATCCAATTGCCTTATAAAGGTCCTAATTTCATTCCTCTATAATGGAATTATATTCCATTGTGTGTACAGGCCGCATTTACACTATTCACTCATCTGGCGGGGGACATCTAGGTTGATTTTTACAATTTAACTGCTATAAATGCTCTGTCAACAATGTGAGCATGCAGTTGTCTTTCTACTGTATGCTGACTTTGATTTCTTGGGTGGATATTCCTAGGAGCAGTGGATCAGGACCATTTGGTGGTTCTAGTTTTAATAGTTTGAAGACCTTCCATACTTATTTCTCTAGTGTCTGGGTTAATTTACATTATTACCAACAGGGTACAGGTCATCTCCTTGACTCTTCTGAGCTTGTTAGCACCTTATCAAGCTCCTTAGGTACTTAAAATCTTATGTCTAGACCACAGTATTCCTAAGAATAACTGTGGTTGATTCAGTTTCTTTCTCACATGTTTTTTCAACCAGGATTTCACCACAAGTATGAAAGGAGAAACAACCCTGATGTCCCTCAACTGAAGAGTAGATACAGAAAATGTGGTATATCTACGCAATGGAATATTACTCAGCTATTTAAAACAAGGTCATCATAAATTTTGCAGGCAAATGGATGGAACTAGAAAATAGAGGTAATATTTACCTCCTGATAGAGGTAATCGAGACCCCAAAGGATAGGCATGACAAGAGACTAGCATAACTGTCCTTTGAGAGGCTCTGCCCAGCAGTGGACTGAAACACATGCAGATACCCAGAGCTAAACATTGGACCAGGAACACTTAAGGAAGTGTTGGGTGAAGGATTGAAGGCCCTGAAGGGGATGGGAACCCAACAGGAAGATCAACAGAGTCAACCAACCTGGACCCCTGGGAGCTGCCAGAGACTCCTTCACCCTTCATGACTTTTTTCTCTTCCAAAATGCTCCCTCTCATGGGGTCCTCTGATCCTTCCTGACTCTTCTACTGATGTGGTATAACTGTCACAGCTCTCCTGAAAAGCACAATTTTCCAGGGGCCTGTTGTTAATGCTGGGCAACTGGCAGCTCACTGAGGACTGTTTGATGCTGGGGCCTCTTAATCAAAGGCATGTTCAATTGCCACACTAATGCAAGGAGTTGTGTTTAATTAATACAGATTTGCTTGTCTGAACTCTGGCTAAGTCCTAGCTATTTTTGACATAATCCCAAGGTATAGATAAAGGGAAGTTTAAAATGGTAATTTAGAAGGACCAGCTTCCAACTTCTATAAACAGGAAAGATGGCGCATAGACTATTGTTACATTTCAATACAACATTGCTGTAGGATAGTCTGCACAATTGAGCCTCCAGGGACACACTCAGCAATTCATCCTTAGAATCAGAGCAACTAAACAATATAGTGAAGTCTTACATTAATTTGTATTTAGAGGACATTTATCCTGAGCTCAGAAATCTAATTAGTGGTTTCCTGCTCCCTTTTTCATTTTCAGTTTACCTGTGTTTGTACTCACTTCTCACTCTTGACTTCCATTCTGAAGATAACACTTCCCAGTGAAGTCCCAACCTTTTGACACAAAGGCTCAGGAATAAAATGTACCAGAAACAGATGGCACAAAGAACTCAAAATGGCTTTTCATTAAAATGCCTAAGACTCTGCATTATCACTAGAAAAGTGCTAATAAAATTCACTGACAGTAATTAGGGAGGACATTTGCAATGTGCTTTCCCCCAGGGCTTCTCTTATCACTGGCTTCAAATAATTCTCATGACAAAGAAAAGTAAAATGATGCTATTGATACATTGCTCTTGAGTCATAGGCTGTCTGGATGATGTAATGTTTCTGTGCTCTAGATCGAATCTCAAGGGACCAAAAGTTGATGTTCATGGCTAAAGTAAAGCTTCTTTCTTAATCCATTTATCTATGCAAGGTCATTTAAGACTGAACTTCTTTATGTAACTAGGAATAAAGTCAACAATAACAAGTTTTGATGATCTAAATGATTCTGTATATCATGTGGTCACCTACCATATAGACACTCACTGTTATCTGTGAAACACCTAAAGAAACACATTACAGTTTCTGTGCACCCTGATCATTGGGTATTTAAAATATTGAACATAAACTTTTGAAGTGGACAGTTGTGAGTTTTGGGGAATGATTCAGTCTCAATGACTCCATTACCGTCTTTGAGCTGACAATTTTGTCATAGCTTAATGGGGATCAAATTAAAGGAAGAAAACATTGTTTTAGCTCACTATCTCAGAGGGTTCAGTCTGGTCATTCATTTTGTCCCAGTGTTCCTGGGTCACAGTGAAACAGAATATTATAATAAGGGTCGTTTTGTGGGGAAGAGGTCTCATATCACAGGGCTCAGGAAGCAGAAAGAGCATAGGAGAAAGGGGCCAGAGATATGATACAGCCTTCAAAGGCATGTTCATGTCATCTGCTTCCTACAACTAGGCCCAGGGGTCTAGCGTGGCGACACAAGCCTATAATCCAAGTAGTTGAGAAGTAGAGGCAAGAGGATCAAGAAGTCAAGGTCATTTGTGCAACATAGCAAATCTGAAGTGTTGGACCATCAGTGGCCATCAGTCACATAGGGCCACACCCCTAGTGTTCCAGCTGGACTCCACCCCCACAGTCACCTGGCTATAGCCAGGTTTTCCCCACTGCACGGTTACCTGGCTGTTGCCGAGGGGTGGGGAACACAGTTACCTGGCAACAGCCAAGTAACCTGGTCCACTCTAAGAGAGGCTGCTTGGCCCCTCCTAGCTCTCTCACCCTTCGCTCTCTCTCTCTTCCCTCTTGCCCCTCTCTTTTTTTGTCTTCTCTCTTTTCTTTTCTTCTCTTTCTCTCTTTCTCTTGTCTCTCTCTTTTCTGTTCTCTTCTCCTTCTTTCCACGTGGTCATGGTAGGCTTTTACTTCTCTACTTTTCCTCTCTCACTTTATTTCTCTACAAAAAAGCTTTAAGGTCATGGGCAGTCTCTTTTTGCTGATACCCACTGTGCTGGAGCAATGGAACAGGCCTCTCAACATTCTGAGCGACAGAAAGGACCAAGGACTTCTTTGCCCAGGCGTGCTTCCTCCGCAGGTACCCCACAGGATCAAGTCTGGATCCCCCCATCCTGGTAGCCTTCCTCTACAGGTTCACAGGCGCTCTCCATCCCTCTACAGGTACACAGCCCCCCCCCCCCCACTATTACCTACACTGAAGCTTGCTTGAGGTACAGAAGAGCTTAAAGGAAGACAGAGAAAGCACGAGAGAAAGAAATACAGACAGAAAGAAAAATCTAGGTTTAAAGTAAGGTACAACTGGAAGAAAAACAAGTTTTCCGTAGATTTCTAATGGTAAAACAATGAAGACCAGGAGATGGGGATAAATATCTTTAAGTGCTCAAAGAATTATGTTTATTGTGAAATTTCCATTGGAGACTGAGACAATTTGGCAGCTATAGACCTCCATGTAAAAGACTTCCAAAAGCAGGTGCTTAAATTGAACTTAGAAAATAAGGGGGGGGGGGTTACAAGAAACAAGACTACAAAACTATATTTTGACGTTTAAATAAATTAATAACATGGAATTTATAGCATTAAAACTTATTTATTCATTCATTTGCCTTTTTTTTTTTTGACAGGGTTTCTTTGTGTAGCCCTGGCTGTCCTGGAACTCACTTTGTAGACAAGGCTGGCCTTGAACTCAGAAATCTGCCTGTCTCTGCCTCCCAAGTTCTGGGATTAAAGGTGTGTGCCACCACTGCCCAGCATATTTTTTCTTTTTTAATTAGATATATTCTTCATTTACATTTCGAATGTTGTCCCTTTTCCTGGTTCCCACCACACCCCTGAAATCCCCTAACCCATTCCTCCTCTCCCTGCTCACCAATCCACCCACTCCCGCTTCCCTGTCCTGGCATCCCCTATACTGGGGTATCAGGCCTTCTCAGGACCAAGGGCCTTTCTTCCCTTTGATGTCCAACAAGGCCATCCTCTGCTGCATATGCAGCTGGAGCCATGGGTCCCTCCATGTGTACTTTTTGGTTGGTGATTTAGTACCTGGGAGCTCTGGGGGGGGGGTATTGGTTGGTTCAAATTGTTCCTCCTATGGTGCTGCAAACCCCTTTAGCTCCTTGGGTCCTTTCTCTAGCTCCTCCATTGGGGACACTGTGCTCAGTTCAATGGTTGGCTGAGAGCACCCCCCCTCTGTATCCCTCCACTGGTAGGGCCTCTCTGGAAACAGCTATATCAGGCTCCTGTCAGTAAGCACTTGTTGGCATCCACAATAGTGTCTGGGTTTTATAACTGTATATGGGATAGATCCCTAGGAGGGGCAGTCTCTGATTCTTTCCCTCAGTCTCTGATCCCACACTTTGTCTCTGTATCTCCTCCTGTGGGTATTTTGTTCCCCCTTCTAAGAAGGACTAGAGTATCCATACTTTGTTCTTCATTCTTCTTGAGCTTCATTTGGTCTGTGAATTGTGTCTTGGGTATTCGAAGCTTTTGGGCTAATATCCACTTATCAGTGAGTGCATACCATGGGTGTTCTTTTGTGATTGGGTTACCTCACTCAGGATGGCATAATGACATTGTTCTGCTTTTTGATAATTGATTTTGCAAATGTTTGAGGGAGGGATCTGGGTGTCTGAAGCATTGCCCACCCTGTTCAGGACTTGGGATGAGTAGTGCATTGATGGAGAAATTAGCCAACTACAGCTATTTTTAATGCACAATTTCATAATTGGCATTTGTTGAAGGAAAGCTTCAGATCCAAAGATAAATAAGAAGAGAGCTCACAGAAAGCAAGGAGCTGAGACGAACAGTGTTTCAAAGAAAGTCAGCCTCTGCCACCTTTACCCAGGGAGTGAGAGCGGGTGAAAGGCTGATGGTTTGAGTAGTGGCAGAAATGACACAGCTACTTCCAGAAATAAAACTGCTGTAACCCCCAACAGTCACATGGAGCCCAGCTTTCAGACTCCTCCTCAGGGGTCTTTAATGGAGCACAACTGGAAGTGTTATCAAGCAGCTGTTAATGCCCATCTCTGCTGTTCTACCCCCTAATTCAGCCTATAAAATCAGCCGCTCAGAGAGACCACACTAAGTTCACTGATTTGCACAGGGACAAAATGCTGAGAGTCCTAGCCGTATTGCTGAGATTGCAAGATCCTGTAAGCAATGGGCTATGGCTAATTAAACTGGCACCACCTAGAGCTTTGAGCTCCCTGGGTCTGCTGTGTTCCACAATTTCCAGAGTCTCATTTTTGCTTTTCTCTGTCAATGACCTCCACATAGGTGAATAGCCCTCTAGACTCACGGAAACCCAGAACTTCAGAACCCTATGTCCCAATGGTCCCTCTCCTGCATGGGCCTCCTCTCGGGCCAATCCTCTGGAGTACAGAGCAGTCAATGTGCGCTCCTTCAGGGTTGAAGCAAGGCTGAGAGATGGCTTTTTCATAAAGGAGAGAATAAAGGAACTTAGGGTGCATGAGAATTGTCATATCAATAGTCAGAGGTCCCTCGAAGTACTTCCCCATGGTGGAGACACAATGACAATTGGTGTGGGGGGTAAGTGGGGACAGTGTTTAGTGTTTAGATATATTACATTTTTTGAAAAATAAGTTGACTAACTTGATTATTTCTAAATTAGATTATTGTGAATAAAAGTGCAGTGAATACTTGTTTCTGTATTATTGCTTAATATTCCAAGATATGAATGAGTCAGAGTTTATCTATTGCCTATGATGAGAAACACAATTTCTCCTTTCCCCTTATTTTCTTAAATTTCCATTAAAATCCACCTTTTGGGGCACATTTTCAGAGTAGCACCTTTAAAGAACATTAAGAATTGTGGTATTTTTTTGTGGTAAAAGCCATATTGCTCTATTTTTTTTAACCTGAGAGATAACTATTTTTTTAAAAATATTTTTTTTTATTTATTACTATTGTGTATGCATATAATCTCAGGAATGTGTTATATGTTACTATATTATGAGCTTTGAAATTGTTAAGAGGACAATTTTTCACAGTTGGCCTAGACTAGGGTAAAGGTACTGGTTTCACAGGCCTGACTAACTTTAGCCCCATCCCTAGAACATAAGTAAGGTGGAAGGGGAGAATCAACTTCACAAAGTTGTTCTCTGACCTCTGCACATGCAGTATGGCATGTGTGCCCCACCCAATTATATAAGGAATGAAAAAAAAAACTGAAAACAACTGAAAAACTGAAAACTGGACCTGGTCTTCTGTAAGAGTAGCCAGTGTTCTCTCTCTCTCTCTTTTTAAATTGAATATAATCTTCATTTACATTGCAAATGCTAAAACCTTTCCCGGTTTACCCCCTCCCCGAAAACCCCTTCTCCCACCCCCTGCTTTCAAGTATATGCCCCTCTACCCAATCCACTCCCACTTCCTCCCCTTCCCGATTTCCCTTTGCTGTATCATCTATTGAGCCTTCACAGGACCAAGAACCACTCCTCCCACTGATGCCCAACAAGGCATTCCTCTGCCACATTTTTGGCTGGAACCATGTGTACCCCTTGGTTGATGGTTCAGTCCCTGGGAGTCCTGGGGCGTCTGGGTGGCCGACCTTGTTGTTCTTTCCATGGGACTGTAAACCCCTTCAGCTCCTCCAGTCTGCCCTCCAGCTCCTCCACTGGGGACCCCACGTCCAGTCCAATGGTTATAGCCAATGTTCTTAACCGCTGAGCCATCTATTTAGAAAAAAAAAAGTTTTGGTTAAAAAGTCGATCATTGAAAAACAATCACTCTTTGCAGTCTTTCTCAATGGACTTGCCTATTTTAGATGGTTTATAGAAATGGAATCACTGTGTAGTCTTCTATATATGGTTCTTTTCTCTTAGTGCAGTGTTGACAAGGTCCAGTCACATTGTAGCTGCTGTTTCAATTGGGACAGTAGTAATTTATACATAAATCTATCCATCTGTCATCCTCCAATCTCCAGTGTTGAAGCCCAACTTCTCAATGTGATTGTGCTAGGGACTGGGACCTTTGGGGGGAAAGATATGTCTCCATGAGGTTATGATGGTAGATACCCCATTATAGAATTAGGAGACTTATAAGAGAAGTAGGCACTAGGGCTCACCTCCTTTAAAAATAATGATTTTATTTTGTGTGTATGGGTGTTTGCCTTCATGGACTTGTGTACCACATGCATGGCTGATGTTGAAGGAGTGCAGGAAAGGTTGCTGGATTCCTTGGAACTGGAGTTCTATGTGGTTTTGAGCTGCTGCATGGGTATTCCTTGAACCTTAGGTGTAGGGGTCCTCTTGAAGATGTACCAATTGGGATTGGGTACCACACATTAACATTTAGTCTGTACCTTTTAACCAGTTACACATTTCTGTAGTAGTCTCCATCTATTGTAAGAAGGAGCTTCTTCAATGAGGGGAGACTGCTGCACTTCCCAGACTATGCCAAAATACCTTGACTTTCTTCCTTCCTTCCTTCCTTTCCTTCCTTCCTTCCTTCCTTCCTTCCTTCCTTCCTTCCTTCCTTCCTTCCTTCCTTCCTTCCTTCCTTCCTTCCTTCCTTCCTTTCTTTTCTTCCTTTTTGCCTTTTTGAGACAGGGTTTCTCTGTACATCCCTGGCTGTTTTGGAACTCACTCTGTCATCGTCTTTTAGAACAGTCTTTAGTTTACAGCAAAATTGATTGGAAAGTAGAGTATGGCCACAGACACCATTACTTTGGGGATTATTAATATTCAAATGGGTAGACATACTGCATTTCACTTATCCAGCCATCAGTTGAATGCCATGTGGGCTGCTTCTTTTTGCCTTTGCTATTATAAAGGATGCTGTTCAGTTTTTAAATAAATAAGTAAATGTGTGTGTGTGTGTGTGTGTGCAAACATGTGTATGAGTTCGCATGATGAGTTTGAACAGACATATGCATGCCATGGTGTACGTGTGGAGGTTAGGCACATGTTCTCTTCTGTTACCTTGTGGGATCTGAGAACTTAATTTCAGCACTCCCCCTTACTGAAGGATCTTGGCATTTTTGAAATGGGATCTTGTTACGTAGCCCAGGCTAGCCTTGAATTTACTATGTATTCCAGATTAGCTTCAAATCCTTATCCTTTTGCTTTATCTTCTTGAATACCGGCATTATAGGCATGACCATCACACATGCCTTCACATGTAAAATAGTGTGCGAATGAGCTTTCCTTTCTCTGGAATGTACACCCGAGGACAGAATTTCTAGACCATATGGTAAGTCCATGCTTGACTTTCTGAGAAACAGCTAAACTGTTTTCTGATGTTTATATCCCAACCAGCAGTAGTAAGCATGTCCATTTGGGGAGGTTTTTTTTTTTCAATTTTTATCGTATATGTTTATTGTACCTGATATTGTGTTGAATAAGGACATTTCATACAAGTGTATATTGTGCTTCAGGCACACTCATCCTGCATGTTTTTCTCTTTCTCTTCTACCTCTCACAACTTCCCTTTGTTTATACATTAGATAGTCTTACTTCTGATTTTATCTCATAGGTGCAATGAGATTTTATGTGTCTCCGAGGTTCCAGGAACCACCTGGGAGAGAAAGCGTGTCATATTTGTTATTGAGATGGGCTTAATTAACTTAATAGAATTGCTTCCTTTTCTTTTTTTAAGGTTTATTTACTTATTTTATGTAAGTACACTGTAGCTGTCTTTAGACACTCCAGAAGAGGGCATCAGATCTTGTTACAAATGGTTGTGAGCTACCATGTGGTTGCTGGGATTTGAACTTAGGACCTTCAGAATAGCAGTTGGTGCTCTTAACCACTGAGCTATCTCACCAGCCCCCAAATTGCTTCATTTTCATCCATTTATTATTTATTTATTTATTTATTTATTTATTTATTATTCGATATATTTTTATTTACATTTCAAATGATTTCCCCTTTTCTGGCCCCCCACTCCCCGAAAGTCCCATAAGCCCCCTTCCCTCCCCCTGTTCTCCCACCCACCCATTCCCACTTCTCTGTTCTGGTTTTGCCCTATACTGCTTCACTGAGTCTTTCCAGAACAAGGGGCCACTCCTCCGTTCTTCTTGGACATCATTTGATGTGTGTATTATGTTTTGGGTATTCCAGTTTTCCAGGCTAATATCCACTTATTAGTGAGTGCATACCTTGATTGATCTTTTGAGACTGGGTTACCTCACTTAGTATGATATTCTCCAGCTCCATCCATTTGCCTAAGAATTTCATGAATTCATTGTTTCTAATGGCTGAATAGTACTCCATTGTGTAGATATACCACATTTTTTGCATCCATTCTTCTGTTGAGGGATACCTGGATTCTTTCCAGCTTCTGGCTATTATAAATAGGGCTGCTATAAACATAGTGGAGCATGTATCCTTATTACATGCTGGGGAATCCTCTGGGTATATGCCCAGGAGTGGTATAGCAGGATCTTCCAGAAGTGAGGTGCCCAGTTTTCTGAGGAACCGCCAGACTGATTTCCAGAGTGGTTGTACCAATTTGCAACCCCACCAGCAGTGGAGGAGTGTTCTTCTTTCTCCACATCCTCTCCAACACCTGCTGTTTCCTGAATTTTTAATCTTAGCCATTCTGACTGGTATAAGGTGAAATCTCAGGGTTGTTTTGATTTGCATTTCCCTAATGACTAATGAAGTTGAACATTTTTTTTAAGATACTTCTCTGCCATCTGAAGTTCTTCAGGTGAAAATTCTTTGTTTAACTCTGTAGCCCATTTTTTAATAGGGTTATTGGTTTTCTGGGGTCCAACTTCTTGAGTTCTTTGTATATATTGGATATTAGCCCTCTCTCTGATGTAGGGTTGATGAAGATCTTTTCCCAATTTGTTGGTTGCCGATTTGTCCTTTTGATGGTGTCCATTGCCTTACAGAAACTTTGTAATTTTATGAGGTCCCATTTGTCAATTCTTGATCTTAGAGCATATGCTATTGGTGATCTGTTTAGAAACTTTCCCCCTGTACTGATGTCCTCAAGGGTCTTCCCCAGTGTCTTTTCTATTAGTTTCAGAGTGTCTGGTTTTATGTGGAGGTTCTTGATCCATTTGGATTTGAGCTTAGTACCAGGAGACAAGGATGGATCAATTTGCATTCTTCTGCATGCTGACCTCCAGTAGAACCAGCACCATTTGTTGAAAAGGCTATCTTTTTTCCATTGGATATTTTCAGCCCCTTTGTCAAGGATCAAGTGGCCATAGGTGTGTGGGTTCATTTCTGGATCTTCAATCCTGTTCCATTGATCTGCCTGCCTGTCACTGTACCAATACCATGCAGTTTTTAACACTATTGCTCTGTAGTATTGCTTGAGGTCAGGGATACTGTTCCCCCAGAATTTCTTTTGTTGTTGAGAATAGTTTTAAGCTATCCTGGGTTTTTTGTTATTCCAGATGAATTTGAGAATTGCTCTTTCTAACTCTATGAAGAATTGAGTTGGGATTTTGATGGGTATTGCATTGAATTTATATATTGCTTTTGGCAAAATGGCCATTTTAACTATATTAATCCTGTTGATCCATGAGCGTGGGAGGTTTTTCCACTTTTTGAGGTCTTCTTCCATTTCCTTCTTCAGAGTCTTGAAGTTCTTGTCATACAGATCTTTCACATATTTGGTAAGAGTCACCCCAAGGTACATTATACTGTTTGTGGCTATTGTGAAGGGTGTCCATTTTATTTTAAATGACAAAACTTTGTTCTTTATGGCTGAAAAAATTCCATCAAGTATATATATATCACATTTTATTTAGCTGTTTCTTTACTTTTGGGCATCTAGGTTGGTTCCAAAACTCAGCTATTGTGAACAGTGTTGCAATAAACATTGAGTACAACTATCCCTCTCATGTTGACTTAGAAGACATACCACAGCTGGGCCTCTACTTTTGGTGTGAGGATCCTCTATATATCTGAGCCACCATTTGTTGTTGTTTTCTTACTGACTGGCACTCTGATGGCAGTGAGATGGGCTCTCCTGGTAGCTTTAAGTTGCCTTCTCTAACAGTGGGACACAGACGGGTTCCTGATGCCTATTAATAAATTATGCAACAAGTGCAGGCTGTCTTATCCCTGCACCTTTCCCAGGGTGATTGTGCCCACCCTGCTTTCTTTGTGGATCTCTGTGGCCCAGTGTGATTGTTCTTTTAGGTCTGAGAACATTGCACAAGATATTGACAAGCTGGACATCCTCATGGAACTCAGTTGCCAGCTAGCTGGTGCTGTTTATTCCCTGGGAATGGGAGCTAAGCTAGATGAACTAGGTAAGTGTCTGGCACAAAGTCTCTGCTGTACACATGGGTTTAACTGATCTGGAATAATGTTCCTATTTGAGCCTGTTTGTGTTGGGATCAACTCTGCACTAGGTAGTGATAGTTAAGGAGTCTGCCATGCCCACAATCTCACATGGGTCGACACTGATGTCCTCAGTTGGCACCATCTGTGGAGGTGCCCATATATATATCGGCTTTAGTTCTCTCTCTCTCTCTCTCTCTCTCTCTCTCTCTCTCTCTCTCTCTCTCTCCATTCTTCCCTCTGATATTTTCTTTTTTTTTTTTTTTTTTTGAGGAGAGTCATGAGAATTTTACTGGGATCAGAGAGAAGCTGGACTTGCACAGTGGAAGGAGCTGCTTGTCTCCACAGTGTGGCAACATGTCTTTCCCTGAGAGCTGTCACGACTTGTTCCTCCTGTCAAAAGATCATCTAAAGGCCTGAAATTTGTCTCTGGGAAACTGAGGTCAGCAGGAATGATGCTTACGTCTAAAGAAGTCCCAAATAAAAGTGGGGGTTGGATGGCAGTAGGTCCTGGGCATTAATAGCCAAAAACATGAACTAAAATTGGGCACAAGTAAGAGGTAGACCGATAATTATAGTAAGAGTTGTATTTTCATATCACCATTAGGAACATGGATTAAATAGGTATAAAGTTAGGAAAGTATGAAAAATTTGAACTATAATCATAAAAGGATGATAATTTTTTAATGACAAAGAGTAAGATTACTGAATGAAGAGAATTGTGTCTGAACGAAACTAAAAACAAGAAGTGAGATAGGTTTGACCCCTAAGGCAATGATTCTTTTATATTTCTTTATTCTTGTGTGTGTAGGTGTGCGTGAGTGTGTGCATTCACACGCACATGCACGTATGGCTGGTGTGCACACACATGTGGACGTCAGAGGACAGCTTGCAAGGGTTAGTTCTTTCCTTCCATCATGTGTATTGCAGGGATCAAAGTCAGACCATCAGGAAGGCAGCAAGGACCTTTCCCCTTTGAGCCATCCTGGCGGCCCAAAGCCTGCAACTTTCTGTCTTCCTGACATTCTAATTGGTTAAGAGAAATGATAAATAATACATAATAAGATGAAATATACATAATGGTACAAAATAATAAATAATAAATAATAAAACACAAAAGGTGTGTTTAATTAAAATACCTGAGGATTACTTACAAATTAATTGTAAGGCTTGTGAGATGGCTCGATGCTTAAAAGCATTTGTTGTGCCTGCTGTTGTAGAGGATCCAGATTCAGTCCCTGGAATGCACAGGGGCAGCTAACAGCTATCTGCCACTCCAGTTTCAGAGGATCCTACTTTGGCTTCTGCAGCTGTTGGGTGCATGGATGTCATGAAAAGACATGCATCTGGGCAAGCCTCCATGCACACTAAATAAAAATAAATATGCCTCTAAAAATGAATTAAAAAAACAACTCAAAGTAACAAAGTCTCATTGAATTTGGGGTGGTCTGTGGATGCCCCCCATTTTAATTTCAGTGTAATTAAATTAGAAATGAGTATTATGATAATGAAAATTACAGTTTAAAATATTCACAAACAGAATTGATGCACCATTCTGTTTTAATTTGCATAAGTTCTTCTTTTGCATAATTGCAAAAGCAGGAGACAGAAAAATTTAAGGATTTATCAGCATAAAATTGGCTAAAAGAAGGAAAATATACTGTGGCTAGAAAATGGCATATATACAGCAGATAAATATGCATTTAAACTCATTCAAGCACACAGACACATATATAAATAGTTAAATAACAATTCTTTTAAAAAAATCAGAGGGAGAAGTTGTAGGAAAAGTATTATAAATGGTGGAGCCAAGCACTTCAAGTTGTCCTCTGTCATGTGCTTGGAGGCATGTGACAGTGTGTGCATGTAGGGCTCAGAGGACAATTTGCAGGACTTGTCCTCTTCTACTAAGTGGGTCTTGGGGATAGAACTGAGGTTATCAGGCTTAAAGACAAGTGTCCCCTGACTTATCTTGCCAGCCTATTTCCAATTTTTAACTTCTTTTTAAAAAATCTTACAGTTTTTAAAACTCTCTTATTAAATTTTATAATTTAGCAATTTTATTTTCTCCCTTACAGGGTTTTAAATTCCAGTTTCTGTAAGCTGCCCATCTTTTATTCTGTAGCCTAGTAGTTCCAGTTTACATATGCCACACACAAACCTAAACAAAAATGTTTTGGGAGCACTGAAAATATCTTCCAAATACTTTCAGTAGAATCATTGTGAATATGAAATAAAACTAACTTCCAAATTGTGTTTTTTTTCCCTCTGAACACTTCCACTTTTCTTAAATTCCTGTTTCCTATGTTAGTGGTGCCCTTCTCTCTTTTTTCCTTCAATTTTCAACCTTCTATGCTAGGTGGAAGGATTTGTATTTTGAGGGAGGGGAAGCTGTGATTGGGATGTAAAGTAAATAAACAAATTAATTAATTAAAGAATAAGAAAACGCAAATGGCTAAGCAGGTCTAGTGTTTCCAAATCCTCCAGTCAATTCAGGCTTCTTTGCCCAAATGTAGAGTGTTCTGAGAAATAAAAGATCATGGGATATATTTAAAAAGATGTCTGTGGTGCTTACAGGAGCAGTTCCCTTGAGTCACCCCAAAGTGAGTTCCTTCTACCGTGTCTCAGGTTTATCCCATGCACTTATGGGAATGTGGTCAGGCTTAAGACCTGAGTGATCATCCTGCTCAGAGGTATTATGTATGCCTTTCTGGCTTTGCCTACAAGGTTCCTTCTAACCAAGGAGTAAGGTGTGTTGTGTTGGGGATCTCAACCAAACTGTTGTGCACCTTAGGGAGACCTTTGGACTGGAGGAAAAAGTGTCTCCCATATTTGGAATATTTAAAAGAATGTATTGATAGAATTTCAAAACCAAAAGGGACAAGCCTGGATGAAAATGAGAGGCCTGAGGTATTAGAGGAGTGTCAGTAGAAAAAGTCTTGATGCGAGCAAGCAAAGCTTCTAACACATGACCTCATGCCAAGACCTGAAACAAACGAGTCTTGTGGAAGAGTGAGGGGAAGGAGAGAGGAAGCAGAGGGGTCAAGAACATACAAGAAGCCTACTGAGTAAACTAACCTGGGTCTATGAGGGCTCACAGAAACTGAACCACCAAATAAAGATTGCACATGGACTGGACCTAGGCCCCCTACACACTTATAGCAGATGTGCATCTTGATCTTCATGTGGGTCCCCTAACAGCTGGAGTGAGGGCTGTCTCTGACTCTGTTGCTTGCCATAGGATTATCTTCCCCTAGCTCTACTGCCTTTTCTGGCCTCAGTGGGAGAGGTTATGCCCACCACATGCCCTGCAGTGATTTCATGTGCCATGGCTGGGTGGAACACATGGGGGGCTTCCCCTTTTCTGAGGCAATGGAGAGGAGGAGTGTTTGTGAGGGTGGGACTTGGAGTGGGGCTGTAGTCAGTATGTAAAGTGAATAATAATAATAATAGAGTTGTCATGAGGTAAGCAAAAAGAGCCCACAGTGTTTCGAGTTTGCAGTCTGTTACTTAGCAATTTCCAGCTGTCAGTCCTCAGGCAACGTAATTTTAAATGCTTTTAATTTCTCCAAGCCTTGGTTTTCACATCTATTGCATGTGGAATAATCACAGTACCTTTATTGCAGGGTTGTTGTGGGACTTAGAAACAAGGAATGTGAAACACCTGCATATAATAGCAACTATCGTCATAATTACAGTTTTGCCTAAAATGCCCATTAGGCTCAGCTCCAGCTCTTCAGGAGAAGCCACTTCGGATGCCCCTCATTGCTCCTGGCACCACAAGTGACATCTGTTAAAAGATGTCCATGCAGCTATTGAGATTAGTTTCTACCTAGCTTGATCTCAGCCTTTCCCAGCGCTATACTTCTGTGCTGGGATTTGCAAAGAAGGGATTTCAGTGGTTGGCATTCAAGCTTGCTTTCCCCAGGGAGCTCCTCTTTCCCCACTTCCCCATCTGTGCTTTCCCACAGCAGAAGCTTTTCAGAGTATGTGTTGCTCAACTGGAATAGGAGCTCATGGCTTGGGTAAATGCAATCAGCACGCTACTAAGGAAACACAATGAACTCTTCAGACTCCAAGGGCTCAATATTTTTAGAGAAACTTGGATGTATGCTCCAGTCCTCCCCCTCAGCACAAAGAAAAATAAAAAGCAGGTGGAAGTTAAGGAAAAACTCTGGTGCAGTGGTTCAGAGGGCAAAGGAACTTGCTGCAAAGGCTGATGACCTGGATTCAGTCTTGAAGGCATCCCTGGGGTTGCCAGCTGGAACATGGCACTGTGTGCATTGTTGGGGAGAGAGCTGGTACCTGGGTGTGCTGAAACCCTCCAAGCTCAGCATAAAGATGATACCAATAACCAGCTCAGAATAAAGATTATACCCAATAACCTGCTCAGAATAAAGGTGCACTCTGTAACCTTGGAAATCATCTTCACTCCTGTCTTTGTAAAACTAGAGTAAGGAATTTTTAAGAATCTTAATGGTTTGGACTTATCTTGAATCAAGTGGACATTGGACAGACAACCAGAACTATTTTAGATACAAAAATAAAATAAAAAAATAAAAAGACCATTAGAGTCAGCTAACCTGGACTCTCGGGGCTCTCAGAGACTGAACCACCAACCAACAGGCTGGATCTAGGCCTCTGTCGGTAGCAGATGTCCAGCTTGGTCTTCATGGGATCTCAAACAACTGGAGTCGGGGTGGGAGTGGCTATCCCAAAAGTTGTTGCCTTTCCATGGAATATGTTCTTCTAGTGAGGCTGCCTTGTCTGGCCTCAGTGGGAGAGAATGCACCTACCTAGCTTCACAGAGACTTGATGCACCAGAGTGGGAGGATACCTAAGGGAGCCCCCACCCACTCAGAGGAGAAGGGAATGGGGATAGGGATGGGGGAGGGATTGTGGGAGGGGGTGACTGGAAGTGGGGCAGTTATATCTCCTCCTCCTCCTCTTTGATTAGGTATAAGGGGCCATCACTCACACATTCCTCAGTGGATAGCTACCCAGTTTATTAAATGAGTTGGCTTTACATGTCTGGCAAATACTTGATTTGAACCAGATGTGTCTGACTCCAGTATTTGTATCCAGGCAACTGAATTAATTAATACCCAGGTCGGTATAAGAGGCTGTATGTGCTAAGCAGTACAGTAAGCTAGACTGTGGGGAGCCCGGACTAAGGCCTGGTTCTGCCCCTAACTAGCTCCTCAGTTGATATTTCATCCACTGAGCCAGGGAGGCTCTAGGTGGCTGACCTTCTCTTTCACATCTATAAATGATGCCTACTCATTGTATTTCTTCCTGAGAAGTGGGTTTGGGTTTGAGTGAAAACACTTTCATTAGTCCTAAGCACTTACTTTGGCCTCTCTGGAGTTGCATTCTCATCTATATAGTTGGGTAAGTACTGCTCTTGCTAATTTATAAAGGTCAGGGGAAGGACAAATAACATTTTTTTGCTATAAGATGTTCTATATATTACACTACTCTACCAGGTATATTGAGGCCCAGGCTCCTCTCTGAAACATCCTGACAGACATCCAGGGTAGAGCAGAGATCTTGTAGCTGTCTTGTGCCTCTTATGTATAGACATTCATTCATTCATTCATCATTCATTCATATGATTAACAAACATCTGTGTATGTACTGGTTCCTAACAATGTAACACTATGATTCTGCCCTTGTCCTCAGGCCTTTCAATTTTATGTGGACACAGTAAAGTCCTTAATAAAATTTCTGTGAATCAGCATAGTTCCTCTCAAGGGAAACCATGCATACACATCTAGAAAGATTGTGATATATTCATCCTGCCCACAAAGACTTAGAGAATTCTTGCTCAGTGCATGTGCTTTTGTCCCCATTGAGGAGTGAGCTTCCTCAGTTCTTCTGTTGTTGAAGTCTTGTTTGGGGAAAGGAGACATTGGGCTACACCTTCTCAGGAAAGTTAACACTGCTCTTCCATGTAAATTGAGGCCCAGGCTCCATCGAGGGGGGAGCAGAGATCTTGTAGCTGTCTTGTGCCTCTTGTATATAGACATTTTCTCCAACAAATTAAGGTCCTAGTTAGATATTAGTCTTTGCCGAAAAGAAATGGCTACAGATGTAGCTTAATGGTAGAACACTGTCCAAATGTCTGGAATCATTTCCCCAGTACAACAGGAAAAGAACAAAAAGGAAAGAAATGGAGAAAAGAAAGAGACAAGGAGGAGACAGATTTGCTTGATACTAAACTGTTTATTCTGGTTGGAGTTGGGACTTATTTGTGTGTGTGTGTGTGTGTGTGTGTGTATGTACATACCATGTATGTGTGTGTGTGTGTTTGTGAGTGAGTACAGGTCAGAGAACAGTTTGTTGGAGTCAGTTCTCTCCTTCCACCACGTGGATCCTGGGGATAAAACCCAGGCCCTCAGGTGTGGCAGCGAGTGCCTTTACTTACTGAGCCACCTAGCTGGCTTGTATCTGTTACTATTAATTAAATTCAGTGTCATATATAACTAAATATTAATGAAATTGCTGCAAAAACTGACGTGCACTTTTAAAAAACTCTAACAAAAGTGAGTAGTTTGTAAGAATTTATTATGAAAATTGTATGGAACAAGTGGACATAGCGAAATGGGCTTCATACATTTTCACATCCTTTGTCACATCCTATCATCTGAAACTGTGTTTTGTAGTTGTAGAGTGGTTGAAAAATGGAGTCTTCTATATAAAAAGCTACGTAGCAAGGTCATCCTCTAAGTTTCTATGATCTTGAGAGGTTGAGAGAAGGACTATCAATGAAAAACAGTAGTTTAATTTCCTCATATACACACATACATATGATGGAAATCATGCCTGGTGCTAAAATCCTAGTCAACTACTGGGGAGCTAGTGACATCATAGATCTCAGAGGAGAAACCGCTCAGTCGCTACTTTCCTAAACCAGCACAAACCCTAACTGCATTCTAAATATTTGTTCTTAGAACCATAGGTAAGTGCAGTTCTTACTCTGCACCAAGGAACCTTCTCTGCAACAGAGAGAGAGCGTTACAGAAAACCAACAGTCAAAACAGATAGATGTAGGGACCATTCCCGATGGCCACATCTACAGAACACTCCTCAACTTAAGGCTTTGGGACCAGCGTGGAAGAAGAAGCAGAAAGGCAGTAAGAGCCAGAGGTATGGGAGTTTGCTTGTCCTGGTTTTAAATAGAAGAGCTGTGCCCAGGTAGCCTTGGATAACAGAACTCTGGGTGCCTTGCTCCCTCTCTAGCACTCTCTCACTGTACACTTCTCCCGCCTAAATCCTGTTCAGCCTGGAACCAATGGACTTGTACTCATTCATTTTTTTTAATATAAAAATTCTTTATTGTGGCTTGCGCAATTATATTAATATGTAATGTCACTTACATTATTTATAATTAAGTTAGTAAGACTAACATTATATTTTGTTCACAATATAATATTCACATTCTAGGACTTGATTTTTACTATTAAATGAATCCCTATGAAGGGCGAACCAATAACCAGCCCAAATTGAGACCCATCCTATGGACAAGCACCAGTCCTTGACACTATTAATGATACTCTGTTATACTTGGAGACAGGCTTAGCATGGCTGTCCTCTGAGAGGCTCCATCCAATAGCTGACTCAGACAGATAGGGACACGCACAGCCAAAGAGTGGATGGATCTGTACGCATTCATTTTATTCTACAAATGTTTATTGTTGTCAAGGGAACTGGGCCCTGGGACAACAGTGACAGACCTCTTTCTTTTATAGTGTACGGTTGCCATAGTTAGTTTTAGGTTCTTCAGGGAAGAAAGAATTTCAACTGAGTAATTGCCTCAATCAAATTAGCCTAGTTATACACGTGTTTGTAGAACTTTCTTTCTTTTCCTCCCTTCCTTCCTTCCTTCCTTCCTTCCTTCCTTCCTTCCTTCCTTCCTTCCTTCCTTCCTTCCTTCCTTCCTTCCTTCCTGTCTTCCTTCCTTCCTTCCTTCCTTCCTTCCTTCCTTCCTTCCTTCCTTCCTTCCTTCCTTCCTTCCTTTCTTTCTTTCTTTCCTCCCTGTCTCTCCCTTCTTCCTTCTCCATCCTGTCTTCCTTCCTTCCTTCCATTTATTATATGTATATATAAAAGTCTGTAGGCATGTGTATTACATGTATGCTTGGTGCCCAAGGAGACCAGAACTGGGTGTCAGAACTGGAGTTCTAGAAGGTTGTGAGACATCATCAGGTGTTGTATGAGTACCAAACTCCAGCTTTGCAGGGTTTTTCTTGATTAATGATTGACATGGGAGGGCCCAGCCCACTGTGAAGAATGGGTTATACAAGAAAGGTAAGTTAAGTTGCAAGCCAGGCCTCTTGCCTGAAGTCACAAATTTTCAATCAAATTAAACGTCTTGGGCCTTCCGATACTGACCAAACAGGTTTTTTCTCTTAATCTCCTTTTATATTTCAAGCAGATAACACTCAGAAGATAAGCTCCTCCAGCAATGGCCGCCAGGATGAGGATGGGTGGTTATTATAGCCAGCCAGCTCATATTCACAGAGCATTTACTTTACCAGTGGACCCTCAAAAAGGAGGCTACATAGTATTCGGAACTATGCATGTTTGTTAATATAACAAACATGGGCATCAGTTTGAGGTGCGAGGTGAGGCACTGCAAGGGAAAAGGAAAAAAATCCTGTCTCTGGATTTCCCTGAAAAGCACGTCCAGCTGCATGGGGCTTGACATTAAGAGACTGTCCTTAAATTAGTAAGGCAGGCTATTTCCCCTCCCCTGAAAAAGATGTCGTTAATGTTTAAGGGGGTTGGACCTCTGTTTTCCTTCACTGGTAAAAGCCCATCGCCCATTGGATGAATATACTTATATCCACTGAGTTGTTAAAAATTAATAATTAAGGGGGAATTGTCCCTTCCCCCACAGCATTTAGTTGTGACCCTCCTGGCTGGCAACCCTCACTCTTCCCCTGGCGTTATCTCCGTTGGGAACAATACAGCACTTTCACCTTAACTACCTCAGCGCAGCTCCACCTGGAGACCAGCAGAAAACCGCGTGACTGAAAGCAGACAACCCGCCGAGAAGAAGATCCAATGAACTCACGGCCATTTGGGGGGCAGGGTGGTTTTTCCAAAGATTATAAATATTGGCTAAATGATAGTAAAGTCAGTCTCTATGGGCAACTGTCCTCTTGACTCATTTCTCTTTCGCCCCCTTCCCGTTTACCCTCAGAATTCTCTTCCAGGTATTCCGGTTCACATGTGGCCGCGGGCAGCAACAGACAGGTAGAGTCAGAGAGATGAATTTTGCTTGCCTTGGCCACAGCGTTTAGTCCTTGCCGAGGAATCAATAAAGTCTGAAGAGATTGCAGAGCTCAAATGAGTGCAATGAGGACTGGATGACACTATACAGAGTGACACAGTGCACATTCTGGGCAGCTCATTTCTTAGGTCTGAGGCCCACTTCCTTATCTGTTGAGTGTCTGTGTCCTCTAAAATCCATGGTACACATTTACTCTAGTGCAGCAGCAATACAATGTGGGACCTTTAGGATGCTATTAGACCAAGAGAGCCCTGCATGATAAAAAGGCAAGAGGGAACTAACTAACTGGGTCTTCTTACCCTTCCCATCTCTTTGCCATATGAAATACAATACTCATTCCTCTGGAGGAGAGAATGACCAAGCATCACCTGAGAACTACAGATGGGGCCCCCACGATAGCTAACTTGGTGATTTGGATTTGTAACTGCTAGAACTGTGAGGGATGAGCCTCTGGTCATTAAAAATTACAACAGCTTAGGCATTACATAGTGATCAGACTGAGATGCGTACTATAAAATGATAAAGTTGGATTTAATAACTTAATATTTAATGAACATTACTAAACCACACTGAGAAATGCTTACCACTTGCACAGCCACTACCATCCTTTGGCAGAGCCTCCTGGGTTTTGAATCTTGAGACTTCATAGTTCATGACAAGCAGAGATAGAATGTGACAGAGGCTAGTCCTTCTGAAGTGGCCTGGCATGAAGACTGTATATTGAGAGGAATTATCAATTATACCAACCACATCCTTTCTTCTGAGAAACATGAGGGCACGTGGTGAGATACAGATTCTGTAAGCTCAGAGAAGATGCAGAAAAGCCATCAACAGAGCCACTAGGCTGATGCAGGAGCGATGGATGGGTCAAGAGTATTGCCAGGATAACAGCAAGAGAGCAAGGGGTAGTACTGGGTCATGAGAAAAAATGGCGGTACCATGGCTAACATGGTTCCCTCTGCGTCTTTACTTCCTTTATCTGGTTTAGATATTGCGAGAGTTCATTACAATTTATTTTATAAACTCTGACATACTTACATGATGTCAGGTCCCGTTCTGTGTATGTTATAATCATTATGGTATGGTCATCACCGTTACCCATACTTCCTTGAAGCACATCAGGGAGGATAGTGAACTTGGATGCATACCCAGTAGTAAATAGCAGAGCCAAGGCTTAAATCCAGGTTACCAGTTCAGAACTCAGGCACCTCACTTTTATACCACAATGATTTTCACAGGCTGCAAGCAATTTTTTTCTTATTTTTTTCTCTTTTTTTATTGAAAAGGGAAGTAAAAACTCTTTATGATAAAATTAAAGATTTACATGGAAAATATTTCAGATAAAATAGAAGAGATACATAGAAAAACACATTAAAATTGACAATTTTCATGGAAAGTTAGGGAGTAAAGTGGTAGACATGTAAAACATTGCTTAAATAATTGAAATATGAAATAGAAACATTTTATGATAAAATTGAAGATTTACATGTAAAATATTTCTAATAAAATTATAGAAAAATGTAGAAAAGCATGTTAGAATTGAAGATTATCATGGAAAATTTTATATAGATATAATAATGGTAGGCATAAAAGTATTCCTAAGTTGATTGAAAGTGGAATTATAAACATTTTCTGATGAACTTGAACTTAAAGATTTACATGGAAAATATTTCTGATAAAACTGAAGAAATATATAGAAAAACATGTTAAAATTAAAGATTATCATGGAAATTATATAGATAAAATGATAGGCATAAAGATAATTTTAAGATGATTGAAGGTGGAATTATAAACATTTTCAGATAAAACTGAAGATTTACATGGAAAATATTTCTGGAAAAATTTAAGAAATAAATAGACAAACACCTTAAAATTGACTATTTCATTGAAAATTTTACATATAAAATGGTAGATATAAAAACTCTTTCTAAATTAATTGAAGGTGAAATTAGAAACATTTGTGATAAAATCAAAGATTTACATTGAAAGCATTTCTCATAAAATAGAGGAAATATATAGAAAGACATTAAAATTGAAGATTATCATGAAAAATAATGCAGATAAAATGGTAGACATAAAAACATTACTAAATTAATCAAAAGGGGAATTACTAACATTTTCTGATAAAACTGAAGGTTAACATGAGAAATATTTCATTAGTCTATGTCTTTTTATTGGGAAGTTGAGTTCATTATTGTTAAGAGATTAGGAAATAGTGATTGTTGCTACCTGTTATTTTTGATGTTATTTTTATGTTTGTGTGAGTATTTTCTTTTGGTTTTGTTGGAAGAAATTTACTTTTTTGCTTTTTCTAGGGTGTAGTTTCCCTCCTTGTGTTGGCATTTTCCATCAATTATCCTTTGTAGGGATAGATTTGTGGACAGATATTATGTAAATTTGGTTTTATCCATGGACTATCTTGGTTTCTCCATCTATGATGATTGAGAGTTTTGCTGGGTATAGTAGCCTGAGCTGGCATTTGTGTTCTCTTAGGGTCTGTATGAGGTCTGCCCAGGATCTTCTAGCTTTCATCGTCTCTGGTGAGAAGTCTGGTGTGATTCTGATATGTCTGCCTTTATAAGTTACTTGCTATTTTTCCCTTACTGCTGCTTTTAATATTCTTTCTTTGTTTAGTGAATTTGATGTTTTGATTATTATGTGCCAGGAGGACTTTCTGTTCTGGTTCAGTCTGTTTGGAGTTCTGAAGGCTTCTTGTATGTTCATGGGCATCTCTTTCTCTAGGTTAGGGAAGTTTTCTTCTACAATTTTGTAGAAGATATTTACTGGGCCTTTAAGATGTAAATCCTCACTCTCATCTATACCTAGAATCCTTAGGTTTGGTCTTCTCATTGTGTCCTGGAGTTCCTGGATGTTTTGGGTTATCAGCTTTATGCATTTTGCATTTTCTTTGACTGTTGAGTCAATGTTTTCTATGGTATCTTCAGCACCTGAAGTTCTTTCTTCCATCTCTTGTATTCTGTTGTTGATGCTTGCATCTATGACTCCTGAATTCTTTCCAAGGTTTCCTATCTCCAGAGATGTCTCACTTTGTGATTTCTTTATTGTTTCTACTTCCACTTTTAGATCTGGATGGTTTTGTTCAGTTCCTTCACTTGCTTGTTTGTGCTTTCTTGTAATTCTTTAAGGGATTTTTGTGTTTCTTCTTTAAGAGCTTCTGCCTGTTGATCCATGATCTCCTGTATTTCTTTAAGTAAGGGATTTTTGTGTTTCATCTTTAAGGGCTTTTACCTGTTGACCTATGTTCTCCTTTATTTCTTTTTATTTTCTATATTCTTTGTTTACATTCCAAATAATTTTCCCTTTCCCAGTTCCTCCCTCCCCATATGTCCAATAAATCTTCTTCTCTCCACCCATTCTCCAATCACCTCCCTCCTTTTTTTCTGTTCTGATACTCCCCTCTAATGCTAGATCAAGCCTTTCCAGGATCAGGACCCTCTCCTTACGCTAATCATGCCTTGGGTATTCAGAGCTTCTGCACTAATTAATATCCACTTATCAGTGATTGCATTTCATGTGTATTCTTTTGTGATTGGGTTATCTCACTTAGGATGATATTTTCCAGATCCAACCATTTGACTAAAAGTTTCGTGAATTCATTGTTTTTAATTGCTGAGTAGTATTCCATTGTGTAAATATACCACATTTTCTGCATCCATTCCTCCATTGAGGGACATCTGGGTTCTTTCCAGCTTCTGGCTATTATAAATAAGGCTGCTATGAACATAATGGAGCATGTGTCTTTATTGCCTGCCAGGGAATCCTTTCGGTATATGCCCAGGAGGGGTATAGCAGGGTCCTCTGGAAGTGTCATGTCCAGTTTTCTGAGGAACTGCCAGACTGATTTCCAAAGTGGTTGTACCATCTTACAGCCCCACCAGCAGTGGAGGAGTGTTCCTCTTTCTTCATATCCTTGCCAACACCTGCTGTCTCCTGAGTTTTTAACCTTAGCCATTCTGACTGGTGTGAGGTGAAATCTCAGGGTTGTTTTGATTTGCATTTCCCTAATGACTAATTTTGTTGAGCATTTCTTAAGGTGCTTCTCGGCCATCCGAATTTCTTCAGGTGAAAATTCTTTGTTTAGATCTGTACCCCATTTTTTAATAGGGTTATTTGGTTCCCTGGGGTCTAACTTCTTGAGTTCTTTCTATATATTCGATATTAGCCCTCTGTCGGATGAAGGGTTGGTGAAGATCTTTTCCCAGTTTGTTGGTTGCTGTTTTGTCCTTTTGACTGTGTCCTTTGCCTGACAGAAGCTTTGTAATTTTATGAGGTCCCATTTGTCAATTCTTGATCTTAGAGCATAAGCTATTGGTGATCTGGTCAGGAACTTTTCCCCTGTCCTCAAGGGTTTTCCCCAGTTTCTTTTCTATTAGTTTCAGTGTGTCTGGTTTTACATGGAGGTCCTTGATCCACTTAGAGTTGAGTTTAGTACAAGGAGATAAGAATGGATCAATTTGCATTCTTCTACTTGCTGACCTCCAGTTGAACCAGCACCATTTGTTGAAATGGCTATCTTTTTTCCACTGGATGTTTTTAGTTCCTTTGTCAAAGATCAAGTGACCATAGGTGTGTGGATTCATTTTTGGGTCTTCAATTCTATTCCATTGGTCCACTTGCCTGTCGCTGTGCCAATACCATGCAGGTTTTAACACTATTGCTCTGTATTAATGCTTGAGATCTGGGATACTTATTCCCCCAGAAGTTCTTTTACTGTTGAGAATAGTTTTAGCTATCCTGGGTTTTTTGTTATTCCAAATGAATTTGAGAATTGGTTTTTCTAACTCTGTAAAGAACTGATTTGGGATTTTGATGGGGATTGCATTGAATCTGTAGATTGCTTTTGGCAAGATGGCCATTTTAACTATATTAATCCTGCCAATCCATGAGCATGAAAGATTTTTCCATTTTCTGAGGTCTTCTTTGATTCCCTTCTTCAGAGACCTGAAGTCCTTGTCATATAGATCTTTCCCTTGTTTGGTTAGAGTCACACCAAGATAATTTATATTTGTGGCTATTATGAAGGGTGTCATTTCCCTAACTTCTTTCTCAGCCTTTCTTTAAGGAAGTTATTTAAGTCTTTCTTGAAGCTCTTTATTAGCATCATGAGATACGATTTTAAATCCAATGCTTGTTTTTCTGGTGTGTTGGGGAATCCGGGACTTGCTGTGGTGGGAGAACTGGGTTCTGATGTTGCCATGAGGCCTTGGTTTCTGTTGGTAGGGTTCTTGTACTTGCCTTTTGCTATCTGGTTATCTCTGGTGCTAACTGGTATTGTTGTCTCTGACTGGGGTTTGTTCCTCCTGTGGCCTGTAAACCTGTGTCCTTACTCCTCTGAGCTCAAAAGTGAAACTACTGCTTGGAGATCACTCTCTCCTGGAGGGCTATGCACACAAGGCTCCCTGGTGCCAATGGCCGCAGGAAGACTTCTGTCCCAGCTGCTCCACTCCAGCAAGGGATTTCTTAGTATCTATCATGTACTAACTTTGATATTTAAGTATTTGACTCAATCTTGTGTTTTATCTAATTTAAATTGTTCAATTCTATGGGGTGAATAATAGCTAACAAGTCAGCCTGAAATGGTAAAAAACAAAACCTACTCAACCCAATGATTACTATCTGAATGATGGAAACGGTTGAAGTCCCAGTCTTTGCATCTGGCATTCACAGCAACAACCTGTGCAGTAGCTGTCATTTCAAGAGCTGTGAAAACTGAGACAAAACCTCCACATGTTAAGAATTCACAGGCATTTCATGAGGCCATAGCTGAAGCAGGGTGCAGAGGGAGGAAAAAGAGAACATAAGGAATATTACAGCTTGTGAAAGTTGGAGTGTTTTTTGCCATCCTTTCTTCCATTTAAGCAATTTATAGAGGTAAATAAAACAGGGAAATGACATTTGAAAATCTGAAACTAGGAAATGGATCCACAGCTCTTCCAATCTCACTTAACTTTTATTTTTATGGGTATGAATGCTTTGCCAGCAGCGTGTATGTCTGTGTGCCATGTGTGCGCCTTCTGCTCAAGGAGGCCATCAGATCCCCTTTCAGCAGAGTTCATAGACTTGAACTCTGCTTGAAAGCTGCCGTGTGATGCTGGGAATTGAACATGGCTCCTCTGGAAGAGCAGCCAGTGCTCTTAACCGTTGAGTCATCTCTCCAGCCCATCCTGGCTCCTTTTTTTACTACTGTCCAGGGAAGTAGCAATCGTTTTGCGGAAGAAAAATTTGTTAGCCAGATTTTTCTTCTTTTGTACTTGTGTTTGTTGACTATAGAACAAAATGAAATGCAATGGACATTTTTTGTTTCCAGCAAACAAATATATGTTTAAGGCAGAAGCATGCAATATGGAAGAAGGAAATACATTCATGGGTTAGTTATAGTGTCTGAAACTATTTACTTAGCCTGCCTTCGATTTTGTTATGCTATTCATAATTTGGGAAAGCAAAAGTCTGGTCCAAAGTGTCATGATTACCTAGGCAGCTACTAATATAAAAATATTCACAATTTAGGCTGTTGTGTTTTCTGATTTGCTCATAACTCTCTTATTGACTTTGCACAGTAGACAGTTTCATCCTCATATTACACATGAATAAGATCGACATGCTAGATAGCTGGGTTATCATCGCCCATTTAGTAGATGCCAGCACAGGACTTCATTTAACTCCTTGCCCAACAAGGAAGTGTTAACATTTATTGCGACATTATGACACTCAAAAGGGGGTTTGCATGTTTGTTCATTTTCTTTTATTTAGTTCTCAGGTATGCAAATAAGTTCATTCTAGCATCATAGGCATGGCATGTCTTTTAATTCTGTCCTATAAATTATAGTACATTCTCTATCTTATAGAACCACTACTATTATCAATAATATAGAAGCTTGCATCCTGATGGCATGTGATGCCTGCAAACTCCTTTACAAGATACATGCGTTTACCCAGTTTTGCTTTTGATGTTAATAGAATGGAAGCTGAGACTGTGGCTTTCAGACTGTGAAGAAGCCACAGCCAGTGAAACTTGTATCTACTCCTATGCATTTTTAACAGGGATGACTGTTCCCCTGCAGACTGGGGAGTTGACTGCCTCCCTTCAATCAGCCTGATGAGCTGTTTGCCAGAGCTCAATGGCTGTTTTTATATTTCATAGATATGGTCTCAGCCACTTGAGACAGCAGGAAATCAGCCATCTACCAAAATCTCAACAGCTGGAGTCCTTGCACTGATAATAACCTAATTTGCAAAAATGTGAACGGTTTGAATTGAAGTGAGAATTTGAATATTTTAAAAAATGATTTGAGAGGCAGACTTGGAAAATGTCATCACCAGCAAGGCACCTCAGAGATCACCACGTTTCAGTCTATATATTTTATGTTATAGTGAACAAACTTGAGCTTCAAAGCTGGGAAGAACATTAACTTGCTCCTGTATCCATTTGTTTAAAAATAAAAGTTACCTAAGAGGTAGTATCATTAAATAAAATAGCCTGAACATTTTTTGCTTCTTTTAGACTACATCTCTTTATACAGCCCAGGGTTGCCTAGAGCAGTGGTTCTCAACCTTCTGGCAGCTTTGGCAAACATTTATCTCTAAAACTATTTATACCAGGATGTATAACAGTAGCAAAATTGCAGTTATGAAGTAGTAATGAAAATAATGTTATGGTTGGAGGTCACCATAACATGAGGAACTGTATTAAAGAGTCAGAGCATTAGGAAGGTTGAGAACCATTCACTAGAACTTATTATGTAGACCAAGCTGGCCTCCAGCTCACAGAGACCTGCCTGCTTCTGCCTCTGCCTCCTGAGTGCTGAGATTAAAGGTATATGGCACCACGCCCGATTTGGAATAAAACGTATCATAGCTGGGGAGCAGAGGCAGTGAGTTTTGGGCCAGCCAGAGTCATAAGATGAGACCCTGTCTCAAAGTACCATAACCTAGGTGGATTGCAAATAACACAAATTGTTCATAGTTCAGAAAGTCCGAGATTAAAGTATTTGTACAGTCAGGCCCTGGTGAGGGCTGACTTCCTGGATCATAGGTGGCAATCTTATGACTGTGACACATGTGACAGGAGAAGGTGCTGAGGGAGCTCAGTGGACTCCTTTTATATTGGCACCAGTTTCATTAAGGGACCTGCCTACAAGTATCACTTCCTGAAGGCCTCACCTTCAAATACTGTCCTGTGAGGGGTTAGATTTCAGTGTACAGTGTATGCTGAGAGAAGGCTATATCTGTGCATTTTATTTCAGAAGCCAGCCTTAACTTATCCCCATAGCCTTCAAGTTTGTGGAAAGAAACAGTTCAAATTCAAGGGCGGCCTCTTTGATTCACAGTGCTGTAGCTCCTGCCATCATCGCAGGTCCCAGTGGCCTTTCCTAAGCCTTGTCTGGATCTCGTCTGTAGGACTTGAACTCTGCGCCTCACTTCCCAGTCCTGATCCTCATCTCAGGAACACAAGCAAGAAGGAAGCTAAGCCCCCGTAAAGCCTGAACTCTGAAACTGAAATCCATCACTCCTGCCATAGGCTATAGATTAGAGACAACTCAAGTTTAAGGAGGAGACTGTAACCTCTCTGCAGGGAAAGCTTGTCTTGTGCTGTTTTATTTTAAGCAACTGGCACATGCATAGAAACTAATGAAGTGCTCAAGAGAGATTACACTTTTTTTTTCCTAGACAGGGTTTCTCTGTGTAGCCCTGGATGTTCTGAACTCACTCTATAGACCAGGCTGGCCTTGAACTCAGAAATCTGCCTGCCTCTTCCTCCCAAGTGCTGGAATTAAAGGCATGTACCACCACCGCCCTGCAAGATTATAGTTTTAGTAGTATTGTACATGACTTCTAAAATTCACTTCTGGACTATTGGATAGGCAAAAGACTCAGAGATATGAATTCAGACTGTAAAATGTACTTTCTAAAAATATAGACTCAAGTTTCCATATCATATTCTTTCAGGGTCAAGCCCTTATGCTGAGTTTGACAATATAATTGATATTCTTTATGAAGTTCAAAACTGTTACTCTTCCTCCTCTGTGGAAGTCCTGTAGAAAAAAAACTTTGCTTTTGGTCCATTTTGACCATTGCGAAAATTGTTGAGGTCAAGTGCCATTTTGATGGCTCAAACCCCAGCACTCCTAGATTTAATTTATAGCCTAGATGCCACTTCAGTGGCTCCTTCCTCTTCCCAGCTTCCTGGTGGCCAGAACATCTGTGTAGCCCAAGCTGGACTAAACCTGGGCTTCATCCTGAGACTGTGAATCTTAAGTAATGGCAGAAAGAAGTGAAGTTCTGAATCTGGAGGTGGAGAGGTGGAGACAGATCATCTGAGGCAGAGAAATGCGGGGTGCCTCAGGGTCTAGCGCCAGTGGTTGTCAGTATCATGGCAATGCTCTGACTGGACACACCCATGATGCTATTCAGAATGCTTGGCTTTCCTTGATTCTGCTCTGTTTTGCTCTTATTGCTTCACCTCCCACCAGACCTTGGAGCCAGCCTGTATTCTTCTACTAAAAATTTTAGTGTCCTGTTTATTCACTTGGATTGTTTTCTATTCAACTATTTGGACAAATACAGTTATGAAATTGACAGTATTTTTTTGGATCATTTGGCTTTCTAGTAAATGATTATTGACTCCATATTCTTGATTCATTTTATGCTCTGTGGCAGTAGGAAACTTTAATTTTATGGAACAGTAATGAGTTGTCTCTGTTCATAGTCTCAGCTCTGATTATCATTAGCTGAGCAGTGTCTGAGGTGTGATTTAATGTCTCTGAGCTCTTACATTCTCATCAACAGAAAAGGAGACACTATGACCCCTTTGTTCAGATTCTCAGCCAGTCTCCAGTTCATAGCTGAAGTGTCAAATCTCTAGCACCTCACATGTGACTGATACCTTTAGAAGAGGAAATCTGGTTAAACCCTGGAAGTCTGTAAGGTCACAGGGAGATGAAGAGAGGAAATAAAGTCTGCTGATATCTTGACCTTGAGCTTCTAGTCTCTAGGACAGAGAGACAATAAATTTCTTTAGAGTAAGCCACCTGGCCTTTGACAC
The DNA here is from genome assembly GCF_947179515.1 of Apodemus sylvaticus. Taxonomy (NCBI): domain Eukaryota; kingdom Metazoa; phylum Chordata; class Mammalia; order Rodentia; family Muridae; genus Apodemus; species Apodemus sylvaticus. Next base: position 113,761,814 of record NC_067472.1, read on the forward strand.
CTTGCCCTAATAAGGACAGTAAGATTTATCTCAGGATGCTATGAAAGTTGAAGGGATAATGTTAAGAACACAGAATATTTTATTATGGTAACTGGCTTTTAGAGATTAAAAGCTTGTAACAGATAAGTTATAGGAAACATACTGTAATAGTGAATATGAAAATATAATATTTAAAGTATCAAATAAAAAATTTAAAATTTATTATATTAATCTTTAAAAGGAGACACCAGTTTTGAGGGATGGCTTGGGGGAGGCTGGTACCCATGCTCGCTGCTAAGTCTGACCACATCACTTTGACTCTCAGACTCCTCATGCTGTAAGGAAAGAAATGACTCACATAAACTGACTTCTGCATACATTTTACTTTTCTTTCTTTTTCCTTTTGTTTAACTTTACATTTCTTCCAATTTTGTTTAACTTTATATCTCTTAAAGTTTTACTATATAATAGGTTTAAGACATGAGGGAGACTTTTGAGGTAAGCACATCTAAGAAATGCTTTTATTTGGATCAAGGTCATTAAGGAAAGATAAGGAATAGATCAAGAAAAGCACATTTGCCTTTGAAATATTTTTAAACTGACAAAATCTTTAAAGAACATAATTCCAAGATCGAAGCCTTTGCTTTATTATATAACATCCAACAGTGTGGCCACCCTGCAGCTCCTGCCTGTTTCTGAGGGAAATGTATTTTTCTGACTGTGAGTCTCACTATAGGGAGCATTACTCAATGACAAGTGAATGTTTAAGACTCCATAAATCCACTTGTAAGTAGTTTATCTACAGTCTAAGGTGTCACAGTGTTCTCCTTACATTTTCATGAAAGATATAACTCTGCATGAGGGACTGTGTTGACTCAGAGATGAAAATTAATAAGATTCAGATCACCAGAAAAATCTAAAAAAAATGTACTGATGTGTGTTGACTTAACTAAAAGTTCTCAAGGTTTGGGGTTGGAGGGGCACTGTACTAATAATGAGTAGGTGCTCGTGGCACTAAGCTATGGCTTTGGGCTCCAGATTACAGGATGAGAATCCAACCAAGGCAAGGCTTGTAAAACTATTTTTAGAAAGAGTCTTCAAGATAATTCAGTTTTGAGATGGGAAATGTTGCAGGCTATTTGGTCCCACTGTGAACCCCAAGATAGTGTTATTTATTGTAAAGGCCTGTTTTTAGTTGGGGTATGGCTCAGCCTTAGCATATGCCTTTAATCCAAGAGCTTTCAAGTTAAATATTGTAAACAGGATTAAATAAAGTCAAGTATAGGTCAAGTGGTGGAGCTAGCAACCTGTTGGCAGGAAGCAGACACAGGGGTATTGAGAATAAACCACAGAGAGTAATGGGGAGTCAGTAGGATGGATACAGAGATGCACAGGAAGCAGAGGCAGGGCCTTCAGTTTGAAGGATTTTTTTTTGAGAAGCATGAGAGAGGGGCATTGCTGCTGGGATGTTGGATGCGTTCTCTGCCTTTCTCAGCTACCAGGCTTTCACCCCAGGATCTGGCTCCCATGTCTTCATTGGTAAAATCAAATGATTGAGATTTTGTTAAAACAAAATAAAACAAAACAAACAGGAAAAAACAGGAAAAACATTTTGAACTTATATGACATCTAGCTATTGATGAGGATTGGGAAAACAGATGCTCATATATTGATGGGATTATAAAATGTTACAATAATTTTGGAGACTTGTTCATAGAAATAGCAAATGTTCACACTATACATCTCAGTACTGCTATGAGTCTTTCTTTAGGTTTCCTCATATGACAGCACTATTTTGCATTTTCTTTCCTTTCTTTCTCTAACACCAGCACCAATTTAAAGAATATATATACATATATGTATACGTATACGAGACGCAGATGCAGACGCAGACTCAGACGCAGACGCATACACATATGCATATACATATGCATGCATATGCATATACATACACATATACACACACACATATATATATATTGAATTATGTATATGTACATGATCTGTGTGGGGGTTGTGCTTGAGTGAGCAGGTAGAGTAGATGCCTGAGAAGGACAGAAAAGAACACTGGATTCCTTTGGAACTGGAGTTACAGGCAGTTGTGAACCACACATTGTGGGCTCTGGGAACAAAGCCTAAGTCTTGTGGAAGAGCATCCTTCAGCCATATCACCAGTTTTAATAATTTGGGTAGGAGATAGAAAATAAAGGTCCTGTGACTGCGACAGTCCAGTATCATCTAGCTTGTCTTGGAGAGTCGTTCTCATTGCACATTTGCTGCTTCTCTAGGCTTTCCAGCTGTATTATCATCTCTTCTATGAGTTCTGATATTCTCCTTTCTTTGCTATATTGCTTTTAATCTTTTATATTTTATTTTAGTGACTTTTCTCAAGCCTAGAATCAAACAGAAGTTACATGCCCTTCTGATTGTGTGTGTGTGTGTATGTATATGTATGTGTGTGTTGTGTGTTTATTACTTTGAAATCTGTGGGTTTGCTGTGACTATATGTTTTCAAGCTCTTGTTCAAGATTTTGGTTTCATTCTTAGTTATCTCAAGACTGACTGGCATATGGGAAGATTCTCTGAAACCTGTTCATGTGCTTGCTGTCAGGATGGAGCTTTCTGAAGCACGAATGTCACTTTTTGCTGGTCAGTAGCTACAGGGTACTCTCTTTCCTTCTTTGTTTGTTTGTTTCTGACTTTCTGTCTTTCTGTCTTCCTTTCTGTTTTCCTTCCTTCATTCGTTCGTTTGTTCATTCCTTCCTTCCTTCCTTCCTTCTTCCCTCCCTCCCTCCCTCTCTCTTTCTCTCTTTCTCTCTTTCTTTCTCTTACTGTGGAGGCTACTCACTATGGAAGCACCCATTGCTTTACTAAACCAGCATTACCTAACTATATTCACTTAGAATGTTCTTATACCTACAGATAATTAGAGATCTTATTCCTCATCAAAGAAACTTCTCTTTGAAGCAAATTGAGGTCATTATAGAAAATCATAACATATTGTTGAGGTTCCATGCATGAAGATTCCCTGTCATTTCTAGGTGATAGGATATTACAGTGGATTTCCTCACCCTCTGGCTCTTACCATCTTTCCAGGCCCTCTTTCACAATGTTACCTCAATCTCAGGTGCAAAAGCTGGGCCTCAGTACCTCACTATCCCCTGTTCTCTGCATGACCAGTTGGGTTTTCGGCAATGATCTCTGTATATTGGAAAGAGGTGCTTCTTTGATGAAAGGTAAGAACTACACTTCTCTGGGATAGAAGGATATGCATTTAGAATGTAGTTAGATATCATGTTGACTTAGTAAAGTGGTGGTAGTAGGTTCTCCTCTAAGATCTATGACCATAGCAGATCCAACATAGTAGTTGGTTAGGCTTCTAGGACAATCTTCCTTCTTTGGGACAGGCCTTAAGTAAGTTGCTGTTGTTGGTTACTTCCAAGATAAGAGTACACTATCATACCATTAGGGGTGACTTGCTGGTCATTGTTGTGGTTAATAGGCATCACAGCCTAATAGAAGATTGGTCACTTCCGTCCCTTGGAAGGAAAATCATGCTTTTTTTAAGACAGTGCAAACCACACAAACAATAAATGTAACCATTAACTAAAATCTATAGTAACAATCTAAGATTAACAAATCCAAAGAATGATGGTTTGAATCATTTAAGATCTTTCTCTCTCAATCATCAAAACAGAAAGTGATAGAAATGCTTTGGATGATAAACACTTCAGCTAAGAGAGGAGTTGAACTTTATAGTCAGGTTGAATCAGGTATAAGATGAGAAGACAGATAAAGTCAGATGAAGGGGAAGAGGCAAAAATTCAACTCCTGGGGGAAGAAGAGACAAACAGCAAAGGAGTCACTGAGAGAGGCACTGAGGAGACTTCTTATAGGCTAATGGAATGGAATGGGACTAAAGAAGCAGTTCCTAATGTGCATATAAGTTTTTTCTGTAATAAGGTGGTTTTAATGGTGAATATGGGGATAGTTCAGAAAGTGAAAGAATTTTTTCTTTCTTTTTCTTTTTTTTTTAGAATCATTTCCTAGTTCCTTTTCTAACTTTACAGTGTAACAAACGAACAGATGCTACCTTAGTCATATCAAGTATAAGGTCATCAGCAATGACAGTGGGAAGATGCACCTATCAACATGATCAACAGAAAGAGGCTTCAGAGAACTGTTCAGTTTTAAGCCAGGCTGACTCCATGACAGGCTGTAGGATGCCATTCAGGAGACTAGGCCCAAGTTTCTGTTTCCCAGAACAAACCAGTTCCAGAAAAATCCACAGCCTGTGAGCAGTCAATCAGGACCTGCCCCACCATCTGGCCTGAGCCAAGAATAATTAGCAATGGTTCTGGAAAGTCCAGAGGACCACAGCAATAGTTTTGGAAAGTCCCTAGAGACCTGACTAATTCCAGAGCCTCCTGTACCCATAGAGATAGAGCCAACCAACCAAAATAAAGGTTACCTACCTGCCCCTCCCTGGAATTCCCCTAATGGACTTGAAATTGAGCCTGTGGAACTGACCTCTAGGTCCCCATCTGATGAATGGGTGATCCCTGTATGCTGGTAATTTCTGCAGAATAAATATGTTCTTTGCTTTTGCATGCTATTTGAGACTAGGATCTTCCTTCAGCAATTCTTGGACTCTAACAGTATTATCTAACAGATACTACCTTAGTCATATCAAGTATAAGGTCATCAGCAATGACAGTGGGAAGATGCACCTATCAACATGATCAACAGAAAGAGGCTTCAGTATATCCCCCCATTTGGAATTTTCTCATGGTTATATTGTGATCATACATTAATAAGAATACTATAGAGCCAAGCATGGTGGCACATGCCTTTAATCCCATTGCTTAGAAGACAGAGGTAGATGGATCTTTGTGAGGTAAAGGTCAACTCTTGGTCTATAGAGTGAGTTCCTGGGCAGCCAGGACTCTGTTACACAGTAAAACCCTGTCTTGGTCCCTTACCCCTGAAAAGAACAATGCAGAGGTGACACTTCTCAGTGCTCTGATTGTGTATGATATTAATAGTCAGTGAAACTAGGGAACCCTGTAAGATAGTGCCCCTCTTCTGTAGATTCATAGCATGTCTTACCCAGCAACTTACACATTTATTTCTTTGCTTTCTTTCTCCATCTCTCTCTTCAGAACGTGAACTCTTTGAAAGCAAGGGTTTTGTTTTTCCTGCTTTGTTCTTTGTTGTATTCTTAATATATATAAAAGCATAGATGCTGTAGGCATTCAATAAACATGCTAAATGAGTATATTTTCAAAGCCTTTCAAATCTTTTGTAGGTGTTAAGTAGAGGCTAGTATTTTTCCCCGACTGTACTTACATTTGATGAGGTGAAGTCTACTTTCATTTCCTTATGAGACTATGTAGTTCATGTGTCTGTATCTGTTAAATGAATTTAGAAATTCATTTATATGTCTAATTCATTATAATATGTCTTTTCATTAAAGTTTCTCTACCTCATTTGTTCAGACGACTGTGTTTTAGGCTCAAGAGTCAGAGAGACCTATGTCGAAGCATATGTTTTTCCTCCTACTAATTCTGAATCTTAAAATAAGGTCATAGTGTGACACCAACTCAGAACCAAAACCTCCACCCTACAATTTGCCCTGCTTATAAGATGTACTGGGCTGAAGATGGCACAGAAATTGTGGGAGTGGCCAACCAATGACCGTTTCAGCTTGAGATCCACGCCATGAGAGGGGCCCCACTCCTGTCACTGCCTGGAGGGTCAGGTCCCAGCTGTTGGATAGCCCAGAGACCTCATATGGAACCAACATGACGTAAATAGTAAATAAAATTATTCCTAATGATATTCGGCTATGCTCATAGATTGGTATCTAGTCCAATTAAAATCAGAGAGGCTTCATCCAGCAATTGATGGAAACTGGTACAGAGACCCACAGACAAACATTAGGTGCAATCCTGCAGAAACAGACAGGAGAGAAGTGTAGGAGCCAGAGGGGTCAAGAGCACCACAAGAAACCCCACAGAATCAAAACTAACCTGGTTGTTTTGATTTTCATTTCCCTGATGACTAAGCTTCTCAGCCATTTGATATTCCTCAAGTGAAAATCCTTTGTTTAGCTCTGTACCCCATTTTTTAATAGGGTTATTTGGCTCTCTGGAGTCTACCTTCTTGAGTTCTTTGTATATCTTGGATATTAGCCCCCTGTCAGATGTAGTGTAAAGATCTTTTCCCAATTTGTTGGCTGCTGATTTGTCCTTTTGATTGTGTCCTTTGCCTTACAGAAACTTTGTAATTTTATGAGGTCCCATTTGTCAGTTCTTGATCTTAGAGCATAAGCTATTGGTGTTCTGTTCAGGAAAATTTCCCCTGTGCCCATGTGCTCAAGGCTCTTCCCCAGTTTCTATTCTATTAGTTTCACTGTGTCTGGTTTTACATGGAGGTCCTTGATCCACTTGGAGTTGAGCTTAGCACAAGGAGATAATTTGCATTCTTTTGCATGCTGACCTCTAATTGAACCAGCATCATTTGTTGAAAAGGCTATCTTTTTTTCCCACTGGATGGTTGTGGCTTCTTTGTCAAAGATCAAGTGACCATAATTGTGTGGGTTCATTTCTGGGTCTTCAGTTCTATTCCATTGATCTACCTATTTCACCTCAAACCAGTCAGAATGGTTAAGATTAAAAACTCAGGAGACAGCAGGTGTTGGTGACGATGTGGAGAAACAGAACACTCCTCCACTGCTGGTGGGGTTGCAAGCTTGTACAACCACTCTGGAAATCAGTCTGGCGGTTCCTCAGAAAACTGGGCATGATACTTCTAGAGGACCCTGCTATACCACTCCTGGGCATATATCCAGAGGATTCCCCAGCATGTAATAAGGACACATGCTCCACTATGTTCATAGCAGCCTGTCTCGACCAGCGAGGAAAGACGCAATACACGAACTCTTCTTTAAGTGGTTTATTCAGGAACCTTGAACAATCTTCTGACTCCCGAGGCACTTCCCCAACCCCCTTAAATATATTATGGTGAGCCAATCCCCATGAGCCACATGGCAGATGCTCATAGGCTGCAACAAGGCAGAAGCAGGCTAGGCACTCAAGCTCTTCCAAACAAGGACCTGCCCATTCGTCGAGCAGCGAGCCTGGCGCATGGCCAGGCTCCATCTTTAGGGCCCGTCAAAACAGCTCCCCACAGCAGCCCTTTTTATAGTAGCCAGAAGCTAGAAAGAACCTAGATATCCCTCAATGGAGGAATGGATACAGAAAATGTGGTATATTTACACTATGGAATACTTCTAAGCAATTAAAAACAATGAATTTATGAAATTCTTAGACAAGTGGGTGGAACTGGAGAATGTCATTCTGAGTGAGGCAAGCCAATCACAAAAGAACACACATGGTATGTACTCACGGATAAGTGGATATTAGCTCAGAAGCTTGGAATACCCAAGAAACAATTCCCATATCAAATGATGCCCAAGAAGAAGGAAGGAGAGGTCCCTGGTCCTGAAAAGGCTCAGTGCAGCAGTTTAGGGGAATACCAGGACAGGGAAATGGGAAGGGGGTGATTGGGGAACAGGGGGAGGGAACAGGGCTTATGGGACTTTTGGGAAGGGGGGATCCAGGAAAGGGGATATCATTTGAAATGTAAATAGAGAATATATCAAATAAAAAAACAAAAAACAAAAAACAAAAACAAAACTAAGCTGGGCTCGTAGGGGCTCGTAGAGGCTGAATTGTCACCCAAGGAGACTGCATAGAGTTGTGTAGCTTGGTCTTCTTGTGGGCCTCCTAACAGTGGGAGTCTGTTGCCTTCCTTTGGGACCCTTTTCTCCTATTGGGTTGCCTTATCTATCCTCAACAGAGGGGCAAGAGCTTTCTCTTATTAGAACTTGATATTCTATGGGTGGTTGATATCCATGGGAAGCCTGATCTTTTCTGAAGAGAAAAGGAAGAGTGGATGGAATGGGGGAGGGGGAGAAAGTGGGGAGTGGGAGTTGGGGGGAGGGACTGGGAGGAGAGGAAGGAAAGAAAACTGTGTTTGGGATCTTAAAATGAAAGAATGAATATTAAATAAATAAATAAATAAATAAATAAATAAAATAAGATCATGGGTTCTTTGAAAGCAATAGTTTCTCTTTGCAGAGGGCTGAGTATCAAATATGCAAAGATCTGGTAGGGATTAGAAACTCCAGTGTCTGTGAAAGTACTTAAAAACTGCAAATGCCTTCTAAACTGTGAGCCAGAGTCTTCATGTAAGAAGTTCAAAGCCACTCCCACCTTTCCTTTTTCTTTTTCTTGGTTATTTTATTTATTTACATTTCAAATGTTATCCCCTTTCCTGGCTCCTCTCCACAAACCCACAAATCCCTTATCCCCTCCCCCTGCTTCTTCCTCTTCTTGTTTTTGTTCTTCTTCTTTTTGTTCTTCTTGTTCTTGTTGTTGTTGTTGTTGTTGTTGTTGTTGTTGTTGTTCTTCTTCTTCTTCTTCTTCTTCTTCTTCCTCTCCCTCTCTCTCCCTCCCTCTCTCTCCCCCGCCCCCTCCCCTTAGTCAACTTTGCCAGGAGCCTAGGCTGTTAATTCTGTAACTGTCTTTTTCTCCTCTCTGAACAACCCACCAAGAATAGAAACCACCTAATAAAGGCTGGCTAACTGACTGACATTAAGAAATCATAAGAGTTGATAAAAGAACAATTGCAGATTCTCTGCCATCTTATTTGAAATGCTAAGTAGGGCTTCCTTGGGAGCACACAATCCTAGGTTTGAGGGCAGAGTGGTTGGTTGTCTCTACTGCCTAGAACTGTGAGAAGGAAAAGGAAAGCTGGGAAAGGCTGGGTTTTAACTGTGATCTGAATGATTTATGTAAAGGAGGGGATTTACTACCTTCCTGCCTTTCTTCTTGTTTTCTCAACTCTTCCACCCAACGTTTTAAGAAGCCACGGAAAAGTGCAAAGATTCTAAATAAATGGCCTTTTAAGAACATTTAAATATGCTCTTAGGATGTCATCTTCAAATAGATTTTAAAAAATAGATTAGACTCTCTGTGTCATATTAACTGTACTCTTTAACCACTTGTGACAATTTAAGATATAAATATTTGTATAATAATATAATTTATATGGTTAAGTATTGAAAATGTATTACCCTAATCTCATAAGATCCCACAACTGTCATTTTATATGATGAAATAGACACATGGGGCTCAAACTCCTTTTTTTCCCCCATTAATTCTCAGATAAGTGGTTGAGTCAGAATTAAAACTGGTTTCAGGTCTAGTCTGTAGAAAGCACAACTGTCTCAGCACAAGATTGTTTCTGAAAAGCAGTTCCCCTCTAGATCTTTATGGAAACCAAGGGGGAAAAATCACACCATCCAGTTAACTAGGATTTTAAAGGCTTTTGAAGTTGCTTGGTCTTCCAGTTGGTTCTCCTAAATTATTGCCACTAATGCAAGCCTACACATTAGTGGCAGCCAGTAGAAGCTATCAAGGAGACTGAGCATATATATCCCTTATTTAACTTTCTATAGGAAAGTGTCTTTTGCTATTCTCATAGACCTAAGGATGTCACTGTTATTACTGCTAAATCCTCTATTTTATCATCTGTGGGCTTCTTCTAAATTCCACAAATACTTTAGGCTTTGTTTTCCCTCTTCCTGGGTAATTTCTCCTCATGTAGGTTTAGTCAGCTCCTTTTCAACATTTCCTTGAAGAGACAGCTATCCCATCACCTCCTCAGCAAATCCACATGGCCTTTCCAGACAGAAGCAGTTTTCTGTTGTTCCTCTTGTCTTGAGCATCCTTGACTTTCCTGCACTGTTGTGTCTCTTCTAGACCATAAACCACTTTAAGACTAGGACTTGTATCTCTCTTACCTAATGTAGCAATTGAATAAAACAGACTTGAGAACCTACCAGGAGCCCACTACCAGCTTAGGGAGCTTTCTCCCTCAACAAGGGGGTGGGGTGGGGCGGCAGCGGCATGAATCCTGAGACTTTAGGGCCTTGCTCTAACCCTCAAATCCTTTATTCTTTTTCTTCTTTTCTCTCTGGAGGCCTAGCAGTTGTTTGTGCAGATACTACACATGCCATCACTTGTCCTTGGATGCAATGTGTAGGCCACACAGACATTCTGGAATTCCTGGGCTCTCTTAGATTCACATTCTCCTCAGTCCTCTCCAGTCACTTCCTTTGATCCCCCAGGATCTGAAATTTATCTATTCCTTATCTCCCTATAGGTTGATGCTGCCCTAGGCAGCTTCTTGATCTTATGAGTGTTTTCAACAGATCTAGTCTACAGGTCTCCTAAGATAAAGAGAGACCTGTCCCAGGGCTGGCAGGCTGTATTCTTAAAAACCTCATTTATTTTGACCGTTTTCCCAGTTTTCAAGATGATAAAACAACACAAAGTCCAACAAAGTTAAGTTTCCAAACTTCTCTTAACTCCTGAGAGACAGAGCAAAAGCCTGGTCTTAGCTTCCTTAGCTCCCAGACTATGTGCTTCCTTCTGCATGCAAAATATAGTTCTCTCAGGCTCGTTAGAGTGAGGTAGTGACGGTACGACTAAATATTACAATTTTCAAAGAAGATTAATTTATGTTGGGCATGCAGTTCAGTTGGTAGCATGAAAATGATATGAAGGTCTGGGATTGATTCTTAGGACTGTGCACACCAGGCACAGTGGCTATAGCTGTAATATTAGCACTAGGGATGCAGGGGCATCTAGAAGTTGGGGGTTTCCTTAGTTATGTAGCAAGTGCAAGGGCAGCCTGAACTAGATGGGGCTTTGTCTGAAAAAAATAAAGAAAAAGAACAAAGCCACTCATTAGCATGTCAACTCTATATATGTTTCTGTGTTAGGGCACATGCTTGTTGACACGAGTCTATGGAGGACAGAGAACATTTTTCGGTGTTAGTCCTTGTCTGCAGCTTTCATGTAGGCAGGGTGTATCATGTTTGACAATACACTGCACACTGAATGTTGGCTTCCAGTGCAGTGGACACTGCACATTAACTACCACTGCACCAAATACTCCAGACTAGCTCCCACTGCACCACACACTCCAGGCTAGCTCCCACGCACCATACTCTCCAGACTAGCTCCCACTGCACCACACACTACAGGCTAGCTCCCACTGCACCACACACTCCAGACTAGCTCCCACTGCACCACACACTCCAGGCTAGCTCCCACGCACCACACTCTCCAGGCTAGCTCCCACTGCACCACACACTCCAGGCTAGCTCCCACTGCACCACACACTACAGGCTAGCTCTCACTGCACCACATACTCCAGGTTAGCTCCCAATGCACTGCACACTCCAGGCTAGCTCCCACTGCACCACACACTCCAGGCTAGCTCCCAGTGCACCACACTCTCCAGGCTAGCTCCCAGTGCACCACATTCTCCAGGCTAGCTCCCAATGCACTGCATACTCCAGGCTAGCTCCCACTGCACCACACACTCCAGGCTAGCTCCCAGTGCACCACACACTCCAGGCTAGCTCCCAGTGCACCACACTCTCCAGGCTAGCTCCCACTGCACCACACACTCCAGGCTAGCTCCCACTGCACCACACACTCCAGGCTAGCTCCCAGTGCACCACACTCTCCAGGCTAGCTGCCCTCCTGTGTCTCTAGGGATTCTCCTGTCTCTGCCTCCCATCTCACTGTGGAATTTCAGTCACGTAGCACCACACTGACTTTTGCATGGTTTTGAGATGAACCCCCAGGTTGCCAGGCTTCAGAGCATCTGTGTATTCACAGACTCACCCTGCTGGCTCTATCCACATTCTTTTAAAAGATTTATTTTATTATTTTGTGTGTATGAGTGTTTTGCTTCCCTGCATTCTTAACGGAAAAAATGAAGGGGAAAGATTTTCTATTCATGATAACAAATCAGCAGACAAAACAATGAGACATTACTAAGTAGGCTTTACATCATCATTTTCAAATGCTCAGAGTTAACACCAAATTTACAAAATACTGTTTTGGTGAGTGGAGACCTAAATCCAATTCTGCCTCTCTGTCTCTCTGTCTCTTGTTTCTCTGTATCTGTCTCTGTCTCTCTGTCTCTTGTTTCTCTGTATCTGTCTCTGTCTCTTGTTTCTCTATCTCTGTCTCTGTCTCTCTATCTCTTTGTCTCTCTGTCTGTCTCTGTCTCTCTGTCTCTCTGTGTCTCTCTGTCTGTCTCTCTCTCTGTGTGTGTGTGTGTGTGTGTGTGTGTTTGTGTGCTGTAAACCTGAAATGCCAACAGTCAGGTCATGGAGTGAAATCTGGAAATAGATCTCAGGGGTTCTCACTAATGCAAACTCAATACCGCACCTCCTTAGAGGATCCAAGCCCTCGTCACAGCTCAGTTTCTGGCAGAGAGGTCTGCTCTGCTTATCAGCTGCAGAGAACCAGGCATCTCTCTTAATTTTTAGGAATGTATGTGGGTGCTCTAATCCTTTTTTCCCAAGGGCAATTATCTCTCCAAATCAACTTATTGCTTATGAAAATAATCTCCATTCTTAGTAGGAAAGAGGCTCAAATTGTTTTGAACTTGGAGCAAATGAAGTCGGCAGCTTGGAATGTTAAGTTTCATCTCTGCAGGAGAACAGCTCAGTGCTTGATTTAGATGCATCTGGTTTTCCTCATTATTCCTCTGCTAGTCTAAAAGACTGCCTGGAGCTAATTTCTTCCTAAATAAGATATTTCTAATCAGATTTTCTACCCTATATGGATTTCATATGAAAATGATCCCTATCTTGAAAATTAAAAACATCCCTCCCCCTCTACCACATCTCAATCTGTAGTGGAGGTCTCAGCTTAGGAAGCCTTGAAACAAAAGACAAAAACGACAGTGGATGCATTTGAATTTGTTGCAGCAGACAGTAAAAGAAAGCTTACTATGCAGTACACATGGCAAGAGACAGAAGACAGACCTTGACCTAGGAGCTCAGGCTTTGAGGTTGGGTTTGTTTCACATGTCAGTAATGACACCAGCAGCATTGCTATTCTAGGCAAATGGCTTTATTTCTCTGAAACCTAGTGCAGTCTCCTCCTCCTTCTTCATCTTCTTCCTCTCTTCCTTCTCCTTCCTCCTTCTTTGTCCTCCTTCTCTGCCTCCTTCCTCTTCTTCCTTCCTTTCCTTCTTATCTTCCCCCACCCTCTCTTTTGAGACAGAGTCTCACTATGTAGCTCTGGCTGTTTTGGAACTCACTATATAGACCAGGCTGGCCTCACAATAATATAGACCAGGCTGGCCTCACAACAATGTAGACCAGGCTGGTCTTGGACTCACAGAGATCCACCTCCAGGATGTTGGGATTTAAGGTATGGATCACCATGATTGGCCAGTGCTGTCTTCTTAAATGTGATGATTCCAGTCTGTGATAATTGGTTTTAATGGTCAACTTGCCATACTCTAGAATCTTCTGGGACGAGTCTGCATGAGGGTCTGCCAAGATCAAGTTAATCTCTGGGCATTTCTATGAGAAATTTTTTTAATTGGGTTAGTAGATGTTGTAAGACCCACCCTAAACATGGGTTGTGCCATTTCATTGGCTCTGTGAGTGAAAAAAAAAAAAAGCAAGTGGAGCAAATGATAACACAATCAATCTTCTTGAGTATGACTGACATGACTAGCTGTTTTAAGTTCCTCCTACCTCAACTTCTAGCTACTGTGGACTATAACCTGAAATTGTGACCTAAAATAAGTTCTTTATTCCTTAGTCGCTTTCTGTGAGGTTATTTATTATGGCAACAGAAATAAAATTGGAACACAGTCTTGTGGGATCATTGTGAGAAATGAAGGAGATTAAGAGTGGCTGGCAGTAAGGCAGGCTTACTCTGAGTCTAACATAATAGTAAATCCTTTATTGTATTTAGCATTATCTTATTTAGCCATAGCCACAGCTCTATTAAGAAGAACTAATTGTGACTCATTATTTTATAGGTCAAGAAATTAAAGCTTGGGTTAATTGACCCACTAGTTTATATGAAAATGAAGGTTGAGAGTAAGACTAGCATTGCTCTGCCTCACTGAGGAGCCTGTGCTTCCTCTGATTCCTGAAAGTTTCTGTCTTTCTATACTTCTGCATCTAGACCTACTCACATCTCCCTCTACAGGAGCTGCTATATCCATAAGTCATCTATGGCTTACAACTACCTCCTTCTCATAACTGTTGTCTTAGTTAAGGTTCCTATTGATGTGATAAAACCAAAAGCAAACTGGAAAGGAAAGGCTTTATTTCATATTACAGATTGTATTCCACCACCCAGGGAAGTCAGGGCAGGGGCTCAAGGGAGGAACTTAGAGGTAGGAACTGCTTACTGCTTACTGGCGTGTTCTTCATGGCTTGCTTAGTCTCTCTTCTTATACCACCCAAGATACACACTCATCATAGCCTGGACCCTTCCACATAAATCATCAATCAAGAAAATGCTCGGGCTGGAGAGATGGCTCAGTGGTTAAGAGCACTGACTGCTCTTCCGAAGGTCCTGAGTTCAAATCCCAGCAAGCACAGGTTGGCTCACAACCATCTGTAATGTGCTCTGACGCCCTCTTCTGGTGTATCTGAAGACAGCTACAGTGTACTTATATATAATAATAAATAAAATCTTAAAAAAAAAAGAATGTTAAAAAAAAAGAAAAAAGAAAATGCTCAGCAGCCTTGCATATAGGCCAGTCTCATGAAAATAGTTTTAATCAGAAGCCCCTCTTCCCAAATAACTCAAGCTTGTTAAGAGTCATCAAAAGCCTTACCTGTACAGCAACTGCCATATCTGTTGCAGAAATGATAAGTTAGTACAATGCATAGAAAAATCCACATCAGTGAGGTAAGACTTCAGAGAAGAGGTGGAAGCGATGCCAAGCTTCAAAACTTGGTGTGACTGGCCCAATTAGCCGCTCTTTTCTATCATGGTCTCCCCCCTCCTCTTCAGTAGCAGAATGCCTCATCAAATGACATGCTTATCAGCTTGCCTGTCAGCTAGTAGAGGTAGCTATGATTAAGCTTTACTAAGAGTATGTTATACAGAGTTTCAGGAGGTTTGCTAATAGAACAGACTGTGCTACTCTTGATTCTTCTCTCTGTTTTGCTGCTTGAAATTTAGATCGAGTGAACTGAGATCTAGTAATGTTTCATACCCTGAATATGAGGATGATAGAAAAAAAAAAGAACTGATTGGTTCTGGGTTCAGGCCATTCTGCAATTCCATATTTTTTCTTGAGCTACTTGCCTTTGTGTCTTTTTTTTTTAAATATGTGTGTGTGTGTGTGTGTGTGTGTGTGTGTGTGTGTGTGTGTGTGAAAGAAAAATAATGTCCAGTCTTTAAGCTGTTGGTATTTTGGGTCATTATAGCCCTAAACCTGGTATAAACAGGCTTGAATTTGATAAGGAAGGCACACTAAGCCGAGGGGCCTCTGAGTGTGAGCAATAGAGAGAGAAACTACTTTGGTATTCTTGATAAGTTTAGTTGTCCTGTGGTAGAGATTTTAGTCATGCACTAAAACAACATGTGGGCTTTAGGATGAGATATAACTGAGTTGAGATGCAGTATCTCCTAGTACTGTCATGTGGTGTTGTGGCTAAGGGCTTTCACCTGTCTGAGTTTAGTTTCTTGATCTGTACAATTTTCCTCAATTATGAAGGAGAGATGGTGATCACCACTCCTCTCAGTGCACATGAGTGTTAAATGAGCTGGAACTAGATGCTGCTTTGCTATAATAAATGCCATGGGGTTATTTTGATGTTACTTCCTGTTTTCTTCTTGTGAGTTAGCTTTATTTGGACTCTGTCTCAGAGAGATCAAGATTTAACCTGCATATTTGGTTGGCACATATACAGAAAAACTTTCAGGAGTGATGATGTTTCTATAACAACCATTTGTAGAATCTCTGGGAGATTCAGAAAAAGGTCTGGGATGTAGGGAGCAGCTAAGTAACAGGGAGGAGCTGTGATGGGGGTAAAGATAGCATATACCAGGCAAGTGAAATAACAGTGCAAAAAGACCCAGAGGGGAGAAGACAACACGAGTTGCTGTTCCTAGACTTTAGAATAGGTTAGCCTGGCTGCAACAGGGTGTGAAGAAGGGCAGCAGCGGACAAACCCAGAGAGCAATTAGATAAGATCTAGATGAGAAAGGGCTTTGCCAGTGACAGGGAGTGACTTTACTTCCTTTTGTGTTCAGTGGGTCCTTTTCCGTGGCTTTGCTTCAGATTCACTTTCTGTGAATTGTCTTTCTTTATTAGACTTGACAGCTATTTACAAAATGCCTACATATTTTATAAATTCAGATAAAACAAATATGACTAAATATTAACAATTCTCATTTATTTATTTTTTATCTGGGAGGCAAACAGATGTTCAATTTTACTGTTTGGGGTATAACATGGTTTTAGGTAGGAATTAAAAAAATATTAAGCTGTGAGGCAAACACTGTGTTTGCTGTGTTGTGGTCTTGAATTGGGTGGACCAGTGATAGACTGAGGAGCTTCTGTGCTGTGTGCCTGCAAATGGTATGCTCAGTTAATGGGTGTTTCAAAACAAGTCCTGTCTCACAATTTTGGAACCTCCAACTTCCTCTAAATCCAATAATTCTTCTGTCTCAAGCAAGTTATTTATTGAGCACCTCTAGAAAGAGGAGTTAAGACAGTGCATTAGATATGGTTTCAGTACTCACAAGAGTATTTCAGTCTATTTGGGAGAGATAAGATGAAGTAGCCATTTGAATATAGGGAGAACACGAACCACACTGTTGGAAAGGATGGAGAAGTCTGCTGATTAGAACAGGAGCCCTTTTCCTTTCTGGGATCTCTGTCATAGACATGGTGGGTGACTGGAGGACACGATACTTGATCTTCATTATTCATGGTAGTGCAAGAACTTTTTATTTTCTTACTAAAGGTAGTTAGCAGAGCAAGGACTCATATTTCCTGACCCTTCCCCTTTCCCTGAGATCATCAAGTCATATTGTGAAGTCAAACTCCTATCACTGGGATGAGATGCAGTCACTTCTGCCAGGGATAAAAGATGGAAGACACCATGGCCCTGTGTTTGGGTGCATGCATGCACCCTTCCTACAAGAAGACTCGCCTTGTGGAGTTACTTTTGCTTTGTCTGATGTTCTTCTGTGCTGCACTGAAATGACTTTTTGTTTTTAACAACAGTATTTGAAAACTGAGAGTAGATTCAGCTCTGAAATACATGAGTTTGAGTCAGTGGGTCATCAGCTTCAAAGTATGTGTGTGGGGCATGCCTTTGACTGATAGCTGTCTCTAAAACCAAAACAAAAGCCCCTAACAGTAAACTTGCCTCTTCTGTAACTTCAGAGTAATGATTTGTTATAGGATGCAAGTTGTTACAGAGACAGAAGATAGGCCTGAGCTGAAAATATTGTTGAAAATATTTAATACAAGCAGTGTGAAACACATGCAAGTTTTAAATTCTCTGTAAATGGCCCAAAAGAGTATTCTCTTTCAAGGTGGCTGCTGGCTTTTTAGGGCAAAATAAAACTTCCTAACCACCAGCTAACAATTATGGAGACAGGAATAGAGGCGGGTAAGAAAACAAATGACACACTTTTTTTTTTTTTTTTTTTTTTAAATTTCAGCTCTGTTTTAAAAGATTCTGGTGGCAAAGTTAAGCAAGTTCCTAATCAATGTATATGTATGTGTATGTGTGTGTTTATGTATGTCTATGTATGTCTATGTATATATGTATATTTACTAGCCAGATTTATAACAGTAAATCTCCAACCCCCAAATGCCTGTACAAAGAACACAAAACTCAATTGATATAAATATACGCTGCATACGTTGGTTGGGCAAATGTACCCTACATTACTCTATTACCCATCTTTGAAATCCCTGGCTACTTGCAGCTTATCCAGGCCACGTCATCTTTATCTCCTTCCATCTTTCTCTCTCTCCATCCTCTGTCTTGTCTCCTTGTTATCTCCTTCCATCTTTCTCTCCCTCCGTCCTGTCTTGTCTGACCCTTCTCTTCTCCCCTTCTCTAATCAATATTTTAAAATGAAATGATTTTTATAAAAACATTTTTCTTATAGTTTAAGAAATCCACTTTCTTTTTTCCAATATAATATTTTTATTGGTCATTTGGGAATTTCCTATTATATACCCACCACACTCACTTCCTAGTCCTCCTATGTCTGCTCTCCCTCCCTGTGGTCCTCCTCCCCTGTAAAGAAAAAGAAGAAAGAGATAAAAAAGGAAAGAAAAATTTATTTTGTGTTGGTTTACTCACTGGAGTGTGGTAAAATGCGCAGAGGCTAGCCCCCTAAGGAAAGCTGAGTCCCTATTCACCTGCATATCCTCCACCCCCTCCCCAAACCTCCCCAACATCTCCACCCAAGCCAGACTTCAGCAGGAGAAGGCAAAGCTAGTTAATATGGGTTCTTTGAAGAGACACGGGTATATTGACAGAAACTCTTTCCATAAGAATTAAAGTTTTGACAAAGAGGAAAGAAAAAAGGGAGTGTGAATTTCCTCATATGAGAAAGACCATCAAATGGTGACTGTCACACCCACCTGGCCTACACTTAGCCAGTTAATGTGGTTTTGGCTGCTCTGCCTCTGGTTGGTCAGAAACCTGCATGACTATGTGAAAAAAAGACAGATCTATTATTTAGGGAAGAAAATTGCCTTTGAGGCAGGCAACTCAAGCGGATCCCTTTGCATCCATCAATCCTTAGCAAATGTGCAAGGTCAACAAGCAAATGATTTCACTGGGCTAATTTTGGAATGTGAGCACACGGTGCTATGATCATTGTCCTCCTGCTACAGGGAGCGTCTAACTCAGCCAGTGCTCGTGTAGAATGTTTGACTCTTTATTAAGAGATTATGAGAATTTTTGATGACCAGATGAGGTCATCTATACCCACAGAAGGCTGACTAGGATATCAAATGTCAGATTAGCTATCGGGTATCCTGCTAGTTAGTCATCAGAAGTGCGCTTTTTTACCAGGGAGCTCACCCATTCCATCTTGTCCAGATACACAGAACAACAGCAATGTCTGCAGGTTCTGTCGTGTTAAAAAACCTGAAACAGGCCCAGACAGATGCAGTACATTAGAGACTATACCAAATTGAAACAGAAGTCTCAGACTGCCTCTATGCATATGTTAATACCGAGGCGAGTCATGGGCACCTCTATGTCCACCAAGGAGATCTGTTCACTAAGGGTAGGATCAAGTACTGTGAACCATTGAAATCATACAGAGAAATCCCCTCTACTCAGATTCTGCATTGGTCAAATATCCTGGTTACGACTCAGCTGTTATATGGGGTCCTGAATGGTGAGCTAACCTGTTCATTTTGTCCGTTAGCTAATTGCTGTTATAATTATTTTTAAAGCTGAGATTAAAGTACACATAGCACAGAACTCATCTTTAAAGGGTACAGAGCTTGCTAATAGTCAGAGGACATTTCCATCATTCTCCAAAGAAGCCTTGGATTGTGAGATCCTTCTCCTAACTGTCCCTTGTCCCCCCTCTCTGTTTATTCATTTTACTTTCTGTCTATGATTTTTTCTAACCTGAATGTTTCACACAAATGGAATAAAATATGGTACTTGCTGTCCCGCTACTTTTAATTATTCTGAAGTTTGAAATTTTTATTCATGTTGTAGCAGGTTATTAGTACTTCATTCTTGGATTCATACGATGGAATATTATGAGTAAGTCAATCTCATTTTAATTTATTTCCTCGGTTGATGGACATTTAGAATGTTTCCACTTTTGACTGTTACAAATGATAGTGCAGTCATTCACGCCAGCATGCTCTCTCTTCTCCCAGGAATATGTCTAGAAGTGGAATTCCTGGTTTACATGATAACTCTATGATTTAATATTCAATCAGTAAGTTTGCTTTTTTCGGTCCTTTATGAAGTTAGTTATATAAATGCATGCCAAAGAGATGGAACTGTTTGGTGAATTGAGAGAATTGAGCGCTAAGCCTTTGTGGACCCTACCCTAGTGTATCTCCATGAAGGTCTCTTAGCAACTATCTTTAGTTCCTGAAATCCTTCACAGGCATATCAAAAAATGGTCACCTTGCCCCAAAATTGCCCCTCATACAAAAAAAAAAAAAAAAAAAAAAAAAAGCTTGACAATAGGAACATTTTTTGTTCCCATGGAAATAGAGCAGTCAAATTTAGCTTTGGGCAAAGATAGGGCTTGTGTCTGAGGAGATTTCTCCAGATGTTTGGTTCTACCACCTCGCAGAGCAGGTGTGAGCTACAACAAAGTGCTGTCAGTTCCTGTATAGAACAGAGTCACCTGCTTTCCTGGTTTCCCCTTACTTCACCTTCTTTGTAATTGCTGCTCATTCCGCTTTCCTCAGTATCTCTATCTTCTGGTCGTCCGGGGTGTGAACAGAATTAGGGTCATGGAGGCGAGTGTTGTATTGGGAAGATGGTGCACAAATGGGATGTGACCAAGGGAAGACTCATGGCGGTGTGCGTCTGAGAGCAGCTCAGGATGCAATTGACCTTTAATGACAAAAAATTGCATAACTGTGGGCCACTGAAGAACTGCTCACTCCCTTGGGTGTAGTGTACTGAGTTTTCAAACCTAAAATGAAAATGCCAATACAGAAAGGAACAAATAAAAATAAAAGGACATCCAGCTCCAGAGATGAGGGTGGCTCACATCCCAGGTACAGGTTTTCCCTGCTAAGCGAGGAAGACCATTTTGTGACACTGTACAATTTATTCTGCTAATTTCCTTATTAGCAATTCTGAACCCCATTCAGTATTTCTCAAAACCATCAATTTAGATAGCTGGATGTGCAGTTTTGTACTGAATGTTTTCAGGGCTACTTTCCAAAAGCCATAAGTCTCTGCAGGTTTCAGAATAAAACTCCAACTTCTTTGTCCTTGGAGAGAAAGCTTGCGTACTGGCTTTAATGCGATGGGTACAGTATGCAGGGAGGAAGCTGTCCCTAAATGGAATTGTCTCGCTTGGTTTTGCTGTGGTAGCCTCACCTGGGCACCGAGGCACTGAGGCACTGAGACAGCAACTGCCTTTTTAAAATTTTTTTAAATAATAATTCTATTAATCTATGAGCACAGGAAGTCTTTCTGTCCTCTAGTTTCTTCAAATATTTTCTTAAAAGTTTTAACATTGTCTTGCAATTTTCTTCTTCTATATGCTTATTCTAGGCATTTTATTTTATTTTTTGAAGCTGTTATGAATGAATTCTCTCTTCTCCATTTTCTTTCTTAACATGATCATTATTAGTATAGAGGAAAAACTACTGATTTTTGAATTGATTTTGTTTTATATTTAATATTTTGAATTAAGAACTACTCTCTGACAAGGCAGTGGTGTTACACACCTTTAATCTTAGCACTTTAATCCTAGCACTTTGGAGGCAGAGGCAGGCAGATTTCTGAGTTCAAGGCCAACTTGATCAACAGAGTGAATTCCAGGACAGCCAGGACTATACAGCGAAACCCTGTCTTGAACCCCCCCCCCCCCCCCAAAAAAAAAACAAACAAACCAATCCAAACCAAACAAAACAACAAAACAAAGGGAAAAAAAAAAAAACAAAAAAAGAACTACTCTCCTCATCTGTTGGTTACAGTGGAGCAGAGATCTGGTTATTCTGAATTTCTAAGGTTGTATCAAATTTTATTACCCTTCTGCCTTGCACAGCAGTGTATTTTATATACAAGAGCTGGACACTTCTGATGGAGAATCCGGAAGTGGTGCCCAGAGAAAAGTCTTACTGGGGAAGGAATAAAGAAAATTTAGAGGGGGATCAGCAACAAACAGGAAGGTAAAACAAAGCAGAGTTGGAGAAAACAAAGCAGAGATTTGGAAAGGAATTATGGGACTTTAATGTTGTGTTTGAGTAAATTAGAGTTGCCAGTTATTTTGAAATCATGATTAGCAACATCAACTATGTTCTTCCCTATGTATGTCACACTAGTAAATAAGGAGAGACAGGGATATTCATTAGCAATCAATGAATAGACTACTGGAACAGATGCAGTTTGAGATTGGTTACATTGATATTTGTAGGGGCTTTGAATGAAATGATATTGTTAGGACCAGGGTATCCAATGTATGTGGTCCCCCTTTGAATAGATGATGGGGATTTTCTGGCTAGTGTTAGCAGATAAGAGCCTTGGCGTCAATATGCCTTGATCTGCAATCTCACTTCTGTATAGTGGTCATAAGAAACTGGATTTAAAACTCTTGAGGCCATGCGGTGGTGGCACACGACCTTAAATCCCAGGACTTGGGAGGCAGAGGCAGGTGGATTTCTGAGTTCAAGGCCTGCCTGGCCTACAGAGTGAGTTCCAGGACAGCCAGGGGTACACAGAGAAACCCTGTCCTGGGAGGGGTGTGGGGAGGGGAGAAGCAACCTCTTGAGTATTCACTAGGTGCTGATGTAAATAAGGCACCAAAAGCTGGCTCTACCAGGCAAAGCAGGAGACGGTGATGGAAGTGGGAGGCAGTGGCTGGTGAGACAGAATGCACTTCTGGTTTATGTCACAAGGAAACTGAATGCATGCTCCTCTGATGTCCTGTGGCATATTAGAAACACTCGAGAACAGGCTCATTGAAATGTTTGTGATTGATGTTTTTAGTGTCAGCACAGTGTATGAATTGATAGTTTCAAAGAAGAAATGGTTGATATAAAATTAGAATTTGGAGGCAAATACAAATCTTTGTGAATCATAATTTATCTGATTTCTAGACAACAGCAGTAAGTTAAGCTGTCATAAAACCCTTCAGCATAACAATATTTTGATGTTATTGAGCAAGTCTCCCTTTCTAGTGCTGGAAACCAAATAGCTCACTGCTGTCTGTAGCTCTGTTTATTTATCATATTAAGGAGAGACAAAGGGGAATCTAGAATCAGGGTATTAAATAGGGAGGGGGATGGGAGAGCAGGGTAAAGGAAGGGATATGAAGAACAGAAATAATCTCTAAAAGCTTTTCAAAAAGCCACCTTGGAAATCTACTTTAGATACCTGCTAAAATATATACATATAGGGAAGGAATTTAAATAGCACTACCATAAAATGGGGGCGAGAATGTCCCAACTAGGTATCTTATGCCACCAAATAAAACCTCCAGTGCCAAGAATGAGGACATTCTTGTTGACGCATTGGACAAAGGTGCCCCATGGATCTCTGAAGACATTTAGGATACTGATTACTTTTCACAACCAGTTGGTAAGGCTCTTTTGCTGAGAATACCATTTATTTATGCCACTGAACACAGAGAAGTCAGACTGGTGCCCAACAAGCAGCTTCATTCCTACTGATCAACATTCATGGAAGGTATTGGAAGGTACTCTGAACACTCCTGGGGGAGAAAGGTACCTGGCATGGCCAAAGTGGCCAAGAACCTGACTCAAGAGGTCATGAGCCTAGGGAAAACTTATTCCTGTTATTTTGCTAAAGGAACACAGCAATAAAATGACTCCTGATGATATATTGCTTTACCTGTTGGCTTGTGTGCATCTCTCAACCCTCATGAGAGAAACATCTTGCAGTAGGTGGTAATTAACACAGAGACCCAAACGTGGACAATGAGCAAACAGTGAAAGACTTTGGAACAGTCACTCCTAAATGGGATCTCTTCAGGAAAGCCCTCCCGTCAATACTCAGGGTCTATGGAGAAGCAGAGGGAGGAAGATTGTAAGAGTCAGAGGTGATGGATGACTCCAAGGAAACAGACTCGAGAGGAAACAGTCTTCTAGAGACAAGAGGTTTGGTGTAATATGAACTCACAGGCTCATGGCGGCATGCATAAGATCTGTATAGGATCAAGACAGATGCAAGGGTCCCAGCACTGAGAAGGGGAAATGGATGCAGGCTCCTACCTTAACCAATACATTATTTGCAATTGATACCTGCTGGCAAGGATAAACTCATTTTTCTCCAGTGGAGTTTCATTGCATATATCAAACACAACCATACAGTCCACATGCCCAGGAACAGTTAATGAACAAAACACCAACTCTATTTTCTCTGTCTCTGTCTCTCTCTCTCTCTCTCTCTCCTCTCTCCTGTCTCTGTCTCTCTCTCTCTCCCCTTTCTGTGTATCCTTTTTTGTTTCATTTTGTTTTGTTTTATTGTCTTATTGGCTCTTTGTTTTGCTTTTTGTGGGTTTCTGGTGAGGCCTCATTTACAAGGAAAGTTAGAGAAAATAGAAGCTCCACATACCCAAGGAACGTGTGAGCACTGGACTTCTTTTTGTGTTCGCTGGTGTTTCTTATGAGCACATTGTGTGAAGGCAGCTATCTATAAGCTAGGAAGCAAGCTCTTAGCAGAATCTGAAAGAGTCTTCATCTGTCTCAGCTATAACTCTTTAACCTGAAACCCCATTTGTGGTAGGTGTACCCCATCCCCTGGCCCCCTATTTTTCCATGATGTGCTCCATACAGACTCTCTGATAGGCCCCATTTTTACCCTCTGGTATGTGCTAACTGACACAATTTCAAGTGCCTTCCAATGGCCTCTTATGCATAGTACCTGATTTGGTGGGTGGGAATAGGCAAGCCCCTGATTCATAGTGTTTACAGGTTTCTGTCCTGTAAATAAGGATCCTATGGATGATGGCATGGAGCCAATGGAATGCCACTCAGTGTAGAGCTGGGAAGAAATGGACATGATAGGTGTTAGGTGCCCTCAAGAACATGCATGGTGCCAAACTCAAACAATGAATTTTGAGTATTTATGACTTTAACATTTATTATTCTTTCACAATTTCATTCACACATACACTCATATGTACATGTATGAGTACATGTCCAGAATGCACACAGATTATACACAGATGCATATATATATGTATGTATATATATGTGTGTGTGTGTATGTGTGTATATGCGTGTTTGTGTTGTTCTTTTGTCAAAGTCCTCCCCATAACATTATTGTCTTATCCCTTTCCTCCCCACCAGATCCTTCCTTATCAAGTCTCTTTCGTCCTCTCATGCCTTTTCCTCTCTCTGTGACTTTCTGCATTTAATTAGGATTGTCTGTGTGAACAACTGTGGGAGCTGACTTACTTGGGTGACAGCAATGTACCAGTGGCTATAGCACAGGGAGATGATTCCACCTCTCCTACCAACCTTTATCTGCTTGTGGTTTCTCTGTAAGAGGTGGGGGTCCTCTGAGCCCCTCCCCTACTCTATAGTGGACTGTTGCTGGGCCTAATCTTTGAATCTCTTGTGCAAGTAGTCACTGCTTCTGTGAGTCCTTAGGTACCACGTCCAGAAGAAGACTTTGTTTCATTCCTTCCTGTCTTTTATCTCTTGGGCTTTTTCCCATCCCTTCTTTGATGTTCCCTGAGCTTTGGAAGGATAATACTGCTGTCTGATATAAGGCTGAACATACATTAATCAGCCATTTCTGTTTTCAGTATTTTGAACATTTATGCAATTACTGTCTCCCCTGTAAGCAGAAGCATCTCTGACCAAGGCCGAGAGCTGTACTGATCTATGGATATAAGTACTTAGAGAGCAGGTTGACACCATTGACATCATGTCCATTTAGCAATACAATAGTTGGTCCTCCCTTGGGATCTATGACCTCCTCATCTATGGGCACTGGTCAGCTCTACAGTGCCGGGTATGATCTCCTCTGTAGAATGGGTCTAAAGTCACATCAGAAAGCTGCTGGTTACCCCTATAGCAATGACTTCTTTTTCAAGGTAGCATAGTATTTTACATAGGAAAAATTAAACTTTTAGAAATGTTTGTATTTAACAAAACGGCCTTAACAACTGGAACTATAACTGTCAGCTTTTTCTACTGGCCCAGGCATGGCACTCAGTGCTTCTGACTTCAACTTTTACAACTTTTTACAAATCGTACAAAATTTCCCGGACTTCCTATAACATGAACATGTGTTCTGGTTCCTGCTGGAACACTGATATACTTTCCAATTTCTTATTTAAGTGTTCTGTCAGCACTTTCAAATTAAACAAAGGCAATCTAGTAAACGACTTCCTCTCTTTATTCTGTATTTCTTTTGTTTCTTTATTTGGTTCTAGCGACTGAATCCAGGGGAAAAATAAAGACAAGCTGAGTTTAGTGAGAACATAAAACACAGAGATCTTGACTACAAACCCAACCCAGAAATGTTGGAGTTCTTCACTCCCAGAGTTGAGTACCAGGGGAAGAGAAACTACTAATGCTTCTGGAAAAATAGGAATGCCCATTTTAATAGGTTATTATAAAAGTCTCTGATTTCAAAATTTAAAAAAAATTATTGATTTTCTTGTGAATTTCACAGCATGCACCCCAATCCCACTTATCTCCCCATACCTTCCTATCTGTCCTCAGCCCTTGCAAAAATTAAGCCCTTCCCTCCCATATGAAAATTAAAATCTAAACTAAAATAAAAGAACCAAATCAAAAAGAAAAAGAAAGAAAAAAGAAAAAAGAAATTCATGTAGTGTGTCACAGTGTGTCACACAGAATACCCTTTTGTCCACACATCTTTACTTGGAAATGATCACTGCAGTGAGTCATTGGTCTGGTTCAAGGCCTTTGGCTTCTGCTACATGATCAATACTGGAACCTCACTTGAATTCCTCCTTAATATCTCATCGTTGCCCTGTATCATGGGGATCCTGCAGCTTTGATCTGCAGGCCCAGCGCCTTCACTGATTCCAGCAGTTCACAGATGAGATGGATGTTGGGGTAGGCCAACTCAAAGCCCTGGATCTGGGGCCTGGTATGTAAGCTGGTCAGCTCACCAGCTATCCAGAACCCACACCACCATGGCCAGCATTTCAGCACTGCCCAGCTAGCTCACACAGTGCTAGAGCTGCCCTGCCACCAGGGTCAGCTCTACTGTGCTGCCCAGGCACTGTGGGTGCAGGACCTGCTCTCCAAGTGCTTCAGATGGTCAGGGGTGGGACAAGGTTGTCTTGGTTGTCTTTCTTCTAGCTGTCCCAGGCTGATGGGGCTGGAGCTGGCCTCTGAAATTTTTTTTGAACTTTTTTTTTTTTTTTTTTTTTTTTTTTTTTTTTTGGTTTTCGAGACAGGGTTTCTCTGTGTAGCCCTGGCTGTCCTGGAACTCACTCTGTAGACCAGGCTGGCCTCAAACTCAGAGATCCGCCTGCCTCAGCCTCCCAAGTGCTGGGATTAAAGGCATGCGCCACCACCGCCCGGCTGAACATTTTTTTTATTCAATATATTTTTTATTTACATTTCAAATGATTTCCCCTTTCCTGGCTCCCCATTCCCTGAAAGTTCTGTAAGCCCTCTTCCCTCCCCCTGTACCTCCATTTCCCCTCCCCCCATCCCACTTCCCTATACTGCTGCACTGAGCCTTTCTAGAACCAGGGGCCACTCCTCCATTCTTCTTGGACATCATTTGATATGGTAATGTGATTGGGTAATCTAAGTTTCTAGGCTAATATATGATTATCAGTGAGTGCATATCATACCATGATTGATCTTTTGAGACTGGGTTACCTCACTTAGTATGATGTTCTCCAGCTCCATCCATTTGTCTAAGAATTTCAGGAATTCATTGTTTCTAATGGCTGAATAGTACTCCATTGTGTATATATACCACATTTTTTGTTTCCATTCCTCCATTGAGGGACACCTGGGTTCCTTCCAGCTTCTGGCTATTATAAATGGGGCTGCTATGAACATAGTGGAGCATGTATCCTTATTACATGCTGGAGACTCCTCTGGGTATATGCTCAGGAGTGGTATAGCAGGGTCCTCCGGAAGTGACAAGTCCAGTTTTCTGAGGAACCGCCAGACTGATTTCCAGAGTGGTTGTACCAATTTGCAACCCCACCAGCAGTGGAGGAGTGTTCCTCCTTCTCCACATCCTCACCAGCACCTGTTTCCTCCTGAGTTTCTGATCTTGGCCATTCTGACTGGTGTGAGGTGAAATCTCAGGGTTGTTTTGATTTGCATTTCCCTAATAACTAATGATGTTGAACATTTTTAAAAATGTTTCTCAGTCATGCGAAATTCTTCAGGTAAAAATTCTTTGTTTAGCTCTGTACCCCATTTTTTAATAGGGTTATTTGTTTTTTTTGGGTCTAACTTCTTGAGTTTGTTGTATATATTGGATATTAGCCCTCTGTTAGATGTAGGGTTGGTGAAGATCTTTTCCAAATTTGTTGGTTGCCGATTTGTCCTTTTGATTGTTTCCTTACAGAAACTTTTTAATTTTATGAGGTCCCATTTGTCAGTTCTTGATCTTAGAGCATAAGCTATTGGTGTTCTGTTCAGGAACTTTCACCCTGTACCGATGTCCTCAAGGGTCTTCCCCAGTTTCTTTTCTTTTAGTTTCAGTGTGTCTGACTTTACCTGGAGGTCATTTCATTAGATGCTGAAAAAACATTTGACAAAATTCAGCATCCTTTCATGCTTAAAATCTTGGGAAGAACAGGAATTCAAGGCCCATACCTAAACATAGTAAAAGCAATATACAGCAAGCAGGTAGCCAACATCAAACTTAATGGAGAGAAACTTGAAGCAATCCCACTAAAATCAGGGACTAGACAAGGCTGCCCTTTCTCTCCATATCTTTTCAATATAGTACTTGAGGTACTAGCTAGGGCAATTAGACAACATAAGGAGGTCAAAGGGATACAAATTGCAAAGGAAGAAGTCAAACTATCATTATTTGCAGATGATATGATAGTCTACTTAAGTGACCCAAAAACCTCTACCCGAGAACTCCTACAGCTGATAAACAACTTAAGCAAAGTGATAGGTTATAAAATCAACTCAAGCAAATCAGTAGCCTTCCTATACTCAAAGGATAAACAGGCTGAGAAAGAAATTAGGGAAATGACACCCTTCACAATAGCCACAAACAATATAAAGTACCATGGTGTGACTCTGACTAAACAAGTGAAAGATCTGTATGACAAGAACTTCAAGTCTCTGAAGAAGGAAATGGAAGAAGACCTCAGAAAATGGAAAAATCTGCCATGCTAGTGGATTGGCAGGATTAATATAGTTAAAATGGCCATTTTGCCAAAAGCAATATACAGATTCAATGCAATACCCATCAAAATCCCAATTCAATTCTTCACAGAGTTAGAAAGAGCAATTCTCAAATTCATCTGGAATAACAAAAAACCCAGGATAGCTAAAACTATTCTCAGCAACCAAAGAAAGTCTGGGGGAATCAGTATCCCTGACCTCAAGCAATACTACAGAGCAGCAGTGTTAAAAACTGCATGGTATTGGTACAGTGACAGGCAGGAGGATCAATGGAACAGGATTGAAGATCCAGAAATGAACCCACACGCCTATGGCCACTTGATCTTCAACAAAGAAGCTGAAAACATCCAGTGAAGAAAAAAATAGCCTTTTAAACAAATGGTGCTGGTTCAACTGGAGGTCAGCATGCAGAAGAATGGGAATTGATCTATCCTTGTCTCCTTGTACTAAGCTCAACTCCAAGTGGTGATTTTTTGTTTTTTAATATACTCTAAATGGCTATGTATCATCGAGGGACTTTCCTGTTCCACACATTTGAGAAATCATCATCAAAATCCCTTTTACTTAGATGATGTTAGTCTTTTGAACATCAGTTCTGATAGAGTGAACTTTTTTAAAAATAATTGTTTATTTAACATTTATTTAACATTTAACTCTCTCTCTCTCTCTCTCTCTGTGTGTGTGTGTGTGTGTGTGTGTGTGTGTTGGAGAATGGTGGAGTGTAGTGGGGTGCAGAGTACATGTGCCATCGTGTGTGAATTAGGGTCAAAAAAACAGCTTGCAGGTTGGAGAGATGGCTCAGTGCTTAAGAGCACTGACTGTTCTTCCAGAGGACCAGAGTTCAATTCCCAGCAACCACAGGGTGGCTCACAACCATCTGTAATGGGATGCTCTCTTCTGCTGTTTCTAAAGAGAGCAATAGTATATTCATATATAAAATAAATAAATAAATCCTTTTTTTTTAAAAAAAGGACAACTTGGGGGAGTCAGTTCTTTCCTATCAGGGGAGCCTCAGGGATTGACTCAGGTTGATAAACCTATTGACAATTACTTTTACCAGCTGAGCATCTCAATGACCAGAATGTGGTAACGCTTCCCAATGGCAGACTGATCACACATTTATACCTGGAAACAGAGTTAAAATTTATATGCATTTAATGTGTAGGCATATAAATGTTCTTTCTCCATCTGTGCACTGAGGTCACCTCATTGGAAACCCAGTCCATGGAGGAAATGGGGACTACGGAATCCTTTGGGAGCTGTGGCCCCTTAGTAAGTGATTTATGGAGGAGGAAGGGTGCAGACTTCCCAAACTTCAAGTCTGGAAGAGTGTTGACTGGGCCAGTGTCAACGGTGATAACAGACCACAGGTCATTTCTCAACAGTTTACAGCATGGTAGTGTCACTAGAATCTGAGATCTGTCCTTTGTGCAGAGGACCTTGTGCAGACCTATGCAGGCCCTGTGCGTGCTGCCTCGGCCTCTGTGGGTTCATATGAGCTTTGATCATGTTGATTTAGAGGGTTTTGTTTTCTTGGTGTCTGCCATCCCCACTGGCTTTTGCATTCTTCTAGCTTCTTCTTTATCTTGGTTTCTTGAGCTCTGAGGAAAGAGATTGGATGGAAACACACCATTTAGAGCTGTGTTCCAAGGTCTCCTACTCTCTACATGATGCCTGGCTATGGTCTCTGTATTTCTTCCCCTCTGCTGCAGGAAGAAGCAACTCTGATAAAGGCTGAGCAAGGCACTCATCATCTTTGCCTTTCGGGGCCTGGGAGACCTCATGAAGGCCCCTTACCAGGCTCAAGCTTTGCAAACATGGGGCTGGTGGGTTTTGTCCTTTTCTCCTCCCTTGCCTTTGCAAAATCATCAGATTTCATTCCTAAAGCTAGCCCCCAAGGCCCAGCCCCCTGTTTGTCTGCTGACTCATTTCTGAGATTGTTCGCCAAGATATAATGATCAAAACACTAAGGTCCAGCAATCAAAATTATTGGGTGACACTGGCTAACCTGTCCAATTAGGACTTTCCAACTTACTCTAGCACAGTCTTCCCCCCTTTTTCTTCTTCTTAAAAGCCTACTCTAGCAACAACACCTCCTGTCTGCCTTTGCCCAATTCAGAGGCAGCCCCCCCATTGTTTCTCCAGGTAATACACCTCCTTTGTGCTGACAACTCCTTTGTGGGTGTGTTCTCTGCCAACTCTGAGGGGGCCCTTACTAGCTTCACCCATTTATCTGCTAATTTCTTCATGTCATTTTTTGTATGAAACATTGAATCTATTGATCTTTGGGGGAATACGATGCATGTCATTGTATTATAACCAAGCATTACTCTTGTCACTTTGACACCATTAGCTGGCTCATTTTCAGGGAACAACTCTTTCTGCTCAGATTTAAGAGAAAGGATTTCTGAAAAGCTTACAAGCCATTTCTGTATATTTACAAAGGCTCTGTTCATTCTGTTAACTTTTTCATCATTCATAACGTTTGTCTTCAAGATTAGTAGTTGCTGGGAACGGCAGCTCCCGAAAGACGACACCAGGCCGAACAGTTCCATGTGAGGTTTATTGAGAGGGGAAAGGGCAAAGGTGATGGTGGAAAGAGAAGAGGGGGAGGAGAGGGGGTGCTTCTCTTGTATATATGGCTGATGACATGGTCACAGGTAAAGGTAAGCCCAATGGATACTGGGAATATGGTGGCTGTTGCCTTGGCAACAGGTGTATAGGTCACGCTGTCATCTATGTGATGTCACAGGTTTCGGAGTTCCTGGTACCAACAGTAGTGACTGGATTTTGCCTTGCTTTCAGCCTTGGAAATATTTTTGCCTAACCATGTGAAATACATTGCTGGAATTCTGTCCTTTAAATTTGTTCTTGGCTATTGTCACACACTGGGAAATTCATGTGGCTGCTCAAGTTCCTAGTGACACTATCCTCAAACTCAGAACACAGGAAGTACATGGTACCATTATTTTAACAAGTGCATAATACTCTACCACACAAAGGTGCCATATTTTCATTATCTGCTCTTCTGTTGCAAGACATCTAAGTTGTTTCCAACTTTATGAATAAAGCAACAATAAGCATAGTTGAGCAAATGTCTGTGTAGCAGGCAGAAGCATCCTCGTCTTATACAACTTTGATGTGGTAGGTTTTTGTTTTATCTTGTTATATTTTACAAGTGAATGAATAAATGAATGACTGAAAACTCAGCCACTGGGGTAAAGGTTAACAAATGGAACTGTTATTTATACTTGCTGGGAAATGAAAGATGAGTTTTCTCTCCAGTGGACTGACATCAACCGTTCCACAACAGGCCTCAGGCTTAGGAGTAGTTGGCCAACATAGAATGGATTCCATAGTTTTTTGTTTGCTTTTATTTGATTACAGTTTGGTGGGTTATTTTTGGGTGTTGTTATATTTTGATTCCTTGGTTTTGGGGGTTTGTTGTGTTAGGTTTTGTTTGGGATGGAGGCTCTGGAGGGACTTGGAGGAGGGGAAGAATGTGATCGAAATTTATTTAAATAGTAAAAATATAAGAAAAAAGAAAATAAAGAAAGTATGTAGCAAGTACAAAAGAAAGTAATCTAGCCTTAGGCCTTCTTGCATAGATCACTATGAGAAAAAATGAGAATAGATGTATTGAAAAGTTTTATGCTGTCATACTAATATGTATAGTTTCTGTTTATTAGTATTTAAAAACTTTATTATTTTATGTATATTGGGTCTTGCCTGCATGCATATGTGTACAGTGAACTTAAAGGTCAGAAGAGGGTGTTGGATCCCCTGGAACTGGAGTTACAGATGATTGTGAACTACCATGTGGTTCTGGAAGTAGAACTTAAACCCTCTGGAAGAGTAGCTAGTGCTTTTAATCACTGAACAATCTCTCTAAGCCCCTATTTTTTCTGAGGCAGAGTTTGCTCTGTAGCCAAGGCCATTGAACTCATTATTCAAATTTGGGAATTTCTGATTTTCCCTGTCATGTTTGGCCACATTTTATGTATTTATATGCTATCTAAAAATGTGATATTTTATCAATGTGATGGCTATTCTTGGTTGTCAACTTGAATGCACCTGGAATTAACAAAAACCCTAAAATGGAGCAGATGTGTGAGGGATTTTTGCTTAATTTAAGGTGGGAAGATCCACATCTGGATCCTTAAGGTGGGAAGACACATCTTTAATCCAGATATTTTGAGGTGGGATGACCCACTTCTATTGTGGGCCGTGCCTTCTACTGGAAGCCTCTATCTATCATCTATCTATCTATCTATCTATCTATCTATCTATCTATCTATCTCTCTCTCTCTATATATATATATATATATATCTATATCTATATAGATATATATCCCTACAATATATATATAGATGTCTATCTATCTATCTATCTATCTATATCTATATATCTCTCTATATAGATATATATCCCTACAATATATGTAGATGTCTATCTATCTATCTATCTATCTATCTATCTATCTATCTATCTATCTATCTAAAGTTTTGCTATTTACATGCATATTCTTGCCTTGCTGACAAGTTCATTTCCTCATCAGCATTACAGCCTACTTCTTTGGGATTCTGGTGTATACTGAAGAGCAGCTGAGACATCCAGGCTCATCATGGACTGAGCACTACTTTACTTTTGAACCTTCCGTTCACAGGTTTAGCTGTGACCACAATCTATAAGTAATTTTAACAAATCCTCCTTATATATCTATGTGTGTACATATAAAATATATAATATACAAATATCTAATTACATATAGTTAATATAATAAATTTCCATGTTTTTGCAGAGGATGTGGAGTTTGGGACTTAGGGCTAGAAACCAATGAGTGTTGAGAGCTCAGTGTGCTGCTCTGTAGGAGTCTGGAAGATGAGAATGCTGAGATCAATGGAGATGATGGAGGCCTGGTTTCTGTTCATGGGGATGACCATGAGATGACCACAAAGACCAGCAGCAGAGGGAAGCTTAAAGACTTTATCCAGGCCATTTGTTATTTTGCATTATGATTCTGTTTTGGTTAACTGGGTCAGCCCCAGACCAGAATCAGCTCTGATTAACAAGATTCCAGAACAAAGTAAAACCTTAGCTTTTCTGGGATACTCAGTGTTTGCCAACTGGAGCTAAGAAATGATCAGTGATTAAGAAGAAACCAGCATCGTTAGGTTGACATCTTCTGGGAAGTATTTCCTAAGAGTCAGCACATACAAGCTATGTGCTGGACATGGCCAGGGTTGTACATTGTGCTGGCAGTCGACTTGGTATTGTGTATTGAAGGTGTGAAAGGGTTATGGCAAGAAGCTGAGGCTTGGCACTGTGTGGCAGGGTTAGAGTCTCTGAAGAGAACCTGGGAGAGGCTGTTGGTGAAAGTGCAGACTGGTTGCAACAGGAGACTCTAGCATTTTCAAGATGCCAATATCATGGGATGACCACCAGCAAATGCAGCAGAAGTGAAGTGGACCCAGTCTGAGGCAGGAAGACAATCTGTGTGTGCTGCAGAGGGTGGAGCAGGAAAGATGGCCCAGTCCCTTCTGAGGACTGAAAAATCTTGAGTGAATACCAGATGATTAGGCACTGAGTTATTTATACTTTTGGAGTTTGGTTTTGCTTTGTTCAGAATGTTAATATAGTCTGGGTCTTCCCTCTTCCCCCACCTTTTAAAAAAAGGTTTATTTATTATATATAAAGTTTTCTGCCTGCATGTATGCCTATAGGCCAGAAGAGGGCACCAGATCTCATTATAGATGGTTATGAGCCACCATTTGGTTGCAGGGAATTGAACTCAGGACCTCTGGAAAGAGTGGCCAGTCGTGATCTCAATCTCTGAGACATCTCTCCATCCCTGGCTCTTCCCCTTTGAAGTAAGAAAGTAAGGAGGAATCAAACTGGACCCATTTTGAATATGGGTCAAATAGAGTTTATGTTCCCAAGACCTCCCTGGGTGACTGATATCATGCTTGATAGCGAGAGGCATGGATGCTAGGCAAGTTACCCTGCCATAGTTGAATAATCCAATCAATGAGGACAAGAAAAGTGTACCACAGACATGTTCCTAAGAAAGTCCCCTATCCCTAAATCCCGACGGGTGGGGAGAATGTAGCTGTAACTTGGCACAGGTATTTGTGGTTTTCAAGCTTAAAGGTTCTGTAACATTCTGGCTCAGAGGATGGGGTCAGGGCCCAAGCTTCCAAGCTCCCAAGTGTGCTCTATGGCCCTGATGAATCAGTAGCAGTTTGCTTACAATAAATTCTTGTCATCTGCATTGAAGTGTCATATGAGTTCTTGATGAACAAGAAAGGAAAGGTTGTATGACTCAATAGTGACGTGTGTGTGTGTGTGTGTGTGTGTGTGTGTGTGTAGTTGACAAGGGATCAGCTGTTTTGGGTAATTTTATGTCCTCCTGACACAAACTAAAGTCAGCTGAAAGGAAGAAACCTCAATTAAGGAAATGATTTCATAAGATGAGTCTGTAGGCAAGCCTGTAGGGCATGGGTTTGGTGGTCCTGGATTCTATAAGAAAGTAGCTGGAGCAAGCCAGTCAGCGGAAACAGCTCTGCTACAAGGCCCCTGCATTAGTTCTTGCCTGCAAGTTCCTGCCCTGACTTCCTTCAGTGATGAGCAGTGATGTGTAAGTGGAAGCCAAATTAACCTTTTCTTCCTCAAGTTGCCTTGGTCATGGTGTTTCATCACAACAATAACCCTAAGACAATAAGTGAATAATTGTTTCCTGGACCAATTTTCCTGCTCATTGGGAGGAAAGTGGTCCACATGTGCTGCATTTGTTCTGCATCCATCCTGTTTTCATAGCAGCAACTCAATATTCTGCCCCTTCCGCACCAGGGAGCACCTTCTCCAGTCCTTACCACAGACTGCTGCTATAGCTTCTTCTCCAGCTTCGAGCTGTCCAGGAACCTCTCTTAATCTCAGAGACAATACCTTACAATTCTTTTAACATTTTATTTTTTTAATGTGAAGCTTAGTCTCTGTCTGTTCTTATTTATTTATTTATTTATTTAGAACAGTTTCATGTGAGGGTTATTGAGGGAGGAAAGGGCAAGGTGGTGGCAGAAAGAGAAGGGAGGAGGAGAGAGATCAGAGGGCCTTTCTTTATATATGGATGGTGACATAGTCACAGGTAAAGGTGGGAGGTGAGCTAAGTGGATTCTGGGAATATGGTGGCCTTGGCAACAGGTGTGTAGCTAGAGCCTATGTGATGTCATAGGTTTCAGAGGTCCTGATACCAACATTTCTCCCTCCTTATTATAAAGAGAAGAAAACAGGGGAGAGGCAGCTGATGGTGACAGGGAATGAGGGTGTTGTGCCTCTTAAGCTGCTTTCTGTTGTCTAGGGGCATTGTCAATTTTGGGGTGTAGCTGACTTTCACCATCGGGATCCACTTAGTAAATATTTGTATCAGGTTCCTCTGTGGACAGCGGCTCTTTTGTGTTTAGAGTTCCCACTACAGTGATATCTCTCTTCCTCATGGTGTATCTACATCAGTGGAGCAGGGTGTGGCTTGCTCTATCATCTTGTCGGTGGGGAGGAAAGAGTTATCTAGCTTTATATGGTAACCTCAGACCATTCCTGTTTTCATAATGACATCCTTTAGGGATACTTACCATGCTGGGTTTTGGCTTTGAAAGCCAAAGCTGGGGCTGCTTACAGACTGGATTCTCTAAGGTAGGTGGAACCTGGAGAGCTTTCTGTCTGCCAACCTCACTCATTCCTTTTGGCTTTAAATGTCCATGAATATCTATCTATGTGTCTGTCATTTTGTTGAAGTGGAAGGTGAGATGGGGGAACTTCGGGTGGAGTCCATCTTTTTCTGAGTCATCCCTCACCTCCACAGACATCATGATTGAAATGGTGGCTATCTAGTTTGACTAAATTTGCTTCTTCTTTTTCATGCTAGTGGGGGTTTCTGGATTCAGCCTTGGGAAGGCTGAAGTTAGGCTGTCTCTTCCTGGCTGTGCAACTCCACTACCTTTCCTTTCCTGTGCTCTTATGGACAAGTGGGGGTAGTGAGCCACAAGAGGACCACCTTCCTGCGTTCCAGACCAGGGGTGGGGGCGTGGGAGAAGGAAGAACTCTTGCTCCAATTGTTCAGTTTGTCAGGTTTTAGTTTGGGGAGAGAATTTGGAACATACTTTTACTGGTGTTTGCTCTCATGCTTCCAGAAGCTTGGGGCTATACAGCATGAATTTCTTTTCTGATTTAAATTGTCTTTTCTATCACTTTCAGTTTTATGGCTCTCTTATCTACGCCATAAGAAAAATTCTGTATCAAGCTGATCTATTAAATGGGGACAAAAGAAATATGGACTTTCAGGGGGACAAGAGAGGGTAACGGGTTGTGTGAATCTGATCAACACAGATCAGTCTTATGTACGAAAAGGTCATTGTGGAACCCATTTGGGCAATTAATACACACTAGCAAAATCTGAGGAAAAGATTAAACTTTCTAACCTGTTATGCTACTTCCAAATATTATCTGTTGTTATCTCTCTTCATTCCTTTTGTTTTCTTCATTTTTTTTTGTTTTGAGCAGATATATGTGATGTGGGTGTATATGTGTGATGTGGGTGTGGGTGTGATGTGGGTGCATATGTGTGTGCATATACACATGGGTGCTGGAGGTCAACACTGACCATCTTTTATCACATTCTACCTTAGTTTTTGAATGGGTCTCCCACTAAATTTAAACCTCATTGATTGGGTAGACTGGCATCTTGTGAGCTCCAGGGCTCCTCCTCTTTTTACCTCTAATCACAGGAATTATAGGCGCACAAGTTAATTACAGGCATGGATTGCAGTGCCTGACTTTCATGTGGGTCTTGAAGAACCTAGTACGAAGTCAAAATGGGATTGAACTTTTTCTAGTTACAGAAAATGAAAAACAAAACAAACAAACCTCCAAACCTCACAGCGATGGTGTGTGCATGTGTGTGTGTGTGTGTGTGTGTGTGTGTGCGCGCGCGCGCGCGCGTGCCCATGTGTTAGATCAAAGGAGTACAGAAGGAAGTTCTCAGTGGCAAAGGTGAGATAAGTAACACAATAAGATGATGTTAGATGATTATTCTATTTAGAAAATGAACATGAGTGGCTGCCTGTGGTGCTTTGAAAATGCTCAGTCAAGGTACTGGCATTATTGAGTAGTGTATGTATGGCCTTGTTGGAGAAAGTGTATCACTTTGGGGATTGGCTTTGAGACCTTCCTCTTAGCTTCCAGGAAGCTAATCTTCTCTTGTCTGCCTTTGGAACTCTCAGCTCCTCCAGCACCATGTCTACTGGCATACTGCCAGTCTTCCTGCCATGATTATAAAGGACTAAACCTCTGACTCATAAGGCTGTCCCAATTAAATGCTGTCCTTTATAAGAGTTGCCTTCACAGCAATGGAAACCAGAACTAATACACTTCCAATAAAAATAATTACTGAATAAGTAAGTAAATTTGAGGCTTCACACACATTTCCCATATAGAAAAATTCCAAGTAACCCCTGTACCTATTTCCCCCTCCCCCATAAATGAGAAGCTTAACTTGTTACTAAGTAAGTGTGGGACACACATTGTGACTTCTTTCTAAAGAATGGATTCTGGAAAAGGGGAAAGAGTAACCGAGTCACATAATTAAGGTTAATATCAGCAGTGACGAATCACTGTACCCTTATGGAATGAGAGTGCAGTGTTACCTCTGTGGTATTCTTGCCCCTAGTGCATAGCCCCAGACCAATCATGAGAAAAACATTGCAAAACCTCAGAGGAGCATCTTTTAAAATACTGAACCTGTGCTCTGCAAAACTCTCAGGGCCATTAAAAGAAGGGAAATGTCACAGCCAAACGGAGCCCGAGGAGACATGCAGACCAAATGGCATATGGTGTCTGGGGTAGAATCCAAAAAGAGGCCAAGGTGAAAGTGAAGAAAACGCAGATTCTCGCTGATACTATGCCAGTATCAGATCATTCCTTATAACAAAACATTGACATTGGGAGGGAACCGGATCTGGAGCATGGGTTTCTCTGTAGTGTGTTTGGTTTTGTTTTTCAATTTATCTAAGTTCAAATTATTCTGCAATAGTTAAAAATTTAAAATGTGGCAAGGCAGAAAAAAAGGGCCAATAGTCTATAATCATTTTCTTCTTGTTCACGTGATAGCTATGCATATTTCCTTAAGTCTCCAAGCCTTTTAATTTACTGTGTAGAGGTGACAATGGCCATAGCACCGATGGATCAAGCACGGCTGACGATCTCTGCCTAGCCCAGAGTTACTCGCTATTCTCATCATTGCCTGACAGGGTAGAAGGCTCCCTTCTAGCTGCGCTCTGAGAAGAGGCCATCCATTCATCTCTCTTGATTCCTCTGCTCTAGTTTGTGGCATTCCTAAGCTGGTTCCTGCATGAGTGATTGCTAAGAGGGCCTTTCCAGAAATATTGTTTTTTGACAGAACAGTGCCTTTCCTGAGACGTGGGGTGGGAGATCCAGGGAGCTGGCAGGTGGCTTTGTGTCTCTCCACTGGGCTGGCCTTCTGGCTCTTTCCTTGTAATTGCTGTTCTCTGGATTGGATCACCGTTAACATTCACCACGCCTGCCTGGCGCAGAACTGCAAGGACAATGAGCCGGAGGAGCCAAAGCCAGACAATTTCATCCCTGCCACCAGCAGGGCATTCTAGGGAGAGTTGCTACATCCCTGGAATCTGCCATCGTCACACCTAGGCACAAAAGCAAACGCCTATCTCTCTCACAAGATTATTTTGAGGTCCAGGGAATATAAAATACAAAGGATAAAGTCCTGTTGAATGTTGCCTTTGTGTTGCATGATTTCCTGCTCTTCTCTGGTTATCTCTTTGAGGCAGATGATATTCTTGCATCATATTTCAATAGGGAAATTTGTCTTTGGGGTATTAGGTCTCTTTGTTCAAGTGTAGTATAGAGTGCAGCCAGGATTCGAACCCAGGTCTCTTGTTTCCAGTCTGGGGCTCACTTATAATACTGTATGTTGTACTGCCTCTTGACCATTCTTTGAGGCTCATATCCAAGACTGCTTTCTCCCTTGGCAGTGCAGTGGAAATAATCAGCTATGGGCTTTAACTCCATTCAAGCCAAGCCATCGAAAAATTTCTACACTCAGTGTGTAGTTCTTGTAGTTCTTCGCTCCCATTTCAGTGTGACTTTTGCAGTATGGGAGCAGCAGAGACAGGCTACCTTAGTCTTCAAGTCTTAGGATGTTGCTGACAGGTTTGTTGCATGCTTCAGTTCTTCCATTTGCTTTGCTGGTTCCTTCCATGGTCACAGTTAGAAAGTTAGTTCTGCAGTGTAAGAAAATGTTTTCCCCAGTTTCCTTTTATTTACAACTGTTGGCTCAGTCTTGTGAATAAGTATGTTACAAATCTTAACATATAAGGAGTCACTGAGAAATCCTGTTAACAATGCAGAACGATTCAGTGAGTCTAAGATGAGGTTTGGTATTCGTCATTTCCAGTATGTCTCAGGTGATGTTAATGACCCCAGTCTCAGAACACAGTTTCAGGAGTAGTTGATAGCCTGCCTGCTCATGAGTTCACAGGACTGGTGGCCTCTCTCACTGCTGAAGAAACCCATGTAAGCAGCAAACAGGAAAGGAGCACATGCCTCCTGAGGCTCCCAGGTAGGCAGGCAGGCACCCTGTCCTGCTCTGCATGAGCTCTTCCCAAATGGAATGTGATGACAAGATTGAAGTTCCCCAGGCCAGGAGGCACAGCACACTCTGTGTCCACTAGATTATGGTGTGATAAGGAAACTGACTTTGGCAAGCCAGGATGCCGGGTGACATTAGAACTGTCTGGTTTGTTTCAAGCGGTTGGCTGAGACGCACCTTCAGTGAGATCACGGCAGCTGTTAGGCTGCCCAATCTTGTTCTCTCGCACACCCTGTAATTCAGTGTGATGCATTCCTCCTGAACCTGGGAAGAATTCCGGAGCCACACTGGCTCTGGCCAAATCCTCACTGAGTGTGATGTGATTAATCAAAAGAGTACTTGGCTCTTGCTTTTGAGCTTCAATTCTGAGAACTTGGTTGACAACAACTAACTAGAGTTTATCCCACAGGATACCAAGCAACACCAGGCATATTGTATGAATTTTCCCTCCTAACAATCATTCATTGTAAAATTTAAAATGTTCCATAGTAGATGTTGATGGCAAAATATAAGGATATAATTGTCTTAATCCATGAACTCCATATTCATGTTTTCTTCAAGCATAGGGTATAAATTCCTCCTTGGGTCTTGAGTGATTTTGTTTAAGTCTCCAAACCAAGCAACTGCCAATCCTCGAGGGATTATATTATACTCTTATGTTTAATGTGCCCATTTGCTTTGTCCCAAATTGTAAGATAGAAAAGGTCTCTTTGTACCACTTTAGTTTTATCCGTGAATGGACACATAGTTAATATTTGTGCGTCTTCATGGAGCAGACTGTAGTAATTCAATATATGACTTCAGTGTGACAACAAGAAATAATGAGGCTTTTGGAGTATTTGTCTGGCATTTTAATTGAATGTATTTTTAGATTTGATTATAGAAGAGTTGTGAGCTTTTGAAGGAGTCACATTGCTTTCTTATTTATATGCTTCTTACGTTTCCACGTTGTAATTTGTACATTTGTTGGGATGGGTATCTATTGCTGTTTAGTTTGAAATCTCATTAATAGCAATCAATTGTCAATGCTATCTTTGCATGAGGACCAAATTCAAACACATGATTCTTATGGTAGCAGCTGTGACAGTCTCTTGGCTGCTGCTCTGTGTTGGTTGGGAGCAGTTGTCAGCCTCAGGTCTTCATGCATTTGTTAGGTTTCCCCCTAGGGAAGGGGCAGGCTTCCACTTACTCCAGAGCACTCCCTTTTTGTACAGCAAAGGGACATCTGTCCATGCCAAAGGGTTTCCCTTGGGTCTACAAGGGTGGGGGAAAAGCAGAACATTGAGATCCACAAGTGGGGATGTGTTATCACCCAGCACTCCACAAGGAGTCTGTGGAAACACCCATCTGCCAGACCTGCACTCAGAACTCTTGGGCCCTGACTGACACTGAGACCAAAAGGCATCTGTAGAGGCTAAATGGTCTTGTCTCCATGGGCTTGGGATTATCCATCTCTGGATTTATCCTCAGTAATTGTGGCTGATTCCTTGCCAGTGAGGGTATGCCCACCAACAACTGTGTGCTTGTTAGCCTAATCCAGATGCTACATGTTCCTGGCCAGTTCTTCCCTTCCTTACAACTAATTTGTTTCCCTCTAGATAATGGTGGCAGGGTAGCTTTAGGCTTTTAAAATCACAATCAAGTTCCTTAGTTTCACATTTCAAAAACACCCGAGTTTCCAAAATTTCCCACTTTCAAGTTGGCATTTAGCCATTTATAGCACTCTGAGATAAAATGAAGCTTTTCTCCAGTTGCTTGCCTATTCTGCAGCAGAGTTTACTGGCACACTGTAGCCTTCAACTGTGGGCTTGCCTTGTGGCCTGGACTGCTAGTTTGTTTTCTGCCCAGCTTACCTGTGGTGAAGGCTTCAGGGGCTCCTCCCACTCAGCTCTCCAGGCCGGAGCTGTGGGATTCTTCCCATTTTTCTGTGGATTGATCTGTTTCTGTGTGCTTCCCACTGCCATGCCTCCTCTTTGTAACACCAGAACTTCTTGCTCTTTCTCTGTTTAGAGCAGAGGTCTGTTTTTTGTTACCCTAACTCTACTTGCAAAACCACACTTAGCTTCTAAAGTGTCTGACCTGAGACTCATTCTGGTTCTAATTTGAATTCTTTTGATCATTTATGAATTGAGCTTTTCCCCATATACTTGTTAAAACATTTTTATACCTTCTTTTGAAAGGTAACTATTCAGATATTAAGCCTATTTCATAGCTGTATTATTTGTATTTTTTAATTGCTGACATT
This sequence comes from Apodemus sylvaticus, assembly GCF_947179515.1. NCBI lineage: Eukaryota > Metazoa > Chordata > Mammalia > Rodentia > Muridae > Apodemus > Apodemus sylvaticus. The sequence continues at coordinate 113,804,672 of NC_067472.1, forward strand.
TTGAGTTCCTTATGTAATTTGGATATATTGATTCCTTGAATAGTACACAAATATTTTCCCCCATATTTTCTTAATTCTTTGATTTGTTTTCTTTGCTGTGCAGAACAGTCAGAGCTTGCCATAATCCCATTTAAGTATTATTGCTTTTCCCTATGCTTTTGGGAAAGCATTAACAAAAATTGTCCTATACCAGTACATTGAAGTGTTTCAAACTAAGTTTCCTTCTAATAGTTTTATAGTTTCATGCTTTGCATTGAATTCTTTGATCCATTTGAGATTGTTTTGTGTGTAGAGGATAAAAAGGGTCTAATTTAATTGCCCTGAATACATGAATCCACTTTTGGCAGTTCCATAGCTCAAAGACCTGATCCTTTCTTTACTGTGTATTTAAACTTTTGTCAAAAAACAGTTGAGCAATTGGTGGGATGGCTCAGGAGTAAAAGTGGCTGCTGCCAGCACTGGGAACTGGAATTAGATCCCTGGAACTCACATGGCAGAATAAGAGAACCCAATTAACACAGTCTGTCCTCCAACCTCTGAATGTACACTACGGCAGCCACACACATGTGGAAACAAATATACAAAATAAAAATAAATGAGCATTAAAATAAAGAAAATCAGGGGCGGGGTGGTGGTGGCACATGCCTTTAATCCCAGCACTTGGGAGGCAGAGGCAGGTGGATTTCTGAGTTTGAGGCCAGCCTGGTCTACAGAGTGAGTTCCAGGACAGCCAGGGCTACACAGAGAAACCCTGTCTCAAAAAGCCAAACCAACCAACCAACCAAACAAAAATCAGTGGTGTAGATATGGATGGATTTCTGCATCCTCTATTCTGTTCCATGTACTGTGTTTGTCTTTATGTGAACACTATGATATTATAATTACTATAACCTTGAAGTACGTTTTGAAGTCAGGTATTGTGTTTTTCACTATTTGCATGTCTTTAGGATTACTTTGCTTACTTGGGTCTTTTGTACTTACATAGGAATTTTTAGTTATGGTTACTTTTAATTCTATGTCTGTGAAGAATGTCAATGTATTTTGAGAATTGCAACTATCTGTAGTAGACCACTTTGGATAGTACAGACATCATAGAATTCTTCCTTCTTTCCCTTGAACGTGGGATAATGTCATTCTGTGTATGTCTGCATAATTTCTTTGTTCACCATTTTATACTTTTCATTGTAAAGCCCCGTTATTTTTCTTATAATGTATTCCTAATTTGTTGCAGCTATTGTTGTTGTTGATTTTCTGTAAGTCTGATTCTGTTCATACTTACAGAATTTATAGAAGTATAATATGTTGCCATTATCTCAGAACTGAAACATTCTCTTTGGAGGGTTAAAGGAGGCTTGTAAAATTAGGCCCAGGAAACTCCTGAAAATTAAAATATTTACAAGGCCCATCCCCAAAGTCCAAAACTCAGTAAATAAGTCCTAGGGAAGGGAGATGGTTCTTTATTAGTCAAGCCCTGGGCAAGTGGTGTAAGAAGACAGCAGGTGCTGGCGAGGATGTGGAGAAAGAGGAACACTCCTCCACTGCTGGTGGGGCTACAAGATGGTACAACCACTTTGGAAATCAGTCTGGCGGTTCCTCAGAAAAATGGACATGACACTTCTGGAGGACCCTGCTATACCTCTCCTGGGCATCTACCCAAAGGATTCCCTGGCATGCAATAAAGACACATGCTCCATTATGTTCATAGCAGCCTTATTTATAATAGCCAGAAGCTGGAAAGAACCCAGATGCCCCTCAAAGGAGGAATGGATACAGAAAATGTGGTATATTTACACAATGGAATACTACTCAGCAATTAGAAACACTGAATTCACAAAATTTTTAGGCAAATGGTTTGATCTGGAAAATATCATCCTAAGTGAGGTAACCCAATTACAAAAGAATACACATGGAATGCAATCTCTGATAAGTGAATATTAATTAGCTCAGAAGCTCTGAATACCCAAGGCACAAATCGCATAACAGATGACTCCCATGAAGAAGTATGGAGAGGGTCCTGATCCTGGAAAGGATTGATCTAGCGTTGGAGGGGAATATAAGGACAAAGAAAAAGGAGGGGGGTGATTGGAGAATGGATGGAGAGAAGAAGGTTTATGGGACATATGAGGAGGGGGGATCTGGGAAAGGGGAAATCATTTGGAATGTAAACAAAGAATATAGAAAATAAAAATATTAAAAAAAAGGAGCTCCTGATGCTTTCATGAGTTGCACCTATGCCAAGGTGGGCCACTGCTTCAGAGTTATCCACACTCCTCTAAGTAACCTTTTATCAAGAACTGTAGAAACCCCCAATGAACTCACTTCTTCAGTTAGCTAGATGTGGTGGAATTGTTTCTTTGGTCTGTACCTGTGCTCTGCCTGGGGTAAATAAATTTTGGTTTATGTCTACTCAGTAAAAGTCACATAATACCAAGTATTGACATGTTGAATTCTATCTTTCCTTTTGGATCTAATAATATTTGCTTTAAATATTTAATGGTCTTCTGATGGTTACACATATTTTAAAATAAATATTACTTCATTTTGTTGAATTTATTTTTTAATCAATATGAAATGACCTTTATTTTCATTTACTTCTAACTTATGGTATACTTTATTTGATAGGAGCACACATATTCCTTCTGACTTTGGGTTTCAATTTATGTCTTCTATATTTTCTGACACTTTAAGGGTTTTTTATATTTACTAGTGAGGTAAGGTCTTATAAGTATCATATATCTTAAAAAAAATCCATCTAGCAAATCTGTTTTTGATTGATGAATTTGATCCATTTACATTCCAAGGTTTCTATTCGGAGTTAAGTACTGCCTCTTGAGAGTTTGTTAACATTGTATATGTCTTAATTTCTCTCTGCCTTTCTCATTGTCTTTGTTGTTTGATAATTTTTCTGTTGTTGGGATAAAGTTTTCTTTTTCTTGTACCTGTCCTTCCATTGAGCTCTATGCCTTTGTGTGTTTGGCAATAAGGCTCAAGGTTTTGAGAAAAGGGAGACTTCTTTAGGTCCAGTGTCCCAGTTGGTGGTCCCAGCCAGAGCTTACAGCATTGGTCATCACTTTTTTGGAACTGTGGGTATAAGATAGAATCTTCTCCAAGAATCAGTGATCAAGCAATAATTATGTTAAGACTTTGGGTCCCAGAAGCTGAGGTCCCATAGTCACAGGTTATGGAAGAGAAGTTCCTTATATGTAATAATATTTGGTCTCATGGCACAGATATCCTTGTATCTAGATATTTAAAATGTGAAGGAGATCTTCTATAGATCCTGTAAGTTGAACAACCCTGGTGTCAGGTCTTATAGATTTAGTATTTTTAGTCTTGGAGCTAAATTCTGTGAAAGCAATGCATTTTGTTCACTGGGGCAAATGCTTGTTGAATTGAGGCATGTGGCACTGGTTGGCATGGTCTTGGAGCTGAAGGACATAATAAAACCTTCTGCTCGGCCAGGGAATTATGGTTTTTGATCAGTATTAGGCAGCCAGAATTTCAAGGCTGTGTTTGGGGTGAGACATTTTCTAATTCCCAGAAGGGGGGCACATATGGTAGAAGAGATTGAGACACAGGTAGCAACTTTCCTGGTTTCTGGGAGGCTCCTGATATACATGGTTGAAGCCAAGACTTTTTAACCAGCATCTTCAGGGATCCTCTTCTGTTGGCAGCAGAAGACATTTCCCCTTCTCACTGGGCAAGCATATGAGTTACTTTGCTGTTGCTGTGATGAATGACCACGACCACAGCAACTTATAGTTGAGTTTATTTGGGCTTACAGGTTCAGAGGGTTAAAGTCCATTGAAGGTGGTGTGAAGGCATGGTGGCAGGAGCAGGAAGCTGAGGGCTCACTCCTTAAACTGCAAGCACAAAATGAAGAGAATGAACTAGAAGTTTGAGTCTTTAAACTCTCAAAATCTGTCTTTGGTGACATATTTTTACTAAGCCTCCCCAAACAGCACCACCAACTGGGTACTGAGTATCCAAATATCCAAAACTCTGGGAGACATTTCATGTAAATCACCATACTCCCATGGATGGGACTTAGTTTGTAGCTATGAATGCCACTGGACCTGAAGCTACAGGATTGAACCAAGCCATACCAAAGCATACCAAATTCTACCAAACCATACCAATCCAAAATATGCATAGTCCAGTCAGGTGAGCAACGGAATTGGATGGGGGATGAGATGCACAGGGATTGACAGACTCAGGAATGCAAAGAAAGTGTATAGCTTTCAGCTTATAGCTTGGCAAAGTCACATACATTTATAATCCCAGAACATATGAGGCTGAGTCAGGAGGATTGCTACAAGTTTGCTGCCATCATGGCCAGTTATATACTGAGTACCAGGTCAGCTGGGGCTGCACCACAAGATCCTGTCTGTAACAAAAATGGATGGAGGAGGGATTTATTGAGTCACTTCTCTGAAAGTGCAAGGTTCCTCACATATGTGAGCAATAGAGCAAATTGGTAGCTGGTGAGTGTTGGCTCCCAGATGTCACGGTCACCCTTCCTGAGTTTTATGTGCTCTCTGGTTTGCTCAAGAGTTTCTAAATTAGAATGACTTTCTACCTTTACATGCCTAGGATTGAAATTATATTCCTGGAGAATGAAGACTACTCTGTGTATTTGGTTTTACTTTTTAAGGTAGGATGTAAATAGTTTAGGTTTAGGCAAATGGCTTATTGTTTGACCAAAAGTATAAGGAATGGTAATGATAAGGAATTAAATAGTCCATCTTCTTTGGAAATTCTTTTCTTTGAAGTTTTTACTTTTTATAAGTTTGAATTAATTAGTATTTGCGTATAAGTGCATGACATGTGTATGTAAGCATGTGTGTGCCTCATCGCATCTGTAGAGGTCAGAAGGCAACTTGCAGGAGTTTGTTCTCTTTTCCTGCCTTCATGTGGATTCTAGGGATAGGTGGCTAGGTTTATGTGGCAAGTACCTTTACCCACTCAACCGCTTAGTTGGTCTTACTTGGACAATTTTAGTTGTACAACTGCAAGGTAACTTTTGAATGGGATGTTGGCTTGAGTACTTTAATTTTTTTTTTTTTTTGAGATAGGGTTCACCATGTAGCTCTGGCTTGTCTGGAATTGTTTATATAAATCAGGGTGGTCTCAAACTCATAGAGATCTACCTCCTTCTGCCTCCAGAATACTGGGACTAAAGGACATGTATCACCACCCCCAGCCTTAATACTCCAATTCTTACTGTTTTCCCTGATCCCAGTTTTGCACACAACACACTTTCTACAGCTTTAAACTCCTAATTCATTAGATTGTTTCCTTTTTATGAATGGCACCTTGTTCTTAGTAATCTTTCCACAGATTATACTTGTCACTAAGCCCATTAGCCAGGAGGGTCTGATATAATAGCCCCTGATTGGAGCACATTCCTCACTAGGATTTCCAAGGCAGTTTCTTCTAATAATCTTACCCTAAATTACTTTCAAATCTGACCTCAGGACCATGGTCCTTTTCTTTAATAGTCTGTGGTTTGACTTTTGACTACCTAAAACTCTATGGAGAATTACGTTAACAAACCTGTTTTCCTATTTTCATGGAATGTGCTGTTCTCACTTCCCAAGACTCTTCAAGATCCCCACTAAGACCCTTTGCAGTATTTGCTTTTGAGAACCACAAGGAATTTTAAAAGTTTAATTATTTGATAATTAAAAGTTTAAAATTTAATGCCTCTTTGAAAATAAAAACTTTCCCCCTTTCTTCTCCTTTCAGTTGGATGTAGATTTGATGCTAGAGGGAATCCCATTTTGTATGTTTAACTCCTGATGAGGTTTGTGTATGCAACATGCACAGACAGGCCTTAAAGAACAGAAGTTCACCTGATCAATTATTCAACCATCCAACCAGAACTGGGAAGATAGGTTGGGTAGAAAGGCAGGACCCAACTTGGGACTCAGAGTGACAGCGCCTGTGCTGCCACAGTACTGAGTATCGGGCGTAGGCGGGGGGATTGATAGAAGACACAGACACCAGTCATTCACTAAGGAGAAAGCTTTACTGAGAGACCAGCAATATATATACTAGAGGCCAGGGAAGGGAACAGGAAAAAACAATTATAGCCATAGGTCAGGCACCTGGGAAGTCCCTACCACACCGGGTGGGAAGGCAGGCATCAAGCTAAGGTGCAGGATGTTTTGCTCTCAAGAAACCTGTACAAACAGCTCAGCTGGGGGTGTTGAGCAAAGCTCACCGGTTCCCAGCACAGAGTTTTTGAACATTGAGATCTGTTGCAAACCCTTTGTTCCTTGAAGGTTACTGTGAAAAAGCAATCACAGTTAATCACAGTGACTTGCTTCCATTTGCAATGAGTTAGGGAAGCTTAGGGGACTGGAGATTACAAGAGAGCTCACCTGATACATCTGCTTTTGAGATGGCTATGGACACAGAAGGAAGACTCTGCTGGGGTTGAACTGGGGAGAACTCCTGGAAAGTGAGGGAAAGATGGCTTTTCTCATGCCAGAGTTTACCAGGAGCTGGGCACTAAACTCATAGATCAGATTATCCTTTATTTCTCTTTGTTATCAAAGTTCCCTAAATTATTCTAACTTTGTCTTAAGTATGCTAAGGGGAATTAGGGACAGAGCCTAGATCTGACACTTGAAAGGTTTGAAGGGAGAGAGAGGTCAATTTATTGATAGCAGTGTTGCCTCTAAGATGTCCCTAAGAAAGGTGAGTTGCAGGGTATTGATACTACAAGTCCAATCTGTCTTGACCAGTGGAAGACACCCTTCCTTTTGGAGATTGTGCCTGGTTATATAAAGAAAGCAAGTACTTCCTTTGGCAAGTCTTCCTTGGTTTTGTTCCTTGGTTGGTCTTTTAAGTCCTATCTTTGCATGGTTAGTCTGTGTACCTGCTAACACACAGGTCTGATTCTTAGCTAGGCCTGTTTAGGTTCAGAGACTTTTAGTTTTTGAGCCTTCTAGAGAGATCATGATGTGAAAATGAAATAGGACTCAAAAATCAGGGCCACCTCCTCCAGCTGTTTTCTTCTGAATCGACAGTTACTATTGAAATTAATCCGGCTTTTGTGAAGAATAATATTGATAGTCAAGCAGACAAGGTTACGTGAATATCAACAGTAATTGGATTCCTGCAATCAGAGGTGTACACTGTGCTGCTCTTACAGCCTCAGTGTGTTAGACCGAGAGGCCCTGTTTACTCCTGTACTGCACCACTCATTATTTTTATTGGCTCACAGTGATGGCCAGGATGGTACGATCAGCTGAGCTGAATTCTGGAATCGGTGTTCCAATTAGTGATAACCTATTACCTGTCATCTTTGAGAGTGATTGCCTTGATGGGGACATTTTCACCCTTTTCATGAGAGGAATTTGTTTCGGACCGTCAGCTTTCATACTTGCATTACCCAAATGCCAAGATGACAGTATGTTCAAACCAAAGAATTTAGGACTGGCACATATAGATCCCTTCACGTGACATTTTTGATGTGCACAGATCTTTGGTGCTGGTATATTTTGTGGCCCTAGGGTATATAATGAAGTTGTGTCTCCAAATTAGGTTTTTCTTTATGCCTTAAGTATGAGATAAAGAAAAAAAACCTTATTCTTAGCATTTTCTGATATTGGGATTTTTTTTTTTATGTCTTAGAAAGCCTAACCTTTAATATGTTTTAATACATTATTCATTCCTGGAAAAATTCTGATTAAAAGAAGGCAAGATGATAATCAAATATTTAAAAATATGCAAATGCAGCACTGTCAGTCCCTCTCAGCAGTGCCAATATTTTTCAGTGCAAACACACACTGACTTCATTTTTGCTTTGAAATCAGATATAATGGATAAAAATAGAAATGAGTGATTCTCTTATGAAATAACACAATTATGCTTTGGGAGAATGTAATTTTGCTATAAAGTAGAAAATGTTTTAATATTTATATAAGAAAACCATGGCATGTTTATAAACACTCTATCGAGCATTTTTACAATGGGGCCTCCACCAACATCTGGAAACGCAATAAATATTCACGGACACATGGAGTATGAAATATACATCTTGATTTTATAATCATGTGTGCTTTATTTTTTTTTACACAAATGGAATGGAAGTGTTGAATATTTACACTTAACAGGAGTGTAAGCTGTGCAGTGTCTCTGTAAACTCCAGCCAGGCAAGGAGTAATTCCCCCTCCCTCCCTCCCCTCCCATCCTGCATTACAGCTTGATGGAGAAACATCCTGTCAGAGAGAAGCACAAAATTGTCATAGTAAAAGGATCTAATGGGTACAACCTGGTGCACTCAGAAGTTAAGATACACTTAGGAAACACAAATTTGAAAAGAAGAAAAGTTTGCCATCCCATTGGGAGTCAACCTTGCCACTTAGCTGTCTGTCCTTGTGAGCTGCAAGGGAGAAACTGTGCTCTTTCAGCTGATCTTCGTCTAATTCTCTGCCTGCCTTAGCTTGTCCTCAGCTGCTACAAGAAACTGCACAGCTGTACAAGAAATGATTTCTGAAGCACAGATTTCAGTGAGGAAGAATATTTACAGACTGAAGTGTGGATGTGTTTCCAACCACATTGACTCTTACCTCGGGTAATGTGTATACATGGTATGCATACCATATATACCATACCCTTAAATAATTAATGCATATCCACAGAATTCTCTATGGAGTTTCCTGGAAAATCAGTTGTCACAGGAGGAACTCCACATGCTTTAAGGAAACTAATGAGTGACTCATTAGTATAATAAATTTAGCCTTAGTCCTTGACTTAAATGTTTTGTGTAGGAATTTTAGGCAGGACCAAGACAGGAAAAAAAAGATGTCATTTCACTAGCAAGTCCATTCAGTCTCACCAGAGCAATCACCAGCTGAAAAGCAGAGGGTTTCACATGGAAACGGGGGAAAAAGAATATAGAGGGGAAAATCTCTCTCCAAACCAGGGCGGTGTCATGGCTTCAGTGAGGTTCGTTAGAATAGTTGTTGGGGCCAGAGTTTGCCTCTGTTGAAAGGAAGCATCCTCAGCCTGGGCGGTGCTGGGAATGAGCTCCTGGAGACGTCCAGGCAGAGGCTTCCAGGTGCCAGGGGGCCCCCAGCTCTTGCATCAGCACTGCCAGGGCAGTGGTGCAGGCTGGCTCCAGGTCAGGGCCTCACACTCAGCTTTGCTTTCTGTGCTGAGTAAATAAAATGGTGACCCCAAGTATTTGTGTCATTAGTCCACTGTGTGGACTTGCTGTCTGAATCAGCCGTGAGCCCTTTATAGGACAGGGACACTAAGGAGTGGGATGGACTGATGATCAGAACTATGTGAGGAGAGTAGAGGGTGGGCAGGTCTGGGAGGAAGGAGTAATAAGGGGAATGGGTGATGGAGAAAGAAGAGATGGACAGAGAAGTTCAGAGGAGAGAAGAGGGGCAAGGTCAACAACCCAGGAAGGAAAGAAGGAGTGTCAAAATGACAGGCGATGAGAGGAGACAAGTAGGAAAATGATAAATAGATGAGAGTCAGAGGTGAAGAGAGCATCCACTGACTCCGTCCTGAAGGGCTGGCAGTAGGGTCTAAGACAGCTCGCAGAGGCACCCGAGTGCAGCTTCATTTAGATGGGCCTGCAAAATGGATAGAGCCAACCCCTGAATTTGGGTCTGGGAGAAAGGGCCTTCAAAGAATAGGCCATCATATCTCGTGGAAAAGAGCAATAAGCAATGCCTCAGCAATAATTGGCTGATGGGTGGGATTTCGGTTTTGGTAAAGCTGAGACCCCCATGGTGCTACACATTGTACCAGAGCATGAAAAATAGCACCAGTGACACGATCTGGCACTTTTCCGAAAGGGCCCAGCATGTGAAGGTGACACTGTGCCCCCAGCGAGCCTTCAGATTGGAGAGAGCTCCGGACAAAGTTTGCAGTGTTAGCACCAGTCTGGCCCAAGGCTCCAGGTGCATTTGCACCAGATGTGATCTGGGTGACTCTCATGCCATTTCCATATATGTCGTTGGATTTGCTGCAAGATACACCAGTTCTTTGGAGCCATAGAGACCTCAACATTGGGAAGCTCAGGACAACACAACAAAACGGATGAGTGAATTCTATAGGAAAAGACCCTCTCACCAATGTGCTTGGTGATTCGTCAAGCAAATATATATGTATTTATATTTATATAAATCTACATAAAAAATCAGTGCTAATGCTAATCCAGAAGCATCTATACTGGGAAAATAAATAATTATATTACTACAAAACCAATGGTTTGTGGTTCAATTTGATTGTACTCAGCCACACAATACTATCAAATGGAAAGCACATCACACAACTAGAGAAAACATCTACTCATTAATGACAGTCCTCTAAGGTAAATGGTTGCATGCTCAGTGGAGAAACCAAAGAAGTTATCATGGTGGCCTATAAAGAGAGCTGGGATCAGGGATGGCATTCTAGTGGCAGAAAACTTCTGAGAGCTATATTGATGGAAGTTGGCCGTGACCTGAAACTGGTGAGTTGCAGACATGGACACATCTTTTAGCATTTTGAGCCCTCTAAGGCTATCTCTAGAAAATTGAGGGAAAAAATACACGTGGCTGCTTGGTACCTCTTCATTTGGCAAAGGCAGCCTCAAGACTATAGGTAGATGTTTACTTTTGCGATTTAATGTTTGTTTTGTTAACTGCAGCTGGGCAGATGATGGTTATTTAGTAAAAGATGAATGACCCTTGATTTTGGAAAGAGACTCTCAGTTTTAAGCTCTGATGTTCTAACTTAGAAGAAGCCCCATCACTTTGATGGCTCTGTCTTTTGTTCTTATACTCCAGCCTATGTGCTGGTTGGCTGCACAGTGTGGCAGAATCCCTGCCAGGTCTTGATGTACCCCAGAAATAAGGCGATGGGGCTTAATCTGGGCATGCATAGAACCCAGACATGAGTAGTTATTAATAACACTAAAAAGTCTCTCTCTGAACACCTTGGGCAGAACCAGGGCTGATGACACCATCAGCGCTAAAGTGGGAAGCTAACTCTTGTGTTTCACCTTATAGGCTTTGGGAGGTTTCTCTTTTAAAATCATTATTAGTATAATTGTTAGAAAAATAAACTTGGTCCAGGTGCAGCCCTAAGGAAGGCAATTCAATGGGTTGAGCTCAAAGCCATAAATCATCCTTTTCTTGTGGTTCTCTTTGCCCTATGTACTGAAACAAAGTGCGTCCCTCACCACTCCCAACTAGATAACTTCTCTTTTTTCTCTTCCTCAGAGAAATAGTGCATCTTAGGACAGATCTCCCTCTGTAATGCCAACTAGGGCTGTTACAAAACACTTCAATTGTTCTGTGAAACAAAGAAAAGATAATTCTAATGACTTAGGGTTTGCCAGAATACTGAGTAGTTTTAAACTGTATGCGAGTAACTAGGAGCAAAGTTATTTGACTATCTGTTTGGTTGGCTCAGGCTATTTCACTAGAGGAAAGCAATCTTTCCCTTTTGATTATTAGCATGAGTTTGTCTCTGAAAAGCTATGGGCTTAAAGAATTGTAACAAAACTCTCTTCCGAAACTATCCATGAGGGCAACGTATGAAGGAGTGTGTTCCGTAAGAGTGTATCGCTAGTGTGCTAGTGTGCATGGGTGATATGGGAGGGGAGTGAAGGGAAGTCCTTGTCAGACCTGGAGGGAACTCAGATGCTCTGAATGGATCATTGGCAACAAAAGGGAGAGTGCAGCCTCAAATTCTTGAATTTGATCATCTGCTGAGAGTGCGTACATTTAGTCTTTCAATGTTTTGTAGCCTTTACAAAATATTTCACAAAACTTTTTAACCTATAGAAATTCATTTCTATACATTTAATATATTTATTGTATAAATTCTCATCTTTAGTGCCTTCTTTCAGCTTATAAATGGCAAAATAGACAATTGACAGTCATAAAAGCTAGGCCAGGTGGAATCCCCTCCTCAGTAAGGTTAGTCCTTCACACACGACAGCTCGTCTTTGCACATGCCAGCCAAGGAAACTAAGCAATCATCCTCCCCTGGTAGTATGTCTCCAAAGGGACTCCTTTCTGTTTTCCCTATTTCCTTTGCTTGTTAGGAAATCAAAGGATGTGCATAGTTATAAAATTTGAATTACAGAGGTGGGTAAGGGGTAGGTTGGTGAGGTTCAAGTGCTGGCAACTTTTCTTAAAGCAAACACAGAGAGCTCAGCAGCTAAATCAGCTCTGGACATCTGCTGGGGTGAGAAGGCTGCCCATCTCTAGGGCAGAGAGCCCGTCAGAGGTTCATCCCTACACTTGGTACTTTGAGCAAACCCAAGCCTTCCTGCATACTGCGCGTGATGTCTTTTCTGTCCCACCCTTCGGCCCCTCTGTTTCCTTCATGGCTTCACACAGTTTGTGTTGTACATTCATAAGGATTCACATTGACTGCAAAAACATAAATGCAACAAAAACATAAAAGCCTCCAAGTGTTATATTATATATATTTTGTTCTTCTAAATGCTCTTCTGTCGTTGTCAGAGGTGCAGTAGCTAATTTATAACTTCTCTTTTGAGGGAATCCAGATGAAAGGTCCAGACTGCTCTTCAATAACAAGCTTGCATTGGTTGTAAATATCTTCTAAGGTATCTCCTTGGACAATAGCTGTTCCCAAGACAAAAACAGCAAGGGTTAGGAAGCATTGCCTTGCGGTTGAGGACAGTGATCTCTCACCCAACAGAAGCTCCAATCAGTGACAGACAACTCATCAGGAGGCTTAATGTCCCCTTTAAGTGAGGGTAAAAAAATGCAGGATGCTTACATAAGTCCAGTCACCTCAGTGGTGATTGAAAGGGGCATTCTTTCCATGCCCTAGGTCAGTAATAAATGTGCCCCAATCTTGGCTCTTTCTGTGTTTGTTCACAATTCTAGCAACATTGTTACATGGACTGCTGCTCTGCGCCAGGCACTGGAGCAGAAGACACAGCAGTTTCAGACTGAGGCTCCCTGTTTCACTGTAGAGTTTCTATACTTTAAGGCAGAAATTCAGGTCTTGTAGACATGGAAATAATAAGAGTTTTGAAGGACAAGCTTAGTTAACCTTTTCAATTCCAAAATCCTTTACTGAGAAACACCATTTATTCTTCAAGCTATTTGGTAAATTAGGATTTTTGTCTCACAGAACTATTTATACTGTGAATACCTGATAAGGAACATAAATAAGAGGATATATAAATCACTAAGTTGTAAATTACTAAGATACTTGGCTCTCTGGAGATTTGAGCACAGTTTGTTGTTTCCTTCAATAAATGTTCTTATGGAGTTGGGTTTCCCAAACACACCAGCATTATCTTTATACCACCAAAGCTTCAAGACAAATTATTATTGAAGTAGAGTTGACATTATGTTTCAAAAACAATCTTCAGATCACACTATGGTAATCTACCCATGAGTGCAACTGTGAGTCAAATAGTCATTATTTTGACTTACTTTTCCCACCCGGGAACTGAACTTGGGTCCTCTAGTGGTGGAAGTGTTCTTAACTGCTGAGCTATCTCTCCAGCTTGTAGATTTTTTTTTCCCATTTCAATGCTCTTTTAAAATCACTCATATTACTAAGAGAAACCTTAATATTAACTTTAGTAAAAATAATTACACAGTGCTATTCTCATGGTGCCTTTGGTATATTCAAAGCAACTACAGTAATCTCCATTTCATTTCATGCTGATAATTCATGAGGGAAGCTGTTGTATTGAATATTATTTTGGAGGATGCTGGGATCAAACTCTGAGCCTTATGAAAGCCACTCTACTACTGCGCTATAACTCAGACTTAGCATCTTGTTATCAATCTTTAAGAATCTGCTGTGAAACAAATGCTTGGGGGCAAGGCAGGTTTCTCTCTGGATTTAATTAGTGTTTTGTCAAAACAGGGAAGGAAAGGGAACTCAGGACATCCACAAGAAATTCATATTCTATTCCGAAAATGTCTTGTTGCCAAAGACATTGTTAAAAAAAAAAATCAAAGCTATGATTAGTCTTGAAACAGCATTAACTGAAGCATCTCCAAGTGGGTTTCTCTCATACTGCTGACTGAGGCAATAGGAGGTCTGGAGGTCTTCAAGGCAGAGACTGCAGGATAGTAACTGTTGTAGACATGGCTCATTTTGAACCTTAAAACATTGATTTTTCAAGTTTTCAGAAAGTATCAGGGAGACAGTTTAATGAGGTAGCATGCCTAAGATCTCCTTAATAGCAGGAGATAGCTCAGGTCATTTGCCGCTCATGGTTTAGGGCCAGTGGAGAACTGAAAATGAGCTAACTCAGAGAGGAGAGAATCCAGAGTTCTGAACCAAATGGGTAAGGCAGATAAGGGTACAGGCAACCTCACCTGGAAGGGTTTGGGGTCTAGCTTTACCAGGCGTGGAAATTATTCTAAGAATAGCACCAGGCAATTTATCGTCTTTTCTTGTAGTATCAGGGAACCAAGGAAACTTACCTGTAAAATATTCTCCAAATTCTTGTTCTAGCTTAATTGCCCGGTCATAGGTTTTCTTGGCTTGTTCTTCTGTCAGACGCTTATTCATCTCCCTGAGAAATTGAGGGTTTGCTATTAGGACACAAAAAGAGTATACCAAATCTCCAAAATTTTACAATGAACCCTGTAGTTATCCTAGTAGCTGTTAAGGCTTCATTTTGGACTCATTGGTAGAACCATTTCAGTCACTGAGAGTTAGGTGCTAGGTCTCCTGGAGGACAAGCTTCATGTGCAGCACAGGATTGAAGTAGAACCCATCTCCTTGCCATCTGTGGCCTCTGTTTGCTTCCTTGAGGTCCCTAGAGCAGGAATATAAACTTCCTCTCCAGCAGGCCCTTGAGTATTTAAATGGAGTGATTATGTGTCCCTTGAGGTTCTGCTTTGTCAGAACAGACTGCCCTTCAACTACTTTTTTGTTATATTTCTAAACCCAAACTTCCTTTGTTTGACTTTGAGTAGGTTTCCACATCTCTAAAATATACAAAAGGCATGAATTGAAGACAGTCTCCCAGAAGTGGTCAGAGGGAGGAAAGATGAGCATATATCTGGGTTTGTTAGGCAGCACTATACCCACGAAAACTAGCCTTGTATGTTCTCAGGTCCCATCCTTATAAAAGGATTAATTTCTTGCCTTTATCCCTCTTAAAGTCTATTGTTCACCCTCCATGTAAGTCTGGTAAGCAGAAACATACTGAGCTTCCAGAGTATTATGCAAAGTGGAGCAGATTCTGTAGCTGTAACTATTCAACTTGTAATAACATTGAGTCATGCCCATAGTGACAAGAACTCTAGACTTCCTGTTCTTATGCCCAATTGACAGCACAAGTGTCTGATGAGGAACTGAAGTACAGTGGATACAGAATCACTGAAAATTGCAGGGACCACAATATTTCCAAGTCTGACTATAATTGAGCAACTTAGTCAAATGGTGAGCTAGGCTAGAGGAGCTGGGTATAGAAAGATCTCTAACATAGGCTGTAAGGTACAGTCAGTTAGAAGGAACAGCCTCTAATGTTTAATAGCATCCTAACGTAAATGTGGTTTAGTTGTTTAGTAATTTGGTCAATTAGTTGACTAGTTGACTATTTCTAAGTGGCTAATAGGGATTTGGCATGATCTCAAGAATAATTCAAAGTAATGCATGTTTGAGGAGTCTGATCTGTCCATTACATTTTATATTTATGAATCAAAATATTATACCATATCCCATAACACATAGAATTACTATTTTTAAATTAAAATGTATTTAAAAGGTAAAAAAAAATTGATGACTGCTTGATTTTTGTTCAGATAGTAAAATGGATTATAAAGGAATTATGCCTATGTCTTTTCTATTAATCATTAACTATGTAGAAGCACATTGATCATGTGGTAACTAAGGTGTACTTAATTTAGTCTCAAGGACATGAAGGTGGGAGGAAATGGATATTTTTCTAATTCTCTCTAAAATGAATTTATTGATTCCTAACCCCATATTGTTATTATCTTCCCAAAGTCTCTAGGCACTGAAAGTAGACGTTCAACCAAATGAATAGACATTTTGATTGGTGGTTAGGTACACTTCTGAAAGTATCAGGATCTTGTATACCACTCAGACACCAGAAATCTAGGTTTGAATCCCAAAGTTTAGTCAATCCCTTTCCCAGTGCAAATTATGGGGGCTTGAAGTGAAGAAGGGGCTTCCTTGAGGTTGTCTATAAAGTAATTAGGAGTTCTAGAGTAAAAAATTGAGCCCCTTCCCACAACCACAGTCTACCATATCATATTATACCAAAGCTTGGTACCTTTTGAAACATGGTTATATGAAGAAAAAAGTTGGATATGGGTTTAGATGTTAATGAGAACTGAAGTACAAAGCATTTCCGGAACCTTTGTTGCTATAAATAATCTCATTGTATTTCTCAGAGTATATATCTAAGCTTCAGGTTCTTTGAGGGAAAAACCTATGGCTTGTTTATTAGCATATGATATGAGCTTGATTCAGTAATTGTCAAATGAGTGAGTAGATGACTAAATGGTAAATGAGGGAAATAAATATGGTTATGGCATAGCTGCAAGTAGAGGTACACACAATGAATCATGGGTACTAGGCCATAAAAGACCATTGGTGGAGATAGGGTATACAGACACAGGAAAGCTTCTCACTGCTATGAGGTAGGAACAGAAGTCAGGAGGCAGCATATTATGAAAATCTCTCTTTCACATGCGTCCTTGAATTTATGTTCCTCTTAAGCGGCAGCTGTGTGCTTGCTAATCAGCTCTGTGGATGATGCACAGAAGAGGTAATGTGTGTGATGGTGTGTCACTGTCTCATTGTGACAGCTGCTATGCTTTTGTTCCAGCTGACCGAGCTTGGCTCCTTCTTGGGGAATGGGCAATTCAAGACAGCACTGCTCCTGAAGTAAAAGCCCCAGGAAAGACTGAGCCACAAACAACAGCCTTTAGTAATGAGGTTGTACAAGGTCATCACCACTGCAGTGGAGGTCCATGGATATGGCTGCAGCAAATTATGCCAAAGACACTGTCCTCATTGTGGTATCCAGCCTTTGGCAGGCTCAGTTTTCCTTAGTGATAAGTGCCCATGACAGGGCCCTAAGGCAGAACTACATGAATCATCTGGTAGTTATGGAAGGAAGTAGATCTTCCATTGAGCACCAGATGGGCTGTCTCCCAGCGTCACACTGGACTAAATGTGCCACTGCTCTTGGTCCCTCAGGCTTTCCATCCCTAGGAAGCCATCCATCCCTTGTGTGTTTATGATGTGGACTAATTTCTATTTCTGAAATGAGCTTTTGTGATACTGTTCCCAAGAGGAGAGAACCACTTTTCTTCTTGTAAGATTAACATTGCATGGCTTTATATAGTAGTCTACAGATTATAAATCACTTTTACATAATGATATTGTAGTCACATAACTTTGTGAAATAATCCCCACAGAAGTTTAATGTGTACCGTTGGAGTAACGACAAGAGTACTATTTTATCATCAGTACACATTTTCTGTGTGGTAATTGGGGTTAGTGTTCTTCATGATTGCTTCCTAGTTTTATTTTTTCTGTCTTGGCAAAAACCCTTGTCTATCTATACGTCTGGGGGTGTACTGTGTTTTTAGGATACAACTCTGGTGATCTTCCCAGAGATAACTATGTGTTGGAAGTGTATCCTCCCAGCTGCCATTCCAACCACTGTGGCTCAATTTGCAGCTTTGTCCTCAGAGGAGACCAAACAGGTAGCTGATATCCTCAGAAAACAATGACCTTCATCTCTGGGAATAAGTACCTTCTATTTTTACCATTTTTCCACAAGCATTGTTTTCCAGTGTGTTGTGTATGGTTCAGCCCAACAACATTCTCCCAAGGCCTGTGCTTGCCTCTCCTGGAGGCAGTGCTGAAGCCAGGCTCTTGAAACAGAGGCACTGACATCATCTCTGGCTTTCTCCAGGAAGCTGCTTATGTGTTTATAGAGATAAGATTGAATTAGTGATTCATAAAAAGTAACCCTGTATATTTTGCAATAATAATATTATTTCCTGAGTACTTACTATATAATAAGGACTAAATGAGCCTCTGGGACATTGTTCAACCTTGGGGAGCTCAAGCAACTTGTGCTAAGGGTCACTGGTTAAAAATTTAAAAAGCTAGCCTTACTGTCCACTTTCCATGTCTCTGCATGTGGTTTCTTTGCTTTGCTACTGTTACCTACAGTAATGTCACTGCTGTATGGGGACTGTCTAGATGGATGTTCAGTCGGATCATGGATATCTGTCTAATTTGCTTACTGGTTTTAAGAGAAGTATTTTACTAGACCTTTGGAAATGCTTTGAAACAATCAGAACCATGCATTTCCCATACTTATGTATTTGCATAGATGTGGAGAGAATGAATTAAGGATATAATCATGTCACTAGGGAAGGCTCTGTGAAGACCCAGGGTCTGTATGTCTTAATGTAGAGTTGGAACTCTATTAAAGGCAATGTAGAATGTCAACAGAACATTCTAAAATATTCTTTGTACCCTTTCTAAAAACAAAACAACACATTTAAAGATTTACCTGTAAAACTTTCTCAAAGTTAAGAAACAATACAAAGATGATAGTCTTCTGTGATTGGTAAAAACTAAAACAAAAGCTAAAATAACTGCACAATCCCTCCATAAACCTTTTAGACCAAATGAAATTGCTAGCAAATAGAAAATGTAAAGGTGTAAACAATTTGTAAAGTAGTGAAGAGTTATTGACTCAAAAAGTTTAATATATATTGAATTAAGTATATAATATTTAATAACATAAAAGATATAAATAATATTCATAAGTAATATGCATAACATTATAGTTATAACAATATTATACAGTAAATATAACAAATATTTAATAACAAAATAATAATATAATCATAAGTGATATAATACACAATAATATTTTATAAACATATTATATATATATATTAAAAAAGGAAATGTTTAATGATTAACACTGGCATTCCTATCTGAAAGCCTTTCTGACACACTGCTGTTGCTTGCTGTGTATTTGGGGCAGGGATCTGGATGAGGATTTATTCTCTACTTACATCAGAGGTTCCAGAGACTTGGGCTTTATGAAGATGGCAATGGGATAGAGCTGTGCGACTTGTAACCGCTTAATAGCATTTCCCGATACATCAAGTATACAGTGTTTGCCCTAGTAGAAAGATAAGAAAAATACCAGGTTAAAAATATCAAGAAAAATGGCCAGCATCCAGTGAAATAATATAAAGCATGTTTTAGAGATAGGTATGAAGTATTAGGTTTCCAAAGACTGGAAAAAAAACAACCCTGCTTGAAAGAATAATTTGAAGTGTGTGGTAGGTATTACTGACTCTGTTTTACAGGAGAAAATACTAAGCCTTAGTGATTGATCAATGACTCCAAATTCACTAGTGGGAAGACTAAAGTTCAGCTTTTGAGCCTGAGCAGAACTGGTAGTTAGAGTAGACCTTTCATCCATTTTAACCAGTGTTAAACCTGGAAGAATGGTGATCACAGGGGCCTTGAGCCATTTTATACATTTGCTCAGTGCTTGTATGTACTCTTGATACATACATGATAGAAGGCAGACACAAAAGCATTACCTTCGGTTTTGTACGGTTCAATGCTGACTCTTTCTGTGAGCATGTACAGTGTTTTTTTTTTTTTTTTTTTTTTTTTTTTTTTTTTTTAACAGACAAAAAGCCTACTCCTTTCTAACACACATCATTGAACTTGGCTTCCAAAGCTGTGAATACTAAGTGCCGGGAGCTACTTCATAAAATATTTCTGGGAAAGTACAATGATTTGCCACATCTCATTCTACCTCCTGGGGAGAAATGGCCTCATTACTCTGAGGCTAAGGGAACTTTACACAAGATAAAAGGCATGTTTATATAGATAGGCATGATCCTATGTCAATAATACATGGGAAATTCATGTTGTCTGTATAAGATGAAGGGTGCAGCGAATGCTTGAATATTTATGAGAAACACACCAAGATGCTTCATGCCTTGTCACTTAAGTCCTAAGGCTGCTAGTTGTGAAGCACACTGGTTACATGAAAGGTGTGGTGCTGTTTCATTATGAACTAGACAGTATTCTTTTCAGTCAACACAGGCTGTGTTTCTACATTCAAAGAGGAAAATAGATGCAGCCTTCTAGGTTGCTTACTAATAACAGTTCATATAGCTTGATAGTCTACCAGCTGGGGAAGAAGAAACCAGAGGTATTCTAATATGTTCTGAGACATGAAACTTTCTAATGTTATGTTTGTGAAGATATCAATTTTATCTATTAACAGGGTCCAACATGATATCTCCATATGTGATTACTATGTGTACTGATCAAGTCAAGTATACCCTTTCTACCCTATTCTAATCAAACATATCTCTTGGTTCTTACTAATTATCATTCTTTGAGGTCAATATGTTTAACATATGAGAATGATTACGTAAACTTGTCTTAGTGTGAATAGCTCATATCACCCATGTAATATCCCCTGGTTCCATTCATTTTGCTGCAGATGATAGGTAATCTATCTATCTATCTATCTATCTATCTATCTATCTATCTATCTATCTTAGATTTTCTTTATTTATTTGCTTCACACACCTAGGTTGATTTTATATCTTAGCTATTAATAACATTGCCATGAGTACTATAGACTGAAAACTTTCCTTTGATATGCTGATTTTATATCTTTTGAATATGTAGCCAGCAGAAGGACAGATAGCTTAGGTAGATCTAGTTTTAGTTGTCAAGATTTATTGTTTTTAATTAAGTGTATGCATGTGAGTCTGTGGAGGTTGTGCTCACATCTTTAGGTGCTGGCAGAGGTCAGAGGCATTGGATGCCCTGGAGCTGGAGTTAGAGGTGCCTGCCAGTTATAGGTGCTGGCAATCAAAACCAGGTCTTATGCAGGGGCTGGAAGTACTCCTAACTGCCGTCTCACCAGGCCCAGGCTTTAGTCTTGACGTTTTGCTCCCATGATGGCTCTGCTTGCTCTCACTTTCCCTACAAAACACCAGCATTCCTTTGCCTTTTTATCCTCCCAGCACTTCCTTTACTGTGTACAAACTTTTTAATTTGATGTAATCTCATCTACCCATTAGAAAAAAAAATGTTTTCTGGGACATTAAGGCCTGATCCACTGTCTTGAAATTCTTTTTTTCCCCTAGCAGTTAAGGAATTTCCGGTCTCTCATTTAGCTCCACAGTCCCACCTGACAGGGTATCTATACAGGATGAAATTAGGTCAAGTTTCAGAACTCTGCACGAAGGTATCCAGTTTAAAAAATAGCCTGTATTGAATAAACTTATCTTTTTTTTTTCAGAATTTTGGGTACTTTTATTAAGAACAGCTGGCTCTAATGTTTTGTTTTGTTTTGTTTTTTTCCAGCAAACCTAGCCTGTTCCAATGGCCCATGTGTCAGTTATTCGGTCTAATCCAAAATCATTGTTGCTTTAACTAATCTGGCTATATGCTATCTCTTGAATTTGGGATTTGGAATCTTTGTTCTTTTTTGCTTTGGCTGTTTTCCTTTTCTTATGCCTGTGCTTCCATATACATTCAAGCTTTGTGAAGAATCCTTCATATTTTGATAGGGATTGTACTCTATCTGTATTGTGACTTTGAGCTGTATATTATTTGCTTTTCTTGTTGCTCCAATAAAATAGCAGGCAGAACAAACTAAGGGGGAAGGGTGCAGTCAATCCATATGGTGGAGGAGTCATGGTGGCTGGAGCAGGAAGGCGCTGGCCATAGACAGGAAACAGAGGGAGGTGAATGCTGGGTTCAGCCTTTTCTCCTTTTATTCTATCTGGCACATCAGGGAATGATGCTGCCCACACTTAAGGTTGTTCTTCCATATCAGTTAACCTGGTCTGAATAATCTCTTGCAGACATGCCTTGAGATTTGTTGCCATGGTGACTCTAAATTCCATCAAATTGGCAATCAAGATTACTGAGGATGGGTAGTGTGGATATGTAGCAATATTAATTGTTCTAGTCCATGAGCATAAGAGTATTACCATTTCTATGACTCTTCAATATATTTAATCATACTCAACCCTTTTTACCCTCCCTTGTCCCACACCAATGGCCAATTAATCTTTTTCCTCTTCCCAACAGGCCTCTTTTACTTAGTGAGCTTTATTAGGGTTAATTATAGGAGCACAGGTTATTTGCAAGAGCAGGGGAAACTTACTAGTGGCTACAGCACTGAAGAAAATTTCTATCTTCCCAGCAACCATTAATTGCAATTGCCTCTAGATCTTTAGGGAGAAGTGGGGTCTCATAAGTCCCCTTTGGGAAACATTTTATTATCAGTTTAGGTTATCATTACCTGTGATTTCTGTATTCAGAATTTTTATGTTCTCACAGTTCATAAGCCATAAGTACCCAGAAAATTTTCCTTATCATTCAGGTTTTCTCATTTATTATCATATAGTTTTTCCTTAAAATTTCCAACGCTCCTCTGCATTTCTGAGGGGCATAGGATGGGCTGTCTCCTGTCTCACCTCTGACTTTTAGTGTGGTCATTTCTCTTCTTAGTCTAGTTTAAGTTCTGTCAATTTTGTTTATCTTTTTTTAAAGCTAACTCTTTGGTTTAGGAATCCTTTGTATTATCTCTGCAGTCTCTGTATCATGCACTTCTCACATAATTCTCCTTTGTTTCCTCCTACTAATCTTACTTGGTGTTCTTGTTCCCTAGTTAGGAAGTTGTTTGGTTACTTATTGGAAATCTGCTTTTTCTCTTTCTATTTTAAGTCACTGCTTACTTTAGTTCTTGCTTTGTTTTCTTTGTTACAGCCTTGGTTTGTTGCATTGCTATCTTCATTTACTTTAGGGGGATATTTACTTTTTTTTTCCTAATTTTTTCAGGAGTCAATTCTCTGTTAATTTATAAAATTTCTTTTAATGTTTGCTTCTAGTGTTATTCCTTTTGATGACACATCCAGGATATCATTTCAATGGCTTTGAATTAGAGTAGAATTGTTTTGAGAATGTCTGTTCTATCGATTTGACTGATAAAATAGTTTAATTCCGATTTTTTCCCCTTTTTTGGACTGGATGATCTTTTTCCATTGATGGAAGTTGCGTGTTGATATCTCTACTGCTACTGTATTGGAGCCTGACTTTACACCTCTACCTGCTATTATACTTGAGCCGCACTCCTGTCTCTACTGCCATTGCACTGGCAATGGCTTATAAAAATGAGCCCTCTGACATTAGTTGCAAGAGGATGTACAATCTTTATATATTCTTGTTGAATCACTGCCTTCAGTACTACAGTTCTTTGTCTCTCCTTACCTGGCCTCTCCCCATGTAGAGTCTTAATTTGTGGTCCAGGCTATGCTGGAACTTTCAATAGCTCTTAAATGCTGAGGTTATAGCACACCTGGCTGTGTCTCTTATTAGGTTTTGTTCTTCATCTTTTTTTGGCTTCTGTGAAGTCTAATGGTCACGAATACCTCCATGTTTCCTGGTTCTGCTGAGTATCCATCTCTCTTTCATTTTTAAAGGCTAATCTCGCTAGGTACCGTTATTTCTTTTCTTTCCAAACTTGGGATATCTCATTGTGTTCCTTATTCCATGATAGAATTTTTGTTGAGAAATCTGCTGTTAGTCTATGATAATCATCTTGCCATTTTTTCTAGCAGATTAAAAAATTGTTTTGTACTTTTGGTATCCTGTTTACAATGTTCTGCAGTAAGATTGTATTTTGGTCATACTTATTTTGGGGCCCTAAAAGCCCCCAAATGACTCATGATTCATTTATGTGTATGTAGTTTTCTTCTGTTGTTTTTTGTGCCCTGAAGCTTCTGCCTATCTTCTGTGCTTTATCTTATGTTTTTTTGTTTGACTGCGGCAAAAAAAAAAAAAAAAAAAAAAAAAAAAAAAAAGAAAAAGAAAAAGAAAAAGAAAAAGAAAAAAACCAAACAAACCAGGTCTTACTGTTTATGTAATCTTTGTCTGTTTGACCTAATTGGTTGTTAAGGTTATCAACTGTGACTTTTTTAAGTTTAAAAAATGACTTTATGTATATGAATTTTTGCCTGGCAAGCCATAGGTGTTTCCTCTGGTATTGTTGGTGTTATTTCTATCAAAGAACTGGGACATCCGCTGGTTCTCTGGTAATGAGATTCTAAAGCATTTTCTCCACTAACCAGTCTTATGACTCCAGGTGCTGCGTGGAGAGAGGGGGAGAGCAGAATGCCAACCCCCCTCTGTGCAGTTCCCTGCTGGTCTTGACAAGGTATAGTGGTGGGTAGTGGTGTGATCAGAGGGTGGTAGCAGGAGCCATGGTGCTCTTTGCTTCTGCTTAAGTCCTAGTGTCTGCCCGGGGGCAGGATCTCAGCCAGTGTGGAAGATGCCACAGCTGGGGCTTTGTTTGTTATCTTTCTTTTTCAACTCTAGTGCCTGCCTAGGAATGAGGATGAGTGGGACATCTCTGGAAAAGGGTTTTTCTTTGGTGCTCCTACCTTTGGTTGCCTATGGGCAAATTGACAGTCATGTCAGAATTTTTCAAGCACTACTTGGTGCCTGCCTTTAGTCCTGGCACTTGCATGAAGCCACACATGATACAGGACATTTCTTAATAAGAGACCCTTAAAAGATCAATAATGGTATGCACTCACTAATAAGTGGATACTAGCCTAGAAAACTGGAATATCCAAAATATAATCCACACATCAAATGATGTCCAAGAAGAACGGAGGAGTGGCCTCTGGTTCTGGAAAGGGTTAGTGCAGCAGTATAGGGCAAAATCAGAACAGGGAAGTGGGAAGGGGTGGATGGGGAAAGAGGGGGAGGGAAGAGGGCTTATGGGACTTTCGGGAAGTGGGAAGCCAGAAAAGGGGAAATCATTTGAAATGTAAATAAAAAGTATATCAAAAGAGAGAGAGAGAGAGAGAGAGAGAGAGAGAGAGAGAGAGAGAGAGAGAGAGACCCTTCCTATGCCTATTCCTTAATATTCATTACTGGCAGTGTGGATCATTCAGGAGGCTCAGGGCACAGCCATTCTGCTGGGTTAAACTGAATTCACAAGCCAGCTACCCCTACCTGGGTAGAGTGGATGCATGTGGGGTTCCAAGAAAGGAGAAAATAAGATTTTCTGACTTTAAGAGGAGTCCAAATTCATACAGAAACTCTTTCCCCTAGGTGGTTCCTGGGTCTGGCATGGTGATGTCTTCTGGGGAAAAATAGGAAATCCTTTTCCAGAGCAAGGCTGCTGTACAGATCTCAGGTTGTTTATGTAAAAGGAATTTTCCGGTAGGAAGCATTGCCAGCATCTACACTGCAGGGTTACCGAGCTCTCTTTTCATCTCTTCTACCTCCAGGAGGACACGCCCCTCCCTGCGCGCCCTGGCTGTGGAGATGCTCTTGGTAAGATGTCTTGTTTTCTTTCATGCTGTTGTCCCGGGTCTATGAATCCTCCACGGGTCTCTTTTTTCTTCCTTTCTGATTTCTAGTTTTCTCTTACCCCACTTACCTTAAAACCAGAACTATATACCTATTATGTTGGGTCTTCGTGGAGGAAGTGAGTTGTTTAATTCATCAGTATATCAAAAGGAAGGTAACAGCAAAAGGAGGGTCGCACTGAGTCAAACAGACAATTGTTTTCCTCTTATGGATTATTCACATGTAGTTATAGGAGACAGGCTCTATGTATGGGCAGATCTTAAAGGCACAGTAAAACAGTTTCCTATCCTAGACTCCCTTCAATAGTCCCCTCTTTTCCATGCTTCTGATATTGTCAAGAAAAAGGAAACTGCTGTATCAATGCCCCTTCAAAGTCAAAATTTCTGGCAACAAGACTGGACTATTCTCCCATCAATCCTCCTTCCACCTTGACAATTCTTAGTTTTTTTTAAAAAAAAAAAAAAACCCTCAGCATATCCAGCCTATCTAGCATATTCACTTTTATTAACCTGGGCCAGATAGCCAAGAACAAACTAATTCTCCATAATTCGCAGGCTGTTAACTGTCTTTGGGTTAATGGGTATCCTCTGTTCCCTTCATCTGCAAGTCAGTCAGAATATTTTATTTAAGTTAAAGATTAAAGACATTGCTTTAAGGTAATTCTCTGCATGGACATTAATTTGCAACAAAGAAGGAGCAATGACCAAAGCAGTTTGTTACCAGAAACCTTCTTTAGGGAGGATCGGCAAACGTACCCTTTCTGCTACGAATCTCACAGATTGCACACTGGTTCCGTATAAATTGTCATTGTACTGGCCAGCTTCTATAAATTTGTGCTCTTGGATATCTTTCTCCATTTGTTCTCTAGAAATGACAAAGTGATAGTCTCTGCCGTCGACTTCGTAGTCCCGCTTTGGCCTCGTAGTATCTTTAAAAGAAGAAACAATGAAAGTGAGACACGCTTAGGATTACAACCATTTTTTCCAGGTGGTATTTTCTCCACTCATCCTTCATCACAGATCCGTGGAGATATGCCATGTGTAATATGGTGGTCCATGCCATAGCAACGAGTCACAGCCTTACCATCCCAGATAAGCAATGATGTAACAGGACAAAATACAAGAGAGAACTTGTTTCAGGTGTCAGACAGCAGACACAGCACAGCTGTAATTATAAGGGATGTGAGAGGAGGGCAAATCTCTATTTATCCTTCCTCTTTGCCTCAAAGCTGAATCTATGTGGAGATTCCAGGGGCCACTCAGTATTAGAAGATACTGCAGTTCCTATAAAAGTGGGCATTTGGAGTAGCAGAAAGAACCACCTATCAGAAGGCTTGAGGTCCATTTTCACAGCTCTAAAAGCAAGTTGCATGTACAACAAGCTGATTGTCAGTGCAGTATTGCTTTCTAAAAACAAAATACTCCTTAAAGAAAGATAACATAATTCAAACTCTCAGCAGGACAGCATCACACCTGCGGGTGAGTCTATACACATGTAATTCTATCATTCTGGATTCAGAAGCAAGAAGGTCATGAGTTCCAGACCAGGAGAGACCACATAGTGAGATCTTGTCTCCAAATAACCACTGCCTCAAATTATATAGTACTACAATACATAGAACAAAATAGATAATGAAAGACACAAGAAAATGTGACATATAATTATGAATATGTTTAGGGGTTTACATTTATGTATAGTCAGAGAATCATAGTTCAGGTGGGAACAAAAGTCAGCAAATCTAACAATTTTATGTTAATATTTTGTTAAGATAAAGGGGAAATAGTTATTCAAATGTTTCCTGGTTTTCTCCCCAGAAACCACCTATCTCAATCCCCCTCCCCCTGCCTCTATGAGGGTGCTCTCCCACCCACCCACCCATTTCTGCCTTCCTGACCCCAAATTCCCCTACACTGGGGCATTGAGCCTTCACAGGACCAAGGATCTCTCCTCCCATTGATGTCCAACAAGACCATCCTCTGCTACATATGGGGCCAGAGCCATGGGTCCCTCCATGTGTATTTTTTGGTTATCGTTTTAGTCCCTGGGAGCTCTGGGAGGATGGGGTCTGGTTGGTTGATATTGTTGTTCTTCCTATGGGGTTGCAAACCCCTTCAGCTCCTTCAGTCTTTCTCTAACTTGATATATAGCTTTAAAAAGAATATATATCCAACCTTCAAATCAGTTTTTTTTAAATAGCTTAAAATTGACCAAAAGGTAAAAAAAATATTCATTATAGTAATTTATAACACATTATTATATTTTATTATAGCCCATTATATCAAAAAGGAAAGGACATTTAAAAGGTCTATGCATTTTTTGTGAATATAATTATTTTAAATTATGTAACAACTTAGATTTAAAGGTTTCAATATATGAAAAATGTATTGGAAGGAAGAATGATTTTTATTTCTGGGTATTAAGTGGGATTATGTATATTTTTCAGTTTCTTGGCTAACTTTTAAAAAAGTCCTGTATAATCAATATGTACTTATAGAACAGTGAAACTGATGAAAGAAAAACCGAAAAAGAAAATAGAAAGTGTGCGCAGGACTGAAGGGCAAGTGTAATAAGGTTTAAGTTCCCCTCATTTAGTTCTCTCAAGAGTAGGAGCTTAGATGGGCAGATGCTGTGAACAAGCTTTCCCTCCCCCTTCCCACCTGAAGACGATGGTATAGCTGTTATACATAATCCTTGGTAACCTGGGACTTTCAAAATACAAGGGCAAGACTGCTTGGCTTGAGGACTGACACACCGTACTAAGTCATTCAGAGACAATTTCAGTGTGCTGTTTTGCCTCTTATTGCCTCTACAGATGTTCCAGTAGTATTTCAATCAATCTAGGAGAACTCACTGAGGCTTATAAATAGCTTATTGTTTGTTTTAAGCGATAGGAGAGTTTTCATGAGGTCTTGTTGTCTTCGGGGATGAAGATCAGTCCTTATCAACCCAAAACACTATGTGTGACAGCCCAGATGAAGAGCGCTGGGCAGATACACAAAGTCAGATAGTGGGTAACTGATGACATGTGAATGACACCAGAGATACTTCGTGAAAGAGCAAGATCATATTTGCTAATCCACCAAGGAGTCTAGCTTTAGCCCACAGAAGAGAAAAGTGATACTTACGAGGCACACAGGAGCCAAATTTGTCAGGAAATTCAGATATCAAGTCATCATTGATTCGATCCTTCATGGGGCCCAGGATAATCACTGGCCGGGTGTAGTTTACTGCAGACAGAGAAAGAAAGATGCAGTTGAGGAAGCAGATTTAAAACCCTGCAATGCGGATGCAGTCCTGTACTTTTGCAGAGGTGATTCTTCATGGCAAACTGCCAACAACTGAGATGTGCTAAGGCCTTAATCTGCCGTAAATTACCCATAAAGCCCTGCATACAGAAATGCATGTTTAGCCTTCTGGATGTTGACTCTGCTGCTTTCTGGAATTTACTAACAAAGAATAAAGCAGCTGCAGCAGCTGCCAATGAAAAGGAGCAGTAGTTTTGCTTCTTTTGGATTTTAACTCTGAGTCAAAACACCTAGATTTAGGAGAAAATACAAAAACAAACAAACAAACAAAAATCCCAACCAGGTTTTCAGTCATTGTTTAAAGTCATTGTTACGAGTAGAGACACTTCCTGGGTCTGTACTCCATTTGGGGCTTTCCAATTCCTTTGTGTTTTAGAAGGCATTTTAGTCTATTTGGTGTAACTCCCCATCTGATGCTTCAATTTTCTCTGCAACATCTCTATAAGCCACCATCAGCCTCTGTATGAATTCTCCAGAGAGAGAGAGACTCTGACTCCTGGAGCAGTCTGCAGGTGGCCTGCCTCTGAGCTCTGCTAGGGAAACTGGGCTGGCAGCAGTTGTCCTGAGCTCTTCCCCATCAGCCCTCCATCTCAGGCCCTTGAGTGATTTATTTGGACATGTGCCTTATTATTGAGACCACCGAAGGACTGTTCTGTCCTCCTGGGAGCAGTTGCTGAGCCTGACTCTGAGTATTAGTCAGAGTTTGGTGTCCCCTGTCACAGCCGGGGAATCAGGAACATGGGCATGCCAGGAAACTTACTTTCCTGCCTTGTGACAGGCTCATAGGAAAGAATGAGATCTTCTTGTCCTCCTGAGAAGAAAAGAAAGGAAAATTACAGTTGACAAATGACCAGCCACCCTGAGAGCTACAGTTCCTGCTTCAAAACACAGGAAATGCACAGTTGAGGGTTAATTTTCCTTGTGCTCTCTCCTTGAACCATTCAAAAGTCCCTCCATCTTCATAAAGCTCTAGTGTCTAGTTATTGCACAGTCATAACTCTGTGCAATAACAGGCTGCTAGCCCTCTGCAGTGGGGCAATGATCTGAGCGATCACTTTTTATCTGACATTAGAAATGAGTGCCATACCTCCACACCAACCATTACAAATAAAGCCACTTAGGAAAGGGCCCATACAATAACTCCAGGGTACTCTGTCAGAATTTCTGATTCTTTTAATTAATCTCCTATTTTATTTTCCTAAGCATCTGTTCCAAAAAAAGTGTCTATTTCACTTAAGACATAAAAACTCAGACAATTATTACAGGATGCTAGAGGTCTAGTCTAATATTGAGTCACCAGCAATCTGTCCTTGGTCAGTTAAATTGGATTCAAACCAAGGACACTGCAGTTACGGCTGTGGGGCAGAGCATGAGCTTAACAAACGAGAGACCCTGCTTCCAGTCCTAGTCTCCGCTCCAACTTGAGAGGCATGTCCCTAGGCTATTAAGATTGCTGCTACGTCACGCCTTGAAACTTCAGGATGGGAACTAAGGGCAGCAATGGTTTCCAGCATTTGTTGCATGTCCTTTGCTGCAGGGTTGGTGTTGAGTCAACTTTGGCAATAGTTTTAAATCAAATTTATACACTAGATCAACTAGTTGGACAGGGGTTGTTTTAGCGCAGCTGCAAATCCCAAATGATCTGCTCCTATATTTGTATTAGGTTTAGTGTTGACCAACCTTTGGGTTAGGGATGCTGAATACAGTTGAGTATCTGTTGGAGGAGGTTTGAGGTGGGAGGTTGTCTTTACTAAGGCCAAAAGACAGTGATCTCATTGCTTTATACGACACTACAGAGTCTATAAGTTGACCATCCCAGACATATTTAGTCTGTCAATATGAGTTTCCCTTTTATAGCTCCAGCACCAGGGGAAAGAGAGCTGCTTTCACAAAAGATGGTAACCACACGGATGGTTTCAATTCCTGCAGCTGATTCAGGTAGTTCTTATGATATGTGAGTAGTTGTAGAGTACAGAGGCCTTCTATGGAGCTTTGGTAGGGGTAAGAAATGGCTGTTGACTTAAGTCATACTTTATATCTACCTTGAAGAAGACTTGCTGTTGGGATTGGCCCTATATCCTGAAGGGACAATAAGACTCAAAGTCTCTCCTAAATGGCACATGTCCACACCTCTCCTGGAAATGTTTAGGAGGCATCCTTATGTCTGAGAAAAGGGGATTGGTGTGGGACGATTTAGGATTTTGTATATTCTGGGAAAGAATGATTCCCTGCAATTAAATTAAACTACACAAAATCAGAGTTTAGATGGGGAAAAAGAAAAAGACTGATGCTAAAGCCTCAGTCTTCTGATCTGGAGATACATCACCATTTTCAAGATGGGCAGAAAAGTGTGTGGGGAAAACGTTGTAGGGAGAGTAGCCTGGTCCCTTAATGGTGGCAATAGGCTCCAACTTTATAGAGAAGGCCTGGGAACTCTCAGGAGAATCCTGATAGTGAGATAAAGCTTCAGGTGTCAGGTGGTCATTGTCGGAGTCTGCCTTCTACACAGGTCCTTCCATGAGTACAAAGGCAAAGCCCCATCCATCACTGTGATTCCAGCACTTAAAGATGACAGAGAACTCACACTGTGATTTCCGTTGTGAAAAACAAGATGAGTAACGAACGCAGAGAAAAGCTCTGCTCTGCGTATCTGCAAATCCGATCACTTCACTTTGGGAAATACAGTTTCCTCTAAATAACTGTAACACGTCATGCTTCTATTTGAATCTCTTTCAAGTCATGCTGTAGATCACCCCGACGGGATTTTCCAAACAAATCTTAAATAACAGCTGATGTCAGTCTGTATTGTATGTGATTCAGAAAACCGGGGCAAGTACAGCTTTTCTTTCATGAGAGAATTGTTTGTCCGCTGTTTTGTGGCATGTTTCTTACGGAAGGAACTGGTTTTCGTTCAGAGCAGTAGTCCTGGC
Organism: Apodemus sylvaticus; assembly: GCF_947179515.1. Classification (NCBI taxonomy): domain Eukaryota; kingdom Metazoa; phylum Chordata; class Mammalia; order Rodentia; family Muridae; genus Apodemus; species Apodemus sylvaticus. Next base: position 113,836,314 of record NC_067472.1, read on the forward strand.
AGGTAGTAATGTAACGTTCTCTATGCATCTTGATTGTTATGGCCTTGTGCAAGCATGTACTGGGTGAGCAGGGGAGGCTGCTGGAGAAGCTGCAAGGTTGAGGTTATATAAGAGCTATGACTTCAGCACCTTATGTCAATTTCTGTGCTCCAGTTGAAAAAAAAAAAGGCCTAGTGAGCAGTGGAAAAGAACTGGAGTAGAAAGGGAAAATCCTAAGGCAATGAAGAGAGAAAAAAATAATGCATGCTTCCAGGCCATTCTTCTGGGCCTTTGCTTTCCTATCATTAGCTTCTTGTTTCCACAAAATTTCTTGGGTAGTTAGTACTCTGGTGACCCATTTTATAGATGGAGAAGCTGAGGTTCAAGCCTTCAGTGTGGCCCATTTGCTCAGCTCTTAAGTGGCAGAGCCAAGATTTAAATCCACATTTGTTTTTCTCCGGTGAGTATATCGTACTGTCTCAAGAGGGAGGGAGATGTAGATTTTTTTCCATGGGACTCACTAGAGCTTGCAGTGGACAAAGGCCACAAAAGAAGGTACAGACCTGAGGAGGTCCAAAGAGGTCTACCTGCAAATCCCAGTGCTTCTGCTTTCTCTTACCCTCTGCTGGCATAACAGCTCCATGATCGTCAATCATCCTTAGTTAGTCTCTGTTTCTCTGTCTCTCTGTCTCTCTGTCTCTCTCTCTCTCTGTCTCTCTCCCCCCCCCCCTCTCTGTCTCTCCCCCCCCTCCACATGGGTTTGGCACTTAGAATTAACAGCTGGCAAAATGTACAAACTATTCTCAATCTTGTTTTGGTAACTTTGTGGTTGGCAGTGGGCAGGCAGCACGGGCTGTGGGTTTGCAGCTGTCAGACTCTTGGCAGAGTCGCTTTCTAACAGAGCCCTGCACAGCCCTGGGTGTGTAAACCAGGAGCTTGCTGCAGTGAGGCCTGGCTAGAGCAAGACCTTAGTCCTCTTTTCCGAGAAAGAAAAAAGAAGCCTCTGTTCTTCTGGACTTTTGGAAACAAGAAATCAAAGAGGGGGCTGGGGTTGTTAATGTTGGCATAACATTCTAAACTTACTTCTTAGTGCTTGCACCTGATGGCTATTAAGAATCAGTCTGCTTCCCAGAGTCTGAGAATGTTAGCACCAGGGCATGTTAGGGTGGCAAATATGGAGCTCATGGTGGCATTCTTCCATTCTGCATCCTCAGTGGGAATCAAATGGCAGTTACTGTCTGAAGTGTGGCCACAAAATCTTCTATGCTCATTTCTTATTTTTTTTTTTGTATTAGTCTGGTTGTTTTGCCTGCATACATGTCTAAGTATCCTTGCATGCCTGGTGCCTGTGGAGGCCAAAGAGGGCATTGGGTCCTTTTGGAACTAGAGTAACAGACAGTTATAAATCTCCATATGTATACTGGGAACCAAACTCAGATCTTCTGGAGGAATAGCCAGTACTCTTAACTGATGAGCCATCTCTCCAGCTCCTCTATACAATTCTTCAAGCATCTATTTCCTATTGGCTACCATTGACATCTTGATTTACATTCATTCATTTGTTAGTTCAGTGTCTCCACAGGATAGTTAGAAGATTAAATTATTCAACCAAGAGAAAGCCCTTAAACTCAGGCTTAGTGTATCATTAACATTGGAATCGGGTTTTGCTTTAATAATTTGGTGAGTGGTACAGAATGGTTGCAAATTATTGGCTTAAACAGAGTGCATGGGAGTCAGAATCACAAACTTCAGGGCTGCTGCTTACTGGTGAGGTACACAGCCCCTTAGGGATCTAGGTGCCTCCTAGATAAAGTAGGCTGTCAAGGTAAGGCCTCCCTAGTAATAGTGTCATCACAGTAGTCAAATGAGATAACCAAGATGAAAGAATGAAAGGTAGCTGTGGGCAATACTTGTGAAAAGTGGTGTAGCATAGAAAGTATGGGGTGAGGGTTAGCAACCTTTGCAGAGCAGTCTTGGGTCTCCCCATCTCAGACACTAAACTCAGGCCCCTTCCTCAAGATCCTCATTTGGAATATCCTAACTTAACTGATGAACACCGGCGGGCAAGAAGGATGATCATCAACTCGCCATGAACTTGCATACATCCATTTTGTGTAAAGAGCTTGATGGAACTTTTGGAAGGTGGGTCATTAGCTGCGGAAGTTTGCCTGGTGCTGATAATTCTCGTTTTGTATTTATTGCCTCCAAATACAAGGACAATTGGAAGGTATATACAGAAAGACCAAAACCACAAGCCACAACTTTACTACTTTATTGGTAGACAGAAATAGGGAACTAATAGTTACGGTTTTGAAGTGGCATTTGTATAATTAGGCAAGATGCATACTAATTAATTAACATTTTAGCTGCTACTCAATCTAGTTTTACTTGGAAAAGCAAAGCAGCAGATGTCCGAATTATGTTTTCGAAGTGGAGGCTTGAAGACATGCATGCGCAGGGCTGTGTCTCCAGAACACAGGTGGAGCTTTGTGCACTGAGCAGTACAGTAGACTTGGACAACTTTGTATCACCCACTTTTCATAAAGCTATTCTGTCTCCAGATTGAATACTTTTCATATTGGCAAAGAGTCTTTCTATAGTTTGTTTTACTATTCATCCCGATCATAGCAAAAGCCAGAAATTCAGTAGAAAAATACAGCTGATTTTGATATCAAAGTTGCTTTTTCTGGAACACATGTCTTGGCCACACCTCTGCCTTTTTGTCATGGCAATACCCCTCACAGGAAGTTTCTCTCTCCCTTTTGACAAGTACTCTTCTTTCCAAAGTGTAGCGCACAGGTCACTTCCTGTTTGGTAATAGTGCTGTTGGTTGCTTGTCCTGGAGTGGCACTCCCATCCATTGATTGAACTCTCTCCCAGGACGTGTGCATTGAGATCCAGGCTTGTTCGATTTTCATATTGGTTTTTATAGTCCTCAGAAAGGCAACTGTGCATGCAGAAGCTGCCAAATGAAGCCATGACTGTTCCTTTTAACGATGGAGGGACTCTTGCATGCTTGACCCTCTGCAATTTGACATGCTGAAGGTAACGATTCTGCTTTATTCGGTGTAGCAGATGTCTGACTTATGTTTTAGGAGAGGAGGCTTGTAGGCATACATCTAGCTTACTAACATAATGATTACAATGCCAGCTCTCTTGTCATAGGTAGTTTAAGGGGTATAGAATTATATCCTTCATTCCCTCAATAAATATTTGTGTGCAGCTATAATTTGGGAGAGTAAAATATGATTGGTGTCCTTGTGGCACTTCACCCCAATAGCTTGAAGTTGGGGCCTAAATCTTAAATTCTATGACATAGTGGTTCTGGAAAAAATATTATAAAACTATAACTTCCCAAGGAGAAGGTAGTCACTATAGGTACACCTCATAAAGGGGACCAAAGAACAAGTCATGCTATTCCCCTTGGTTTTTTTTTTTTTTTTTTTTTTTTTTTTTTTTTTTTTTTTTTTTTTTAATGGCTGTGTGCTGAATGGGAGCAAAGTCCTTGAAAACTGAAAACCGAGGAAATTACTATTAGTGGTCTTCATGAAACCAAACTAGTAAGTCACATTTCTCCCCAAGAAAAGTCAGGAGTGGCTATGGAAGCACTGAGATCATCTTTGGCCCTTCTCTCTTGGCTAGTTTCTGAATTAAAAAAAAAAAAAGTCGATGAGAAACGGGAAAGGCAATTTTTCTTTATCCTAATGTTAGGTTAACCACAAAAGTAGGAAGATTGCAACCATGTTGAGTACAAGAACTCTGAATCCTTCCATCTGTAAGACTTATGGAATTTTCTCTCTTAATAACATTTTCATCAATATGACAATTATGCAACTTATTATTCTGCCTGGGCATCTTGCCACAAATTTGTCATTTCAGTCTTTGGTCCATGTCACCTTCCTTTTCTGATCCCTATCATTACCTGACATCTGTCTCTAGTGTATGTGTTTTCTACTGGCCACCAGGCTCTGTTAAAACCCCTCTCCAACTCCAGATTGTATGCATGATCAGTGCTCTTCTGCTACAGGCCTGGTTTATAATACATCACACTATAGTGGGGTGGAACAGAGATGCCCCACTATAAAAGTAGAAACAATTCTACTTTTCAATAAGTATTTAAGCAGAAGACAATACCAATTTCTACATTAGCATTTATTTCTTTGGCTCATGTATTGGGCCTGAGGTTTTCTGATACCCTCGCTAACTGCTTTTTGGGTAACCCATTTTGCTAAGGAGTGCAAGTTAATATTAAAGACATAAGGACCCCAGTGGTAATAGGTACTTGTATTAGTCACCAAAGACCAATAAGTAGGCAGCAGGAAACCATGAGGGCTGATTAGAAGGATGTGCTTGTTTTTTTTTTTTTTTTTTTTTGGTGAATATTTCCATATACTAAGCAAATGGCTTGAGGTGACCAGAGAAAATTTTGAAGTAGTTACCTACCTTTTCTGGTTATGTTTAGCAACCTAAAAAGTTTTTAAAATTCTTTCAGCATTAGATGAAGCATTTTCATCAACTTTCCAACCATTCCCCAAATAAGGTTAGACACATAGATATGCTATGTGTCTTAAAATATTAATCAAGGAGAAACTGATATAAAAGAGGCCTGATTTAATGGAACTCTGTAAGTTGGAAATATTTCTGTTTCAGGAGCAGACGGGGAGACACAAAAGGAGGAGAATAGAATCATGACTTTCTCTCCTCCAGGGAGATCACATTGATTTCAGCTGATTGGATGTCAAAACCATCCACCCTGGGGGTCTCGACCAGCTGAGGTTGGAATTGGTATTAGAAAGTCTGCGCCTGTGTGCACATCATGTTAGGGTTCACGGGTGGTGCCCATGTCATTTGTATCTTTCCACATCAAATGCTGATTTTGTTTCAAGCCATTTGCTTTGGAGAAGGATGATAAGAAAAAAAAGGCAGCGAAATGACTACCACAGGCAATGGGGCAACCGCAGAGAAAAGAACCACAAGCCCAAGCAGGAACTTACGGCAGCTACTTTCGCTGTCGCTGGCATTAGAAGAGACGTGTTCTGCAAGGACAGCACAGCAAATTAAAGAAGGATCAAGCGTCAGAGAGCAGCCAGAATGGAAAGGACACACCCATGCAAAGCTACTGGAAATGTAAGCAAAGGCCAGTGAAAGGCTGCAGAAGAGATGGCACTAAGAGAATCCAGATAAGAGAAAGATGAAAACTTTATTGCCAGTTTACATGAGACCGCTGTTTCTTAGCAAATAAAAATAAAAAAAGTACCTCTCATTATTAAACAGTAGCAACCCAAGTGATATTCTTTCTATAAATGCTATGACACATCCATAGAGTGGTACTGGGTAGGACAGTGTATGTCCACTGCTGTGTAAACAATTTTCTGTGTCTCTGTTTTAGCCCTTAATTATTTCATAGGGAGACTGCATTTACCAGCTCATCCCTGGAGTCCCTTAGATTTTATTTTCTATTTAAATACTTTGCAAGCAAATCCTCAGGTCTAAAAGGGATTCTTGAAGCTCTTTCCTACTTCAGTTAGTAGAAAATATGGGAGGAAGCAATAAGTCCCTGGGAAATGTTTCATGACTTAGGTTTTATTCTATAATCCTAGCTGGAATAGCTATTAAATTCTGGGAGAGAGGAGCAGACAGAAGATAAATGGGCCTGATACCCAGTGCAGGAGCTGGCATGAGTTATCTGTCATTCCTCCTGGAGGACTTGATTAACATGACAGAGATGTGTAGATTGTTGTTCAGCTGATGAGTTGGTCGTGTGTGACTTATGAACTTCATATGTCACAGCACTAAAATGATATATATGCGACTGCTTGACTTTCAACTATTTGGAAATATTTAAGAAAGAGGAAAAGAAGATACATTATTCTCTTAACAGCAAAAGAAGTGCTTTAAAATGCTTGGATATATACATTTCTTCTGCTGAGGGGATTGATTCTATAGCACAAACCACTCCTCCTGTGTGACTTTATGGCCAGAGCTGTGCTGTTAATTTGGGCACACATTTAACAAGGGTTCATGGGAAAGGGGGTGGTACGACCCCATGAAAAGCTGCTCCCTATCCCTGAGTGCACAGTGAGATGTGTATTGGTAATAGACGGAACCTTGGTTGCACATTCTTCTTACCTACTTTGAAATTGTGATGTAGGGCGTACCTGATTTTTTCCACATTAATTAAATCTGTTCACTTTTTTAAAAGTAAGGAAACATCTGGACATTCTGGATTCAACAGGGCATTACATAGTTTTTATTAGCAATATGCTTAAACAATCCCTTTCCCTTCCAAAATGAAAGTGTCTTAAGTATCCACCAGTGGTGCTTGATGCCATCTAGATGATGCTAAAATGGATGTAAAAATTTCATACCACATTCTCTATAATATTCAAAGATAAAGTTTTCATCTTTAAGGCGAGCAGCACTCAACCAGATTTTGTTGTCTACAGCTACATGTCTAAAACAGGCCAGTGAGAGTCAAAACGTGAACCCTGAAAGGCAGGCATCACCGCACAGGCTTATGTAAACAGCTATTGAAAATGCACAGGCTTATGTAAACAGCCCTTCAGTGTGAAATCCAAGTCAATGGTAGCTTGCTTTATAAAATGAAATGAACAACTAAAAACATCTACTGTATTACATTAAGACAAGCAAAGCAAAATTGAATATGTGATACATTTGCAAAAGATACAACATTCTGTTCTTATTCCACTGGTGCTTCTAGAGTGGGGTTAGGGTTAAAGAAAAGCATAATCGCAGCACAGGATTTTGAGACATAGATACCTGTTCTTAATTGCTAAGTGCAACGAGACATAGACCAAAGACATGAATAAGTTGAAAATGTAAAGGTCTAATATATCTTATTTTTCATGTTGTACTACAGGATGAAGCCCTGAGAGCAGAATGCAGCTGGTAACTCATTTATAGGGAAAGGCATTACTATTTCCCTAAAACTATCATACAAATGGTTCAAGCAGGACCACTGCGAGTCAGAGGGAAAGAAATCAGTCAAGTTAATAACAAAGAATTAAGGCTTGTATAGCTTAATATTTACTTTTCTTTTTTTTTTGAGAATGCATGTTGCTTTTGACTAGAAAACAGCTCCTTTTTTAATAGCAAAGTATAGCTCAACCTTAGAATCCGGCAAGGTCATTACACCTTTCCACTGTTGAAAGGCAGAAGAAAGAACATAAAGTATATTTCTACTTTGCCATTCTAGAACACTTAGCTCACCCTTTCTTTGCAACATGGTCTCTTGCTCTGTGAGACGACGTTGGTAGCTGAGCAAGCGATGCCAAGATAGGCATCCAGACCATGCTGGCCATTGTCACACAGCCAGAAAGGGGAGGCGCTAAATGCAGCAGGATTAGACTGCCTGACACACTTGGCTTTTAAATGCTGACATGCAGAACAAAATGACCGAAAATTATTTTGTAGGAGCATTCACAGCTAGGTAACAAATGAAACTCGTATTGTGTGCATGCTAGGAATGAAAGGCCCTCAAGAAAAGGAACAAAAGCCAAACTCAAAAGGAAAGGAAAGGAGAAGTTAACAGTGACCATTCCTGGAAACTTACTCAGAGTCTTTGTTCCATAACCGTCGTCACCTAATCCGGGGATGTCCTGCATGGAAGTCCCCAGAGAGAGCAATGAGAGAGGAAGAACAGCCACGGAAGAGGAAGGCAGAAGTCAGTGGGATTGAAATGGATACTACCATGACGGACCGTGTTGCCCAAGCAGCCTGGATCCTACCCACTTACCTTCAGAAATAGCATTCACCCCAAACTCCCTGAGCTGAGAAATAAAAGGAAAATTTTACTTGTAAGCCAACTTCAAAGGTTGAAGCCAGACATCGTGGGAAGGGAAATTTAAAAAAAAAAAAAAATCAGCGAATGGAACTCTTTCACTGTTAAAGAATGTCCTCACTCCAAATTACAGAACAAATTCTTCATCGACCAGTACAAGCTCCCATCTCAGCCTGCACTGAATGGCTTCCCAGAGGGTAAGATGGTACAAATACACCGATATGTCAAGGCAGAAAAGACTTTGTCTCAAGCCTTAGGGAGCTGCATGATCAAGTCAAGCCTGTTTCTGGTCATGAAGAAATGCTGGTTGGGAGTGAAGGCCCAGCTTGGTCAAGGCCTTTTTTAGTTCTTTGTGTAAAACACAGCCCTAGGAAGGGAAGGATCCAGACTGCACTCAAACACTGGTCACAGTAGTAAAACCTGCCTGCCTGCCTGCCTGCCTGCCTGCCTGCCATGTTGTTTGCCTAGGTGTGTGGTGTGGGAGAGCCTGTCATGAGTGTTACCCTGGAAGATTTTTTTTTTCTTGTGTTGCATGTGACATTATCTTCGAGAATCTACTTACGTTCAGGATCACTGGTTTCCTGCTCACTCTGCTCCTTGTTCTTGTAGAATGGGAATTTTCGTGAAAAGATGAAGCTCTTTTTACGCTTGTCATTGAATGACTGTGAAGGAGAAAAGGCATGGGGCAAAAACAGGGGACGTCTAATTGTTGTCACACTCATGCTGACAAAACAACTAGTTTGTAAAAGCACAGAGAGCTGTAGTGACGCAAGTGGATGTCCCGCAAAGGTGCTGGAGGACACGAAAGGCAGACTTGGTTTTCAAGGAGTGCAAAGTCTTGGTAATGACACATGGGGAACATGGTTTTATAGTCACAGTGGTCTTTGTGGATGAGTGGTGACAGAAATGTTTTAGGGTGGGAGATCCAGACTCTTTATCCTAGTTTAACAGCTTGACAAGTAACTGGATCTCTCTGAACTTCTGAATCTTCATCTGTAAGTCAACACCCTTCTTAAGTGTTGAGAGCACTTGAGGCAGTATCAAAACAAAATACCACACAATTTTCATTTTATCACTGTCAGACATAAAATGACTTTAGGAAAAATAGTTTTTTTCTCATTGTCCAGGTGACTTAATATTAAATTTGAATTATTTCAGCTTGGATTTAATTAAAAGTGGGAAAGGAAGCATATAGATTTATGATTCATGGTAATTATAATGTAATATTTTAAGTCAAAAGATAATTAAGCCCAACATTCTTATTACAGACTAGATTGAGAAGCACAGAGAGGTCGCATCCAAAGCTAGTATCAAAGTATTTTGGTGACAGCCACCAGGCAATCAATGGGGAGCTGTCAACATAGTATTTCCTTGGTAATCACCCAAACATGGGAGAAATAACAGTCATCCATCTACATTTTGGTAAGGGGAAAAATATACGGATGAATACCTTTAAAGAACAAGCTGAATATTAGTTTAAAAATGGCTGGACTAAAAATAAAATATATATACTATAGTTATCAAAACTTGTTCACTCAATTGATGAACATGCTTTTGTTGAATAGATTTTTGAAGAAAATTTAATTGATTACAAGTTGACTGTTGGTATGTAAATGCTTTGTTGTGTTGTTGGTTGTGAAATGTCTTATTAATTTCATATTCTATAATGTTTTAAAAATGTCCCACCAGTCTGATTAACATACATATTGACTGATTTGAATCTTTTAGCTACTGAAAAATACTAGTAAAAATCTCCATGGAACAAGTTTTCTTAGTTGCCCAACTTTTAAATGGAACTGCCAATGATAATGTGAAAAGGGTATTTTAACCCAGGGTTAGCATTGGCCACTGGTGGGGAAAAAACATAGAGCCAGAGAGGTGACATCTTGGAGGAAATTAGTACTTGTTGTTTGAGAAATGAACATTTTGTCCCATCGGTGGGGTGTAGTCATGTGTCCATATAATGGACCAAAAAAAACAACAACCAGAACAACAACAACAACAACAACAAAAAACAAAAAAACAACCTGTGCTCCTCTGATCATGTCATTCAGAAAACACTGACATACTTTCACCAAAGTCAGAGGAGCTTAATTTTATGCCAGATCAGGAAAAGGTTTATATTTCATTTTACAGCACTGCTTTCTTGGAACTTAAGTCTGCAGACAGCACCTGTATTTAATGAAGTTCTCTTATAACTTGTAATTGAGACCTGGCAGCCACAGACAGGCTGGGAAGTGCCCCCTGTTCCCTTAAAGGAACATTGCGGATTCTTGCATCACTCCAGTGCCATGCTACTTTTACATTTCAAGCATATTTAAACTCCAGTAACTGAAAGTAAAAGAAAAATATCATGTAAGAATTAATGGCATGTGATATCATGTGTTAGACACTTCTCTGCAACATTACAGAGGACTTCCCATGCAAAACAATTATGAATTCTCATGCAAATACAAAACAGTGCCAAGAGGAGAGAAGCCTGGGTGGAAACACAGACACACACACAGATGGAGAATGCAGGGGCTTCTGGGACCCCAAGAGGTGTTACATGCAAACCACATCATTTAAATGGTGCCATGGATCAAAGGAAAATGAAAAAGGTGTTGCCTTTGATTAATTCTTTCATGTTTTAAAGCAAGGAATGTAACGTGTTAACATTTCCCAAGTATGAAAATGTTGTGTATCATGAGTTCTCTGATCAGACATAATACTTAACAGCACACTTTTTAAAAGGACAGAAAATACGTGATACTCTGAAGTAAAATTATATAACAGTATTACAAGCAAACACACTTTGATTCCTTCCTGCATAACATGGAAGGTACTGGACTGCTTCATGGTCACACTTTCTTACACTTAATGGACACAAAATCAAATCACCATTCCAGCTCACACAGATGTCAATGCACTTAGTAGCTTAAACATGTTGACTTATGAAAGATTATATATGGTTTGAGAATATTCTTTATTTTCTATACATATATAGTACCCGTGTTTTGTCTCCCCTGTAATTATTCCTTTTAATATAGAAGAGGAATGAATCTGCTCCACGAGTGCTGGGCAAACAGCATAAATGAGCACTTTTGGTAGTTCTATACCATATGGCCCTAAAGCAAAGGCTGATTTCTAGCTCTAGTATCAACTGTACTTGTTCATTGCTGCCTTATCTGCATCATGACATCTTCAATCCCCTCGTATTGTTTTCAAGGAGAAAACATGATTAGAGATTTTGAAAACACCAATCAAATGTGGCATGGGGTAAGTTGGCATAGGAAGGAATTCTAAACAAAAATGTGAATCAATTGAGCTCTGAGTTCTCAAGCTTAGCTGTAAGGCATCACATGTGTAGACCTATTGGCTACCTTCATCAAGCCTGTCTCATCACTATCCCTGTAAGTGTCCAGAGCTACTTAAATGGTGAGCCGTGCAGTCAGGAATTCAATTGGCTGCAAATGTCACTGTTCTTGTGAGTGCCAATTTTTGCAAGCCTTGCCTTCTTCATGATTATATTTAAAATCATAAGCAATTGATTATTGTAAATCACACAGCATACTCTATTATTTCTGGGCAGTAGTGCCTAGTGGTTATTTAAGCCACCACATGTTACTAGGGTTAATAACCTTTCTTTAGGTTATCTTGGTATTTCTTTTCTTTTTTTTCCTTTTCTTTTCTTTTTCCTTCCCCCTTCTTTTCTTTTTTCCCTTTTCTTTTTTCTTCCCTACTCCCTTTTCTTTTCTTTTCTTTTCTTTCTTTTCTTTTCTTTTCCTTTCTTTTCTTCTCTTTCCCCTCCCTCTTTTCCTCTCTCCCTTCCTCCCTCTCTTCCTTCCTTTCTTCCTTCCTTCCTTTCATTCATTTTTGCAATTCATACTGTTGAGGGCTCAAACCCACACTCATTCTTATGATATTGTAAAAAAAGGGAATTTCCATGAGACATATTAGACATAACAATCTAAAATAATTTGCATACAAGTGGCTAGTTAATAGAGAAGTAAGTAAGTGGCTGTATATACCTTAGATAATGAGGTCTGGAGAGTAGGAAGTGATGGATGATGGGTATAGATTTATTCTAGGGTAAAGCTGAGATTGTGGTGATAGTTACATAATCTTATGACTCCATCAGGGAACACAGAATTGTCTACTTTCAGGTCATCTAACTTATGTAAATTATATCTGAATAAGGCCATTTAAAAAAGGAATCCTACCCCCAACCTGAAAGGAAACAATCATATCCAGTTTCTCCTGATATGTAATATGTTTCTTCACTTGGTGTAAATATGTTATTTCTTTAATTGGATGCTCTCCAACCATTTTTTTTTATTCTGTAGCTCATCATGGATGTGTATATAGAGATCTACAGATGTTTCCACTGATCTAATTGTGTCTTTTGTCAGTTAAGTGAACACCTTTCATGTTGTGACAGACATTACAATACTCATGTAGGGAGTCCGCCCCTCATAGGTGTCACTCAGAAGCTCGTTGGTTGGTAGGTCAACGGGCAAGAAACTCCATGGCTTCACACCACCATCGAATGCTTTGGTAAGCTTTGGCATAATATAAAATACATTATTCATAAGGAAGAAAGCAAAAACTCAAATCCCTTCTTCTCTCACTTACACCCATGTTCTTAGAGATGCATGGTGTGTGTTTATCCTTTGGATCCAGAAATCCTGAGAACGAGGGATGCATTGTTGTTCTTTTCCTCTTATCTGCCAGTTATCCAGCTTCTGTAGCTCCACAATGTCACGCTTGTGGGTAATAGTGTGCTCTGCTGGAGCTTAAACTTGTACTTTTTCTGTGGCTCTTCCTAATTTTTATAAGTACTTATTTCGTCTTAGTTGTATTCATCTTGAAAAGCTGTTTAGGCAGCACTTTGTATTCTATAGATAGCTCATTTTCATGCAGAAAAATTAAACCAAAATATATTAAAGAATAATGTAACCAAGAAGACTTAAATCAAAGACCAAGGTTTAGATCTCAGATAAAGAATTGGGAGCAGAGAAAAGTACCCATTCAGAAGTCCTGGGAATCCTGATGGAAGAACAACACATCACTGTAAAGGAGCCTTGGTAAGTTCTCCTCAAAACAAAACTCCAAATGAACCTGAATATATTCAAACTTATAAGTCCCATGATCAGTTGACAGACAACATTTCATTTTTTCATGGTTATTTGATTTCTTTATAAAGATACAATCATTAAAATCTGAAGTTTGGGAAACTCTGAAAGACATTGTTTGGCTTTTTCAACATAAATATTGCATCAAGTAATGAAAACAAACAAAATATTTAAAGGGAAATCTGCAAATTAGAAAGACAAGTCACATCCACAAATTATCATATAGACTTCATTTGTGTTCTGGTTCAAACAAATTACAATACAAAACAAAACAACAACAACAAAACACCATTTGTGGTACAATATGAATTTAGAAGAAGAGAAGGAAGAAGAGGAGGAGGAAGAAGGAGGAAGGAGGAGGGACTATGGCTAGGCTGCTCAATGGTAAAAGCCCTTGTGGTGAGATAAACCCCTGGCAACCTGAGCTTTACTCCCAGACCCCATGTAAAGGTAGAAAGGGAGATTACGCAAAGTTGCCTGTCAATTCAGTGATTATTAATTTTTATATGATCATGCCATATTGAATTGGGTAATGGCTTGAGGCCCTAGATTATCTCATGACATATGAGTGCAACAGAGTGGTTGAAAGGATGGTTGAAAGGAAATGAAGAATCTTTAAAGGTCTTAATTCAAATGGGATAAGGAACTGTCTAAGGCAGAATGGGAATGGAATAATGACTAGACTGTAAAAAAAGATTAAAGATAAAAAGTCTTAATTCATTCTCTAAAGAAATCTTGGATATGAAAATAACCTTTTAGCCAAAAGTGTAACTAGTGCCCACCTTGCAAAGTAAGATTAATGTTGTTGCACTGGAAACAATATTGGAACAAAATCTACATTAGTTGTGATATGTGCTTAATTTTACTGTGTGCAAAGAATATCAAAGCCAAACCTATATAATATGGACAATGGTCAAAAGGGAATTTTAGAGAAAATTTGTGGTGCCATGGAGGTTATAAAGACTTATATTTAATTAAAGGCAGGGGAAATGAAAAGCTTTTCTTTAGAGAAGACTCTGCAGAGAATGATAAAGTAGGAATCAATATTCTGAACCTACCATCATAGGCAAAAATTCACTCAAGAGTCCTATCAGTGTTTGCAAGTCTGTGAGAAAACAGGACATTCATCTTCTCACATATTATTTAATTATGTAAGAGTAGCAAGAAATAGCTGTATAGTAGAGCAATATCAACTGTGGGACAGACAGCCTGTCTTGATTTATTTTCTGAGGGCAACTCAGAAAAGTATACAAAGTATCCTAAAGGCAACAACTCACACTGGAGGTGAAGAAACCATCATTTCCTGACTAAAATATATCCTCTTCGGATATGTCAGTGTCATGACAACATAAAAGGGGGAGCAACTGTCCCAGAAGTGAGACAAGTGAAACAAATTGTGGTCCTGGATCAGAAAGGAAACAAATGCATAATTTCTACAACTGCCAACATAGTTCAGAGGATTATAGATGAGCATACAATTTTTGAGTATAAGGGATTTATAATTCTCTTTTTGATCTTTTAATGTTTACATTTTTCATAAGATAGCTTTAAAAAGATGTATTATAAAGTGTTTACTATAGTATAGGTAAAATAGACATTACAAGTTGACTGCAGTGTGGGGACAATTCCACTTATAGCTTTTCTTTTTTCTTTTTCTTTTTTGTTAGACTCAAAGTAGGAAGGCAGGAAGTAATGCAGACAAGGAAAGAGTGCTGGGGCCAAGTGGAAGCACCAAACTGGGTTCATTATTCATGAAAATGTGGCAGCTGATATTCTGTGACCTGAAAGGACAAAGTTCTTAGCATTTATTGCTTAAGAAAGAATCAAGAATCACAAGATCCGCCATTCTAAAAATGGCTGTGAAAATGTCAACTTAAATGAGTCCTTGGCCACTGTTCTCTACTTACATTATTTCTGGGTCTGGTTTGGTCATGCTAAGTAGGAACGTGTTGCATAGGGCAATAGTCCAGAGAGCAAGCCTAGAATAGTATAGCAAAGGGCTAGCTGGATCCTATACTGGACTTAATGGCTACTCTGGTACACACTAAGTAAAAAGGATGTCTTCATTCCGAGGTCCTAGTCATCTACATCTGGAATATCATATTTTCCCAAAGAAATGTAAAATTGTTTCCTATCATCCTATATTTTTATCAAGCTACCTCAACCTTCATAGCAACATTTGATTCCTTTTTTTGAGCACACTCAAATCATACTTTAAATCTTATGCTTTGTCCCTGTGGTAGATGCCAGTGAAATCTATCCTATGGGCCAATCTGGCCTACTATGTGATTCTGTAAATGGAGTGTTTATTGGTGCACACTCATGATCACTAACTCTATAGGAGCCAAGATAAATTCTAAAATATACATATCTGGTCTTTTACAGGGGACAAAAAAAAAATCAATCTAATCTGCTCTTTGTAGAGTCACCAATGAATCCTAGAAGTCCAGTTCAGAACTGTTCTCAGGTCTCATGTTACCCTTTTATTTTATTTTTTCAAATTTAAGCCTATTCATTAGACAAGATTCATCCCACTTCCCTCCTTGAAACTTGGTCGCTTGGTTGGTGACTGCTGGTACATATCTGTATTTCATCACTCACTCCCCGATGAAACTCTTTATCCTTAGTCCCTTCTTCTAGATCTTTCTCACTTTTCAGTCTCTAACATTTGGAAGGGATGAATGTTTATTTCTTGATCTCCTTCCCACTTCTTGCTCATCTCTTTCATTCCCTCCCTACATATGCTCCACAACTGATCTATCACACCAATGGTTGAGTATATCTAAATTGCCCTCCAGCTGCATTTCTTCCATGAACTGCACATTCATATAGACTTGCCTGGCTGTCTATCATCTCTACTGTCTCATGGACAACCTCCAAACCACTTGACCAAATCTTTCCCATCTTAGACAATTATAACTCACCATTGATTCTAAAACATCATTTTTGTTGGATGATCAATGGTATATACACTAGAATATATGGCTTCAAAATTAAACTAAGAGGGACAAGATGACGAAACAGATGTTCTCAGCACACACTCCGTTCTCAAGCAAATCAAGTAAAACAACCAAAAGATTTCTGCAAACAAAACAAGTATGTGTGTAACTGAATTTTGAGCTGGGTGACTGGAGGGAAGACTCTAGAAATCAGTAAGAAAGACACTGACTCCTTTGAATAGAAGCAGGACAAAAGTATATACAAAACACCTGCCACCTGGTTCCACAGGGGAGGATGGGTAGCGGGGAGGTATGTGCGTGTTGGGCGACAGGGACAGCTTCCCTTTAGAAGGGTGAAAGAGACTTTGAGGGTTAACTCCAGCGGCATCTAGATCAGGGGCTTGCAACCGTCCTAATGCTGTGACCCTTTCCTCATGGAGTGGTGATCCCCTATCATTAAATGATTTTCATTGCTACTTCATAACTATAGTTTCGCTACTGTTATGAATCATAGTGTAAATATTTTTGGAGACAGACATTTGCAAAAGGGACGTGATCCACAGGTTGAGAACTTCTGATCTAAATGATAATCCTAGCTGTCAGGAAGTCCCATGATCCCCCTGTACTAAGATAAGTACTCTGAACTTTGTTCAGCATTCTTTTGGCATCTCCCAGGGACCACTCTGGGTTCTGTAGGCAGGATCCATTTTAAGAAGTGTTCCAATGTCTGAATTTGCACTGTATAGGGGCCAGAACACTCAGTATAGTCCCATTTATGAGACTCCAGACATTTCAGTTTTCACTGGTTTGGACAAAGCTATCTTGCAAACACGAATTGGCCCAGAGGAGTAGCCTACATCTGCTCACTGTCCTGCACTGTGGGGAATGGAGAGTACTACACTGAGGAAGCAGGCAATAGGAACTATAGTGTGTCGTCGTCCCCATCAGTCAGGGGCACTTGGGTGCCGCTCTGGGGTGAGATGTGTTGGAACATACATGTGCACCTATCTTCAGCTCTGAAATCCTCATGAGTCTGTGAGTGGCCATAGTGAAATGATAATCATGTACAATGAATCTGTGCTAATTAAATACTTTATTTTCTTAAAAATGTGAAAATGTATAAATTATATAGCCCACATTGGCCTCAATTGTGTGACCCTCTTTACCATGTCCTACTGGCTTGTACTACCACAACTCCCTACATAATTTCAAAGATTTCTTTTTAAAATCTATGTGTTTAGTGGGCAATGATGGCCCATGCCTTTAACCCCAGCACTTGGGAGGCAGGGGCAGGGGCAGGGACAGAGACAGGGACAGGGACAGGGACAGGGGCAGGGGCAGGGGTAGGGATAGGGGTAGGGGTAGGGGTAGGGGTTGGAAGATTGCTCTGAGTTTGATGCCAGTCTGGTCTACAGAATGAATCCCACAATAGTCAGGGCTACATAGAGAAACCCTGTCTTAAAAAAAAGAAACAAAGTACAGCTTATGTATTTTTGTGTCTATGTGAGTGCATGTTATATGTGTGTGTAGGTGCCCAGAGAGGCCAAAATAGGGTGCTGGAGATTTTGGAGCTGTAGTTACAGGCATTTGTGAGCTGCTCAGTAGTGGTGCTAACAACTGAACTCTGATCCTCTGGAAGAACAAGAAAGGCTCTAAACAACTGAGTCAGCTTCACTGATGAAAAAGAATTAAAAAAGGAATTAAAGCCCAATCAAAGGCAGGAATATAAAAAAATCTTAATGAGATTTAAGACAGTACACATAAGTAATTGAATGGAATTGAAAAGATGATGCAGGATATAAAGGGGAAATTTGGCAAAGCAATAGAAAAGACTCTTTTTTAAATTAAAGAACCAGATAGAAATCTTAGAAGTGAAGATTTCAATAAAAGTAAAAATATGGTTGAGAGATTAAAAAACAGACTAGGTAAAATGGAAGAAAAAAAATTACACAAAACCAAAAAGAGAACACATTGAAGACCCCTGGAACCTCATCAAATGAACGAAGACCTCTGCTTTTGGAATTCTCAAGGAGAGAAAAGTAATCAAAGCTACAGGAAATAAATAATAAGGTTCACAAATAGAGGAGATATGGACATTCATGTACAACAGAATTAATATGATCATGAATAGAGAGATAGATGTTCTATGGAAGTAGTTAAATGGTAGAGAGTTTTCGTAGTGTGCATGTGGCCCTGAGTTCTGTGTGTAGCAAGATGCAATAACACGCATATGTGTTTACACACACATGTATAAGTACAAGGCATATGTGTGTACACACACACATGTATAAGTACAAGGCAAAAGTCTCTGAATGCCAAGTGACATGGCTATCCCCATCAGACCCACAGCATATTTCCCAACAGAAACTCCCCAGTCCAAGCAGGAATGCACAGAATGAACATTTTAAGTGATGAAGGCAAGTACTACAGGAGTGTTGAATCCAGAGGAGTTATCCTCTGGAAATGATCCGAAAGCAGGTTCCACAGCACTTTTATTTTCATATCTTTTAGATTCAGAACATGATAAACATTCAATTCTACGGAATGCATAAACTGCAGTGTTGGGGGCAGTGTTCCCCTTTGAAGCATTGGAAAAGATTTTTGGGAAAGGCAAAACACAACACAGTAGAGACTCACTAGAAAGAGGCAGTGATAAAAAAGTAAGAGACACCCTCAGGACTAATGCATTTCTCTTCAGTGAGTGTCTCCAATTTTCACTTTTTCCATATATCTTTATGTCGTGGTTTTTACGCTCAATGATCTGAGTTATTCTTAGATGCCTTTTATTACTGTTAATAAAAATGGGATGGCTTAGTTGTGTGTTTGTATGAGGTGCATTTTCAGTTCTATCTAGGATTCAATTTTAGAAAAGTTATAAAGATTTTAATGGCATCCATAATGTCAGTAAAATGAGCCATTTAATTTATCTTTTTAAAGTTTCTCCCCTAAGCTTATTGTTTTTCCCAATTAAAAGGACAATTTGCTCAAAAACTCCTTTTGTGTTGGGCTGAGGGGGATGGGTTGGTTTGTAATGTATTTGCCTCCAAAGGCTAAGGATCTGGATTCTACATCTCAAGTCCAGATTGGGGAGTCGGGGAGGGCGATCTGGATATGGTGGCACACGCGTATAATCTGTGTTGAGGAAATGGCAAGAGTGGGTTTCTGGGCTACTGCCCCAGCCTAACCTAACTACGAGGTCCAGGCTAGTGAGACACCCACTCTGCAGAAACAAAAAGAGGGGTACCTGAAGGAGGATGGGTGCCAGAAAACCTCTGTGCACACAGACACGCATATCTGTACACACTTAGACATGTGTAGCATTCCAAAAACACTGTTTCCTGCCAGAAATTGAAAAGAAATAATAGAAAAAAAATACCTGTTATCGGTGAAAAGCAGATCTATTTTTTTCAATTTAATTATAGTGGCAATATAATTTAAAATCTTGGTTTAATGTACTATTTTTACATGTATGACTCTAAGAATTGTTTGTTTGTTTTTTTTTTACTTGTTTGTTTTTTGAGACAGGGTTTCTCTGTGTAGCTCTGGCTATCCTGAAACTCATTCTGTAGACCAGGCTGGCCTCCAACTCAGAGGTCTGCCTGCCTCTTCCTCCCAAGAACTGAGATTAAAGGGATATGCCACTGCACCTGCTGGCCTTAGGAGTGTTATTTAATTTCTGAGTCTCAGTAGTAGATACTTAAGTGTGACCAAAAATATGTCAAATGTATCAGAAGTGTAACAGTAAGTGAAGCTCTGTATGGCAGAGCCAAGGACAGCCATAGGGACAGTCTGTCTGCACATGCTTGGAGAGAGAGCTTTGTAAGCATCCGTTCTAATGAATTAATGGAATGAAATTAGAATTCACAACACAAATATTTGGGAAACTATCAAAGGTATAGTTTGCAAATAAAAATCCCTCAGTCAATCAAGGGGTCAAAGAGGAAATCAGAGAGAGGAATATACTTCTTAATGAATGGAATTGAAGACATAAGGTGCCAGACTTTATGATTACAACTGCAGCACAAGATAGAGGTAAACATCGATGACAAACAGATCTCTAATTAATAATCTAATCTGAAAGATATTAATCACTGAAAAAGATGAATCAAACTAATCTAAAACAAGGAGGATGGTAATAATAAAGGTTATAGCTGAAATCAATGACATAGAGAATATAAATGTTGGAGATGAACAAACCCAAAGGTGAGTCTTTGAAATGATTATCACAGTCGATAAAACTTTAACTTGACTGAGCAAGAACAAGAGGCCACACTCTGGAATCAATAATGAAGGGGGCCAGAGAGATGGCTGAGCCGCTAAGAGAGCCCACTGTTTGCTTTTCCAGAGGACCCAGGCTTCGATTCCCAGAACCAATGTGGTGGCTCAACCCCCCCATAATGCCAGTCCCTGATGCTCCAACATGCTTTTCTGGCCTCGACAGGAACTGCACATATGTGGTGTACAGTCATACATGCAAGCAACACCCCACGGTAAAAATAATAAAATCGTTTTAAAAAAGGATAAGGTCTTGCTTGTGTGTAATCCCAACCCTTGAGAGGCTGATCAAAGAGGATTATTAGTTCAAAGTCAGCCTGAGCTACATAGTAAAACTGTCTTTAAAAAAAAGATTTTTACAGATCCTACAGAAAACTTTAAAATGTATATAATTTAGATACCATAGACAAACCAGGCAATTTTTTAGGAAGACATGAACTGACTAAACCCAGGGGCTCTAAATAAACCAGTAACACATAGGAGGTTGGAAAAAGTAATGATAAAAAAAAAAGATTGACACCAAGTAGCTTTGATGTTTATTCTACAGACTATAATATCTTAAGAAAAGTGTATATTAATCTAAGTTTTTCTAAATGTTAGAAGATAAAACATTTTCAAATACACTTCACGTCCAGTATATCCCAGAGGCAGAAGTAGAAAGGAATATTACAAAGAAAGATGACTACAGGCCAGTGTGCCTCAACATCATGACATAATATTTCAACATAATACTTAACCCAGTTAATTTACCACAACTAGCTTAAACACTCTGTGCTCCCAGACACCTGTCTTCCTTTCCATTTCTAAGCCTTCTGCATTCTAATGAAGGTAACTTTTATTGCATTTTAAATTACTGTCTTAGGAGAGATCCCAATAGTTGACTCCTTGAATTAAACACTCTGGACAGCTTAAAACAATATGACACAGCCAGATAGCTTTCAAGTGATCTGTGCTGATTGACATTTCCTCTGCAACCACTTAATCACACTCTTCATTTGTAACGGGTCCAGTGATGGATCCCTTGTTTTTTTCTTTTTCTTTTTCCCCTTTTCAACATCCGCATGTGCTTCTAATTACCTTATTATAATGTAAGGTGTTTATGGAAGAGGATTGTGAGCCATGCAAGTCCTTGCACGTCACCATCCAGTTACCTGTTTGAAAGCTAATTATGTCTTAGAAGAGCTGAAGCTTCTATTATCTTTCAAGTCTTAGGGTAGGACACAGTGAACTATATGAAAGCAATATATTTGCATTCAGGAATCAAATCTTAGACATACTAACCAACTGATCAAACGATATTTCTGAGTGTGTGGCAGCACTGCTCATCAACAGACAGGAAGCTTTGTTCCAGTCACATGGGCAGGTATTCTTGAAATGCCTTAAAAACTCTTCCAAGAAATTTAAAAACAGGTTTATTTGTGTGTGTGTGTGTGTGTGTGTGTGTGTACAGTTCCTGAGGAGGCTGAGGAGTGTATAAGAGCTCCTGGAGTTGGAATTGTGATCTCCCAGTTCTGGGGACTGGGAACCCAGTGCTCTTAACAGCTTACCTGTCTCCACATCACACCTTATTGCATTTTGTTCTCTCTCTTTCTCTCTCTCTCTCTCTCTGCCACCTCCTCCTCCTTGTGGTGGTGGGAGAGAGGACGCCATCATCCCGTAGATAGGCTTGCTCTGGCGAGCTCAGCTGAATGTGTTTGTTATAATCAAATGTGGCTGTGACCTCTGCCTTGATGAGCTGAGAAATTATCAGAGAAGCAAATACTGCCTATGCTGTCATCCCCATGCTGTTTACCACACCTAAGGTTCTCCAAAGCCCCTCTGCCTGTGACTTCAAACCCGATGTGGCTATAGGGTTGTAGGTAGAATTTTGGGAAGACATGTAACTGACTTCTGTAAAGTTTGTTGGAACTGATGGAACTTTTGTCCAGAATGGGGACACTCATTCATTCATTTTGTTTATATACCAATGATAGTAAATTATCAATAAACATAATTCCTTTTTTTCTTACAAACAAAATATGCCATGCCTTCTGCTGAGCCCTTAACAGTTTGGCCTTCAATTCAATATTGGAACTAATTCAAAATTGGAACTAATAATAAAACTAGGAAGTATCCTGATAATGTGCCATGTGCTTGGGAAATTTATAGATCACTTCCAAGAGGAAATTGCCAGCTTCTGTAACTCAAATTGGTTGCTGTACAGTTCTATAATGATCCAGCCTTTTGTCATTCTATCTCTCCATACTACAGCTTAGACAACAACCCACAGATTTGAAAACAAAACAAAATGGAGCAAATACCTTGTGTTCTCTACTGTGTTCTTTTTCAAGTGTCTCATCAATGGGAAACATTGAGATTACTTTTAAATAGACATGCTAGATTTGCAAACAGGGTTCATAGCAGATATTGGTCATGCTGCTCTTTATTTTGAAAGATTCATTTAATTTTAAGTTCGATGCATATTTCTGTATGTTTACCTGTGTTTGTATATAGAAACACATGTGCGTGTGCCCACAGAGGCCAAAATAGCGTGTAGCTGAAGTTACAACTGGCTGTGAGACACTCAATATGGCGGCTGGGAATCCAACTTCGGTCCTCTGGAAGAGCAGCGAGTACTCTTAACCACACTGTTAATTCTTGGTTTCAATGTTAACTCTACTACCTTTTGTTATAATTTGAAGCTTCTTGCCATCTAAAATTCTAAGGCCACAGTGGTCATTAATGTCCATTGGCCACAGGATGAAATACCATTTATCATTCTCAAATTCTGAAACTACGTTCTAAGTCAAATAAAAACAATTCCATTTTAGTTTGCAGTTCTCCAAAGGCCTTGGCAATCGAGGGAGTTCTTTGATTCTGATGATCTGGAATGTGAGAAATCAGCTAATGAAATACATAAAAATAAATAAGGTCTTTAAAACAGTGTGTGTGTATGTGTGCAGTATCTGTTCATGGAAGTCAGAAGCCAGCTTTGGATTCCTGGGGATTGGAGTGACAGGCAGTTGTGAGTGCCCGGCATGGGTGGCAACTGAAACCAGGTCTTCTGAAACAGCAGCAAGTACTACTAACTGCATAGCTATCTCCCTAGACCTTAAACTACTTTAAAACATTTTAAAATTAAAAATGTGTGTGTGTGTGTGTGTGTGTGTACCTATGCATGTGTGTGCGTGTACAACTTGTAGGAGTCCATTTTCTCCTCCACCATGTGAGCTAGGTTGTCAAACTCAGCTTGCCTGGCTTGGCAGCAATGCCTTTATCTGCTGAGCCATCTCATGATGCCAAAAGCCATATTTCAAGGAACCTTAGTCAAATATTCACTCGGTACATGTCCAGACAAGACTCCTTCCCTGACTGTTCTAGTTGTCTCCATCTTCATCTTCAGAGTCATCTAGTTTGGGACTTTAAGCTTCTCTGATGACACTTTAAGCTCTAATGACACTACTTTCATAACTCATCTTCAGCTTTGTCTGTAAGGACCAGAATTGTGTCTTAAATAATTCTTTTGAATTCTGTAACCAAGCCCCTATTGTGTATGTGTGTGTATGTGTGTATATGTGTGTGTATACATGCATATGTATATTGTGTATATACATGTATACATATATATTGTATACATATATACAGGGCCCACACACCCAGGAATCTAGGCACATGTAGCTTTGTGTCTTCTCTTAGGTCACTGGTCATTTCCTCTGCACTCACAGGCATAGGCACTGGGATACAGTATGAACCAGTTTGGAGAGGCAGCTTTGCCTAAGGTTGACTGTCTAGCATGAGGTTAACAGGCAAAATTCAGGTAATAAATGCTATGGCTGCTCTGAGGAAAGATGCCTGGTCCCGGTCCAGACCTGAACTCTCCTGATTATAAGAGCTTATGAAAGTCACTTCCTGTTCTCAGCTTCAGCTCCCTCTTGGTCTCACAGGAAATTAATGAGATGACTTCTTTTATAACATTTGGAATCCTTACTGTGAAGATGTTTCTTCCTGCCTCTCCACCGCACCTTTTTCTCCTGTGTTTGCTCCCTTTCCCTCCTTTCTACATGCAGAGGAGAAAGGCAGCCAGCTTCACTCTCTGGTTAGATGATGCCTTGGTTTCAGGAGCTGACGGTTGCTTTTAGTTTCCCGATTTGGTCATTTGATTTCACCTCCAGATCAATGCACAGGAGGTCACGATACAGCACTGGTGACCCAGGAGTGACTGAAGGCAAACCAGCACAAGGCAAGCACAATAACTGAAGTGCCTTTTCAATAATGCAAAGCCTGATTGAATAATTCTCATTTGAATAATTCTTATTTCCTGCTTGAATGAAAGGGAGGGGAACTTAGAAACAGAGGCAGATTCATCCTGCAGCTGAGACTTTTGGCCCTCAGTCAATAACTGTTAGGAGACAGAGTGCATCTTAGGGATTAGGGCTGCCATTAAGGATTCAGTTAGGTGGCAGGTGAGCTAAGAGGTGGGAGAGCATTGGTTGCTACTTTGGGCTCTTGGATGGAGTCCACACAGAATCTTTCATCTGAACATTTCATTTCAGGGGTATCATAGTTAATCTTTAAGTGGATTACATTTTCTCAGGCCAGTCAAGAGGGGTGCATCATATTCAGAAAGAGGGAACATATGAGTAGTCTGAGGGTTTCTCAGCACTTCAGTATTTTCTTAAGCACAGAAAAATCAAATATTGCATGCTCATCTTTAAAGAGTAGAAGATAAAAGAATGAATTTGGATTTCTCCATCATTAGGCTGTCAGGAAAAAGCAAGGAAAACATGTACACACATGTCAAGAAAATAAAATGCTCTTGGGCCCTCCAGGCTGCCTCCTGTGCATGCAGCAGTCCTGCTCATGCTTGCTGCACAGTCTGACATACTGATTCTGATTTCTGTACCAGTCGCTGGTTGAATTTGACACTGTAAATCAAATGTCACTTTAAATCTGCAGACAACACGGCATAATTTCCCTCAAATGCTATTCATGCTTGGGAAGAGAGCTTTGTACCATGTTTGGAAACAGTATTCCAACATCAATTTCATTCCACCTTTGGGGAAATATATCCGAGGTACATAGAACATGTGCCTGATAAATAGAACTACAGAACAAATGATCAAGTCTCAGACCAAGGAATGAAGAATTCACATCCAAATAGAAACAACTTCATTTGAATGAATGAAGAAAATGTGGTGTATATATACCACAGAATTTTAGTCAGCAATAATGAGGAATGAAATTGTGTTCCTTAATGGAGAATGGCTGGAACTAGATAGCATCATGCTAAGAAAATTAAGCCACTCTCAAAGCAATACCCATTCATTACTTTAGGGTCCTAGAGGTGTGGGGTATTCATATCGCCTTTGACTGCTGTAGGGTTAGATGTAGTCAAGCACACAGGGCTTTGTCATTATGTGCACACAGTCAACTATAACTGTCCCACTGACTTGCCAGAAACCATAGTCAGGCTTTCAATTGGGAATGGTGAATAGTGAAAACTAAAGAAAGAAGGGAAGAAAAATATAAAAATCTTACCCTTGATTAAGTTAGCTATTGTTAAATGGGCTAAGGTTTCTCTTATATGTTGAGTTTACAACAAATACAGGAATGTGGATGGTAAAAAGAAGACTTTTAAGGGTGAGTAAGAGAAAGAGGTAGGGGAAGAACAAAAGAGGCTAATGCCATTGGAAGGGGGGCATTAATGCGTGTATAGAAATGTCACAACTCAACCTATTGCTTTGTTCATTAATATATACCAAGTAAAGATTGCTACAGTAGACATTGGGAACATAAAGTGATGGCTTTCCAGTGTGATGATCACTTGGATAGGGATAGCTACAAAAGATAGAATAGGCACAGAGGATGGAGGCTGGCGAAGACTCATGAACATGTTTTAGAGGGACTGTCACATAAAAAACTGACAGAGAAGACCTCATCTTCAAGAAGAACGGCCTACTAATGACGGTGTGCAAAGGTACCGGTGGCCTCCATCCTCCCCCACCCCACATGAAGGGGGAGAGGTGAGAGGCTATACAGAGGGAGCAGAGCACAGAGGAATGATGCAAAGAATCAGAAGATGTTGTCAGCTACAAATGGCTCCACAGGCATTTATTTCTGTTGAAGAAAGAAGTGATGGGTGAAGGGGTCTCTCTGTTTTTCTATAGAATTGTGCACAGGATTTGGAAACTATATCCTTTTATCAGTGTACTTGAAGTTTAAGTCCTGGGGAAGAGTTCTGAATCTGACAGAAGAGTTGCACAATCTATTCTAAAAGTCTGGGCACATTTGTCTACTTACTGTGACATGATACTAAGCTGTAAGTAACAAGAATGAGATTAAAGGTAAATGGATGAGAGCTTATTCTCAGGACTTTCCCAAGCTCTGATGATTTAAAATAGGAAGGTCAGTGTGGGCGGGGCTATAGTGTGGGTAGGGCAGAACGGGAGTGCTGCTTCAGGCAGACACCTGCCCATGCAGCTTAGAGAACACGGCTGTGCATGAAACAATAAGGCTGGAACATCAAAGGTGACTTTACGGACATAACCACATGCAGAGCAAGCAACCACAGAGGGGACTGAAGTCTGATAAGTCTCAGAATTCTCTCAGCAGCTAGAGCCTGCCAGGCTCTGTCCTAAGAGCTGGGCAAACAACCAGGAGTGAGACCCAGCAGTAACCTGGCCATGGCAAAGGAATATGTTAAAGTATACCATATATTAAGTATACCTTCACCTTAGAGAACCATGTATGACAGACCTAAGTCTTCCCATCACTTGCAAGTCCTAAAGACACTTTGACACAGCAACATCAACAAAGACATGGGAAGACAATTGAATTTTCTAAATATTACTAATCAGATGATTTTGAATTTTATTATGACATATAAATGCCATATACTTATAGTATATTCACTAACTTTAAATTTATAGATAAGAGCTATAAGCACTTTGGCATTTGTACTGAAATGGACATTTACGTGTGTTTGGATGACATAATCACAAGGAAATACAGTTAACACTGGAGGTAGAGGGTCGGTCTAGGAAGACGGCTTTCTATAAGAGCCACCCTGATGGATTCCCAGCCTCATGGGGTTGGGATAATTTAATGAGGAAAATCTTTATTCATAACAAAATGCTTGCCTTATAAATGTCTTTGATAAATGTCAATTTATCTTTGACAAATGTCAGTTGTATTCTTATTATATTTCAGCAACACTAGCCAGGGTGGGATTCTTTTGATTGGCAAATGTGGACTTGCCTATTACCAAAAAGAGAAAAGCAGTTTACTTAGATTTTGGGGTCACTCTGAGTGGGGATAAATTTTTCTTTAATAAAGCAGTTATTCCCCTGAGCAGTAATCACAGCTCTGTGTAGGTATATGCAATAGAACTCATGGTCTTGCTTTTCCTAGGGCAGGCTTGCCAGTTGGGAGTTAATCACCAGGAATAAAGAGTGACTAGGTTTATTACACACATTGAACTAATGCTTCACATTCACTAACGTGTTAATTCTTTGTGCGAACTGAGAATAAGCCAGTTAGAGAGGAGAATAATTCACCTTGGGGACTCCTTAAGAAAAACATTCATCCCTCCCCACTCCAAAAAAGTTCGTCTTCAATTTCAAAGAGTGGGAAGGAAGACATCTTTACAAAATATTAACGAAGTTATAAAACCATCAAAGGCAGGTGACTCCCTT
The DNA here is from genome assembly GCF_947179515.1 of Apodemus sylvaticus. Taxonomy (NCBI): domain Eukaryota; kingdom Metazoa; phylum Chordata; class Mammalia; order Rodentia; family Muridae; genus Apodemus; species Apodemus sylvaticus. The sequence continues at coordinate 113,864,095 of NC_067472.1, forward strand.
TTGCTTCTTTTCTTTCTGGAGGGCCCTGGATTTCACTGACAAAGCCTGTGATGTCAGCGACCAGTGGCTGTCATCCAAAGTTCTCACCTTTGTCAATGATGGAAACCATAGAATTCTCATGGCTAGCAAAGGGGGTGCTTCCTATAGCGTCCCCAGTGATACCTGTTTATGTCAAGTGTCCTTGGTGAACAGAAACATATTTATCATTACACTCCCGACCTCCACAGGTCATGATGCATTTTCAATAGTTTGGTTTCTTAGCCCTGATTGTATCTCTGTGAGGCTTATTAAGTTATAATTAGTAGGTACATAGATAGAAAATTAAGAGTAAGCTATACATGGATTCTATGTTATGACTCTATAGATAAGAATAGTTCATCTTCAATAAAGCAACTTTACCCTTTTACACATTGCATTTTTCAAAAGTAACTGGCATGTCTCTGATAACCTGGCTGATGTGAGGGCTGGGGACCCAGTACAGCATTTGCTGACTGCCCAGAAGCAACAGCTCGTATGTTGAGAGCGGCAACTTCTCAGGAAGCCTATGAGTGTATCATAGCATACACAATACACATAAAATGCAGTGCAAGGGCAATATGACTATTTTTACTTGCTGGGACTTTGTCTGTAATTACTGTCCTGAGGAGGCTGTATGACTGAACAGTCAGCTCTGAATCTTTTTCCTCTCTCTACCAGTGGTTCAAGCTTTGGCAGAGGGAACTCCCTGTGGTCCAGAGAATGGCCCCAGGCCTTCTGACATGAGTCAGATTCATTGAATCCTTGCAGTGAATCAGAGTTTATACACGAATGACTCCCAAAGTAGAACTGGGTTTGAGCCAAGCTTTCTGAATAATACTTAATATCGTGAATTAGTAGTAGAAACAAAGTTTAACAATGGTTCATGCTCTCATCTGATAAAACTGCAACTTGGTATTCATATAATCACAAATTATACTTCTATTTATGTTATTTTACTTTAGCATACTAATTGAATGGGTAGAATCATATTTTTATGTAGGACCCTGCTAGGCTCTCTGCTAGCTCTATGAGCTTGGTGAGTTGTCTTCTTTCTTAAGTTCAGTCTTTTAATCTGAAATGGGCCCATTAACTTTATTTAACTCACAGAATTATTATAAATAGCAAATAAATAATACTTATGAAGATAATCTATAGAAGGGCAGGAAGTAGAAAAGATCTTGCTTATGAGCATGACCTTGGGCTTGATCTTCTAGAGTGAAAATGAAAAAAAGGACTCTATTAAAAAGTCCTTTCTCGCAGGCTGAATGAACCTTGGGGAGCAAACCAGTAAACAGTACCCCTCTCTGGCTGTTCAGTTATTGCCTGCAGATTCCTGCCCTGAGTTCCCTGGATGGTGGACTACGAACTGTAAGATGGAATAAACCATTTCCCCCTCGAGTTGCTTTTTCTCCTACTGTTTTACCACTACAGTAGAAGAAAAGCTAAAACACAACCAGATTTTTCTTATACTATTCTGTGAAAGCTTTATAACTTTGTATTTTATGTTTGTGTACAGCATTTCCACTTAACTTTTATAGATGTAAAGTGTGTATCTTGTATATGGACATTACACTGTTACAGGACAGTGCTGGAGGGTTGTTCTCCCCTGAACTGTCTTTGCTTCTTCATTAATTATGTAGACCAGCTATGCTGCTGCATGGCTATGCTGCAAGGGTCTCTATTCAGTTGCTTTTCATTTAGTCACTTTTTAAAAACCGATTTCACATTGTCTACTTTACTGAGGCTCTGTCGTGAGTTTTAAAGCAAGGCACAGCTGCTCCTCTTACTTCATCAATATTGAGTTAGCTTGACATATCTTTTCCCTTTTCTATATAAATTTTAAAATAAATGTGTTTGTAGAAACAAAAAAAAAGTCCTTTCTCCTCAAGCATAGGTCAAAACTAGGCTTTGTGCAAGGAGTACAAGAAATGGGGGCAAGCTCCCCTTCCTTTCCATCCTTGTAAAGGGGACATGAGCCTACAGGGTGAGCACTGCTAAGAGTCTGGTTGCTGTAGAAAGTAGTGTTTGTGGGATGTGTGTGCGATGTATATGGACATAGGTAGGAGTGGGAGAGAGGTACATGAATGCCTCTAGGATCATCACATAGTGCCTCCTTTAATATGGTTCTCATTTTAACATATGTGACAATGAAAGATATTGGCCACTCTGATATCAAAGCCTTTCTACTACACACATGTATATGAGACACATACATTCCATCATGCCCAGTGGTGTCTGAGAAGCTTGTTGAAATACAACATCGAGCCACTATCCCCAGAGAATCTGATTCCACATCTGATGTATATGGACATAGGTAGGAGTGGGAGAGAGGTACATGAATGCCTCTAGGATCATCACATAGTGCCTCCTTTAATATGGTTCTCATTTTAACATATGTGACAATGAAAGATATTGGCCACTCTGATATCAAAGCCTTTCTACTACACACATGTATATGAGACACATACATTCCATCATGCCCAGTGGTGTCTGAGAAGCTTGTTGAAATACAACATCGAGCCACTATCCCCAGAGAATCTGATTCCACCAACTAATCACCAGAGCTGAGTCTAAGCATCTTCATATTTAATACAAACCTTGGCTGATTTTGTGGGCATTGCAGGCTACTTTACTGCTCAAGATATTTTATAGTTACTTTTCTCATAGCCTCACTTTGGACCTACGTCAGTCAGGCTGACTCCACTGACCCCTTCTATAACGGAATGGATTCTTGGTCTCTTCATGACCTGGTTCATGTCTCCTTTGCCTTCTCTTCTGACACCCCAGCCTTTGTGCTGAAATAATACCAGTCATCTTTGGCTTTTGTAGACACACAGGGCCATAGGAAATGATATGGTATCATTTCTACCTATAAATTCTTTTGCATCTGGTTACTTTTGTTCCTTTGATACTCATTTTGTCTATTCTTTCTTCTGAGCTCCAAAAGAAGCTTAAGTATTTCTAGACTGAATTCAGATAGCACCCTGTACTCACCTCTCATGTAGGGATTACTCAATTCTGGTCCTCACTCACACATAGAACGATTCATGATTCCCAAAGGTAGCTGCCATGTCTTATTGATAAATGTACTTCAATTCCCTAAATCACTACCTGCTTCTAGGTGTAGCTTCAAGATGGTTCTGAAAAGCTTAAAAATATCCTGAGAAGCAACAGCACAAAAGAAAGGGATACAGCATAATTAACAAATATGCCTTTGATATTTTAATTTATCCAACTCTCACCAACTAAATCAAAGCTTAATCAAGCCAATGAAAGTAAGATCTAATTTGAAACACTTAAAATTTTCACAAGTTTTAAATTTGGTTTCTTTCCTTGGGGATTAAGTTGACCAAATACATTCAAATGCCAATATGAAAATTACAAATTATGGCTGAAAAAATAGTAGAAAGCTACACAAATGAAATTTAGTATGATATATATATATATATATATATGTGTGTGTGTGTGTATGTACACTTATGTGTAGTAGATAGTATTTTTGAGTTATATATTGTACTCCATTTGGAATATAAGGTTTCAGATTAAGTTTGGTATTTCAATAGCAATTTTTTTAGATTCAAGATGGAGATCTATAGAACAATGCATATGAAGGAAAAATACACTAGAAACATAACTTATTCTTAATGCCATTCCATTGAGCTGTCTGGGAGAGAAACTTTCCAACCTTCTGAGCTGCTTATAGGGTGTGCAATGAACTCCAGTTTTCCAGATTTTACAAACTGCCATCCATGCTAGGTTGGTAGTGATGCCTTGGAGTTTCTGCTCCTGTATGCTATCCCTTACCCACACTCCTGTAAGATACTCCAATAAAACTTACTGACTCACCAAGCTGGGCTTTGGTGGTAACCTGATATTCAGCTGCCATTGGTTTCATATCTGGGTGATTAGATATTTGTTCATATCTTCTCAGGAATAGTGTCACCCAACACTCTCTGAGAGCCACCTAGGAAAGTCATTACCACTCCATTATCATATAATTATCTGTGTGTGACTTGGGAAGGTCTCAGTTGACAGAGGAGTTTGAGGCTTAGAAACGTGATTGTGTGTTCTAAAAGAGCGTGATTTAGCAGTACTGCTCAGGCTGGAGAGCTGACACTGGAGACCTTTCTTTTTTTGCTCATGTAAGAAGGTATGTCTGGTTAATCTAGATTGCATCCTGGGAAAGAAGAGAAGGAGAGATGCCAGACTCAGAGAACCAGTTAGGAAGCCTCTAGAGGGACGAGGATGGAAAAGCAATGATAACCACCAGAGAAAGACTTTTTCTCATTTTTTTTAACTTTGAGAAAAATCTTGTCTTTCTGTATGCCCACAGGGTACTATGACTGATGACTTTTCTTTCATCCCCTCTACCTGAATCTCTAGTCTATCTAAATGACATTTGAGCTTTTTACCCGGCTCCTCTATCCACAGATTGGCTCCATGAAGGCCTATAGATCTATTTTGCAGGAGTGTGTGGGGGGTAGTCATAATTCATCTCTGAAAATGTTACTTAAAGCCTGTGACAAAAATCAATTCCTCTAACTCACGCTGGTAAAGCAAATATAATTCCCATTTTGATAACAGAACCATTAAATTGCGTTTATGATAAATGGTACAACCCTGGCTACCAGCAATCTTGTGCTACATGAGAAGTTCTAAGAATCAATATAGTAGAACAGTTTCTCAGTACCAATGCCAGTTTGATTCAGGGACACTGCTGTCACTGGCTTTTTTGAGGCATCATTCTGCTTGTTCTTCTCCCTCGCTTAGCATCTGCTCCTACCAGGATCCCAAGGCCTTGCAAAAAGGCAATTGTTACGAGGAGGCACAAGGACAGATCTTCATGGCTGATAATCCTCTTTGATTAGTTCTTTGGCATTATTTCTGTTTTCCCTTTTCTCTGACTTTTAGTTCAGATTTTGAGAGTTTCATACCTGGGATACTGCCACTTTTTCAATGTCCTTCCATCATCCACCTCCAAACCGCCCTCCCAGTGCACTCTGGGTTGCTTCTTTCCCATCATGTAAACACAGTGCATGGGGTAATCAGCATGTGCCATGTGGACAACATGCTAGGTGCAGAGGTATTAGTAAACACAAGTTCACATCTTTGCCTGTAAGACCTCACAGCACAGTCAAGTACACACTATAATACAGGTATCCTCGGCACAAGCTCAGGAAAACAAAAACAAAAACAAAAAACAAAACAAAAACCGACTAGGTTTGCTGTGACCACCCCCCCCCCACAATTGTTCATTTTCTGCAGGATGAACTACAAGCTTCCCAAAAGATTTAAATCATCAAAACTATCTTTCCCCTTCTGGGCCCTTTTATTCTCCCCTTAATAAAGTGTCTTTTGCAGTGAAGCTAGTGCTCTTTATTTCCTGCCTGGTCGGTGGCCTGCTCCTACCTGCCTCCCACTTGTTATAAATTCCACTGATCCCTTTAAGGTTGCCAACTCAAAGTCTCTGAGTTTGTAAGCCAGAATTTCATTTCCTTTGTCCTTAAGAGTAAGATCTCTGGTCTTTCCTGGGTTGTGGCACTATGACTTCCTCCCTATAGGGACCAGTTCTCTCCCTGAGAGCATTTGCTTCTCTGGGCCAGCTGTTAGGGTATAGACTTACTTCTCCATATTTTCTTACACTGTCTGTGCATCTGGTGACTGAAAAAACATGTCAGCCAATACCCATGCCCTCGTGTTATCCTCCTAGGCCACTGTAGCACAAGGATGTAGCCCTTAGCTTACTTCAGAGATACACACATCAAAGAAAAAAACCTTTTCCCTCTTGGTTAGTTTTTGACCAAGCTAAACTGAACTCAATTTTCTTCTTCATTTTTCTTACTGCCTAAGTGTGACATGCCTCCCTGGAACATGTCATAGTAAACAGATTATGAACTTTGGGATCAGCCAGGCATGAGTTAGATTTACTTTTCTAAAACTCACTTTAAGTCTACAAAGAAGTAAATGATTTCCTTTGGATTTTTGTAGTGGTATTTAATAATGTATGGAAACTGGATTGTTACCACTTAGGCTCCTGCTACTTTGTGTGTATGTACCTTCAAGTATGAGAGAAGGTGTTCGCATGTGGCAGCCAGATGTCAGCTCATAGTCCCTTTTTTGTACACTCCAGGATCCGCAGCCCGGGGAAGAGTGCAGCCATAGCAGGCAGGATTTCCCACTGCAGTCTACCACCGTGTTTTCTGAGACAGAAATTCCACTTTGTTCTTGCGTAAGATGAGTTATTACATACTGCATACTGGCACTCATTCTCAACTAGAGCTTGCCTTGTGGGCTAGACTGGCTGAGTAGTAGTGATTTCCTCTGCTTCCTGAGCACAGAGAATGCAAACACTTGCTCTCTTGCCAAGTTTTTATATGGATTTTGGGGATCTAACCCTGATTTTCATGCTGATGCAATAAGCACATTACCAGTTGACCACTTGAGGTGTCTCTGCAGCTCCCTACACTTTTAAGAGCACCCACCTACCCTCTTCCTTCTATCCCAGAAGGGAGAAAGCCAGAACTAGCTAGTATTTCTACTTTCCTTTACACCTCAGGAGAGGTTTATGGTATAAGCAGGACAGTTTGTGAACACACTTACCACACCTTGCTAACACTCTTCAGTAAGGATACAGACACTGCCTTGCATGTTCTCCTACATATATTTCTCTTCTTTAGTTATAGGGATTTAAAAATTAACATGAACAACAAAGTTCAGCATGTTATCATTCTGTCCAATGCAGTACAGCTTGCCCTTGAAACACGAATTTTTAAAGACCTCTCAACGAGTAACAGAATGACCCATTAGGAAAAGAATAAAGAAAAAAAGAATTCCAAGAACAATGAAAGAAATTAAGGGGTGATGTTTACATGAAGTTTATATAAAGGGTAGTCTGAGTGAAACTCAAAAGGAACTTCATAGCTATTCCCAGGAAGAACTTGACTACCCTGAGACTGGCCGTCCTGAGATGGCTCTCTTGAGACTCATCCCAACAGATGACTGCAGCAGAGTAGTCAAGGTACGCTGGGAGTATCCATGTCATCACTATAATAGCTCATTCCTCTACTCATTCAGACAAAGCATTGGCAAGTGCAACAGTGGAAGACAGCATGTTTGTACTTGCAGAGGTTAGAACTCCAAGTTCCATCTGAACTTTTGCATGAGCCTTGTCATCTTCCTTGTTACCTCCCTTTGCTGCAACTGCCATTATAGCCTCCATGGTCTCCTGTGCCTGACTCACTCGCTTCTCTTTAAGTCTAACTGTTATGTTTATGCTTTTGCCTGTATGCACAAGTATCTCTAAATTAAACTCTAAAATCCTGTTCAAACATCACCTCCTCTTTTAACCATTTTCTTTCTGTGATTGTTAATATGAATGGTCAACATGATTTAAAATTGTCAGGGAGACAATCCTCTAAGTATTCTTGTGAGGGATTATTTATTTTGGGGTAGTCTTTGGGCAAGACTGTGAGGAATTATCTTGATTAATGGAGATGGGAAAACCTGCCTATAATGGGTGTCACCTCTCCCTAGGCTAGGATCCTGAAGTGGAAAAGTGGAAAGTTAGCTGAGCACTAATATTCATCTTGCTCTGCAGAAGTTTCAAGGGCAAGATGCTCTGCATTGGACAGAATAATTATGTGCTGGTGCAGACTTAATGTGACCAGCCCCCTCAACCTCCCCCCATCCTACACTGTGGCTGTAACAGTCTATGTGAGTCCAAATATGCCTCTCCTCCCTTAAGTTGGTTTTGTCTGGGTATTTTATTACAGCAACAGGAAAGTTAATTAAGACCCAGGCATAAAGAACACAGCAATGAAAAAGACATGTTAGGTTGTTAAAAATGACCTGATCTTAAACCTGATTTTTGTACCTTCCTTACTAATTGTGTGATCTTGGACTAAATTAGGCAGTCTTGCTGAGGCTAAGTCTACTGATCTTTAAACAGAAAACTATGGTTTGAAAAAGTTATGGGATGATCCCTGTGATGCTGTACAATTATTCTGTTGATTCCAATTGTCTTTGTGAACTCACTGAGAGATCTTGCCCTTGTTGGTTGCCTCACGTGGTACCTTAAACAATTCCACCTGCTTTGTAGCACTTAATGTTACTTTAATCAATACCCAGTTCTGGAAAAGTGACTCAAGCATTAATAAAGCAGTCAAATCTAAACTCTTTGATGAAGTATTACTGGTCACTCCCAGGCTGTGCAAGTTAGTCAAAGTTCTCTGTTATTTATCATCTGTAAGCAGGAAATTAATAGAACACCTAGTATTACTTTCTCATCAGGAATCAATAAATATTTCTGCCATTTTGGAGTCCGGCTCAGTGGTTGAGAGCACTGACTGATCTTCTAGAAGATCAATTCCCAGCATCCACATGGCAGCTCACAAATCTATAACTTCAGTCCTAGAGGATCTGACATACATGTGGGTAAAACACTAATACACATGTAACAAAAAGTTAAAAAGAAATCACTAAATTTTTTTCAACCATTTTTGTATTGAAGTGGTGGTTGTTTTAAAGGACTCTATGCCATGATGTCATAGACCCTCATTTTTAAGAACAATACCACATGTGCAGATGAATTTCTATTTCACCTAAATATTTTTGGGCAAAGTAAAATACTATGTCACTGGTCTTCTCAATGATACCTCTAGATAATATACAAAGGACAACATTGTAGCTTGGTTAACCAAAGCCTTGGCGAATGTTCTACTCTAGCTATTTTCAAAGTGATACCTATTGGCCATATTTCATAGTATCTACCCTCCCCCTACCAAGCTACATTTGAAAAAAAAAAAGCAAAGCAAAGAAAAGAAAAAGAATGTGATGTAAAATGGTAGGAGGAGTTATTTTATAACATAGCAACAAGACATTAGTAAGGTCCTCAGTGGGAAAGTGAGCTAAATTCAACATGGCACTGAAGAGGAATGCTGGAATGAGAGAGGGAAGGGTTTGGTGACTACCCTTATCACTAACTGATATTTGCAGAGCACCAATGTGTCCCTAACAGTGCCCATGAGCATCCTGCTTACAGCAGCAGGAGAACCTGAGAATCTTAGTATCAGTGAGGCCTAGGAAAAGCCTGACTAGGATGGGCAAGAGCATTTAGTCTCCAGACTGATGGGCCTGGGAGTGACCAGAGAACTAGAATTGCCTTTTTGATAGCTGTATTTTTAAAAGACAGTAAAGTTATAGCCAATGTCAGCCAGAAGGGTAAGAGACCTAAACTACTTATCTCTGAGAATAAAACAGAGAGACCTGTCTTGGAGCCCCTCTCCTTTGATACTTCTAAATGTGTCAGAAATTCTGGCCAGAAGAATTAAGTAAGAAAAACAAAAGAAAAGAGAAAGTCATCCACATTGAAGGGGAAATAATAAAATTCTTCTTTTGCATATGATATATCTTGTATATAAATTTTGAGAAAGTCACTAAAACTGTCCAAAGTACAAATGTTATAGGATATAAGATCTACAATTGATAACAAAATTTCTAAACATTTGCCATATATGATCTTAAATGAAACAATTTACATGCAAAGAAATGCAGTTGGAATTTGGTGCCTCTCCATGAACAAAACTAACTCAAAATTGGTTAACACTTTAACCAATTGTAAGAGTTACAACTATAACCTTCCTACAAGAAAATACAACATAAATCTTTATGACCTTGGATTAGGTAATGTTTCTTAGACATTGCATTAAAAAACAACAAAAGAAAAATACATTGGAAAAAAGTCAAAAACAAAATCCTTTGCATCTCAAAGAACACTGTCAAGAGAATAGGATGAGAACAGAGAAAAATGTATAAAAAAAGGTGTTAGAAAAGCATTTATCTGAAAAGCCTTTAAAGGCAGAGCACAGGGGCAGGGGGATGGCTGATACTGAAAATGCTTGCCTTATATAAGCAAGAAGACCAGAGCTCAGATCATCAGAATCCATGTTAATGCTTTCTGGGTGTGGTTGCCTGCCTGGGTGTAATTCTAGCCTCACAAGGCAGAGATGAGATTCTCAGATCAAGCTGCCCTGCAAGACCAGAGGTATCGGTAAGGTATAGGTTTGATTGAAAGACATTTCCTTAAAGGTGAAAAAACAATGTAAGAAGATTGTTGACATTAATCAGCCACACACCTATCCTCATATACACCCTGCCACATATGAGTCCCCTATCCCCCCCCCACACATCCACATTATAGACACATCCACATGAATAAGTGAAGAAAACTGTTTTACATGTCACCGCCCCCAACCCCCTGCTCCTGGGTATATGAAGAGACTCTGCAACCCAGTAACAATAACACCAGGAAAATCCCAACTTAAAAAGAGACTGAATCTGAGTAGATATCTCTCAGAAAAGATAGACCAATAGTACATGAACAGAAGCTCACCAGATCAACTGATTAGGAAACACAAATCAAAATCACAGTAACACACACCTTCATATAGCTCAAGGTAGATATAATTTTAAAAAACATAATAACAAGTATTGTTCAGCATGTGAGGAAATCATAACACACATGCACTGATGATAGAAATGGGACGTGTAACCATTGTATGAAACTATCTGGAAGCTCCTAAAACATGCAGTGCAAAGCCATCATATTGCTGAAGGGATTGGCAATTTTACTGCACTATGTAATCAAGGAAAGTAAAAACATGTCCATATCAAAATCTTGATATAAATGTTCACAGTAGTGTTATCTACAGCAACTAAAAAGTGGAAACACCTCAGATGTCTGTCAACTGATGAATGGCTGTGCTAAATGTGGTATGTCTGAACAATGGAATTTTATATGCCCAAAAAAAGGAAATGAAATACTTATTTATTCATGCAACAGTATAAATGCAACTTGAAAAAATAATGTGTTATGGAGTTAGAAGCCATAAAGGAGCATATTCCATTTATATGAATTAATGAATTGTCTACTGGCATATCTATGAGATAAAAAAATAAATTTTTGACTATGGTTAGGTGGGGAAGGGAGGTTGCAAACCTCTACAGGATTTTTTATGAAGTGATGACATTTCCCAAGCTGACTGTGACAATTGAAGTATATGCTTTTTAAAGGTGAAAAGAAGAAATGTACATATGAGCGTTAACTGAAGAACTTTGTAGTTGATTCTTTCCTATGTCTGTCACAACAATCTACATATTCACTTAAATGATCCATGTCTGTATTTCTGTGACTACAGTCTTAACTGTATAATGTGTGTCAAACTAGATACATTTATAGTTGAGCCAATACTGTTGATGAGATGTGACCTTTTATAACATTTACAGAAAATACCTAAACTATGTTTTATTATCCTCATATAGTCAACATATCAGTTTTGTTATAACTGGCTTTGTCCCCACTAATTAGTATATTTATAATGAACTGGCTTTATCAGAAATGACATTACTTCTAGCAACACATTTGTGACAGTTCTCTTTTGTCTAGCAGCACTATTATTTCTTTGCTATAAAAAGCCTGAATGTTAATTATCACTAAATCTACGGCAACCGAGAGAACAGCCCGTCTCCATCGATTTGTACCTACCCCTTTGGAATCAATCACGCCAGGTTTTGCATTGAACTTCACTGTCTTCAATCGGGCACGCTCCTTTCTTTCCACCCTAATGAAAATCAACAACAGTCAGTTAAGTGACAAGGCATTTATAATTAAGTTCCTTGTGAAGTAAAGAACACTTCTTTCTCTCATTTGTATGCCTCAAATAAAATATGGTCTACTTCCTCTGATCAAAGTAAAAAAAAATACCTTAGGAAAAAGTGTCTAAACTTCTAATATGTCCCTAGAAATTTTTGTCTTACATGCATGGAGATTATTTGGAAATAACAGAGATAAAATTTATTGACCCACTTAATGAAGCAACCAGAATCTATTTCAGGAAACCACAGCCCAGGAAACCAATACCTAGATTGGAAACAAACAAACCCATCATGTTCCCCATTACTCTTCCATTAAAGAGTGTCATTATAGTTAGTGTCACTTGGTAACCAATATGCTACATGTAATCTCAAAGGTCCCTTCAAGGAGTCTAATGTCCTTCTGTCATCCCTGTAGCATCATTATCTTATCTTCCACTAAATGAGTATTTGCCATGTTGTTAACCAAGGATATAGGAACAAAGAAAAAATTAAAGCATGTTTGTAATAGGCATGCACAACGATAGGCTCTTAGCAACAACAGGAAACCAAGCAAACACTCCTGATAGTCTTGGTGTGTGTGTGTGTGTGTGTGTGTGTGTGTGTGTGTGTAGAGCATTGCTGTGGTTCCCTGAAGGAGATATCAACTAATCTGAAACTATAAGAGTGAGAATGAACCTGTCAGTAGGATAATGTTAGCATGCATTCCAGTTCCTAACAAGCTAGGTGCCACGGGTCTGTACAGGATGAGGCAAGGCCAGTGGAACTGTAGAGTTCCAGAGGGCACTGGGCCAGGTGTGTGGTACACACCTGAAATCTACCACTTAGAAGGAAGATGACGATGAATTCAAGGACATCATCTGATATATGAATTCAAGGCTAGCCTGACATTCATACATAAAATACACATACATACAAACAAAATAACTCAGAAAAATATATAGCTGGGGAGAGAGCTCTGTTGATAAAGTGCTAGTCTTTTGAGCTGAAGGACCTGAGTTTGAAGCCTTGTAAAAGGACAGGTATGGGGGGTGGGAGTCCGCATGAGTTTATGATCTAGAAGAGGCAGAGATAGGTGGATTCCATTCCTAGGGCAGACTAGCTAGTTTGTTCAGTCTTCTTTGTGAATTCCAGTCCAGTGAGAGACCCGCCTTAAAAAGGGGGCCCACATATGAAATGACACACATGTATTTATGTACACATGCAGCCATACAACTATGTATATCCACATAGACATGAACTTCTCTTTTTTTCCCATTGAGCCATTCAATAATTTGAGTAAGCAAAGCATGAATAAGGAAGGTAGTGTAACTAATCAAAGACTTGAAAGATTTCTTTTTATGTATGTGTATATGTATGTGTGTGTATGAAGTTATGCTCCTGTGTTTGCGGGAATTTGTAGAAGCTGGAAGAGAGAATTGGGCTCCCCAGAGTTGGAGTTATAGACATTTGTGAGCTGCTGGATATGGGTTCTGAGCCTTGAGCCCTGATCGTCTGCTGAACAGCAATCTCTCTTAACCATTGGGTTACCTCTCTAGCCCTTCGAATGAGTAACTTAAGAAAGGGATCCTGGTACAGTGGAGAACAATTCTGGAAGTGGGGGAAAGAGGAGCCTGGGTTTACTGAGAAGCTGTTGCCATAAACTAGGCAATATCAATAAAGAATAGGAAAGCATGATTGGGGGAATAGAAGAAAGGGCTTAAGAAACACCAGAAAGTAAAATTTGACCTGATTCCATTTGAAGGTAGAGTTAAGAAAGAGGAATCTAAATATTTCCTTGACTTTTCCAAGTCTGTATAGGAAATCATTGTTTTTATTTCTTGCTACGCACAACACTGAATTTTATGTCTACATAAATTACATCTTGATTTCCTTCTTTAAAACATTTTATATTTAATATGCAAGGTGCATGTAATAGTAGAATATTATCACAGGTTCTCAGTGGATGCTCATTGAACAAAAATACTATTTGGTAGGCTGCTGTAACATGAGTTTGTTTAAATTTGGCTAGCTTTAATCCCATTTTTTTCTTTCCTGGGAAAGAAAAGAGCAAGTGAGAGAAAAATAATCCTGAATCTATAGAAACTTAATGGTTTATGAAGCCGAAGCTATTCTTAGCTCTGTAATTAACAGCAAGCTACTTCCTAACTGAGAGCTCTTTTGTGTTTCCAACTGCAACACTGAATATCTGGGTTTCTATAGTTACAGAATAAAGTTTCAGAATACATTTATTTCAGTGGCAGCATAGAATATTTGAGTGAAAGGAACTGAACAAAAATGTTCACATCTGACATAACTAACATCAGTTATTAATGCAACATATTCTGTGTAGAGAAGCCGGTACCGAGGGCATCTCCGTGCATCCACCCAACACCCCAGAGCTGGGAGGATGGAAAGGAAGGCCTAAGACGAACTGCCAAGGGGAAGAAGCTCAATGAGAAGAGGCCTGGCTTAGAGTCCCTCAACTAGTTTCTTTCCCCCTAGAGTTCAGGTAATTCTTATTAACCTCTTTAGATTTTCCTAAAACAGTTGTTAGAGCCTTAAGCTTTATTTTGGCTTCTTTGCATTAATTCTGTTAATTATGGAAACCACTGATTCATCTCACTCTGTCAAAATGATTGCAGTATATACAGAATTCATAGTTATTAAATTAGAGCATGTAAATAAATTCTGCATAAACACACAGGACCCACAAGCACATATGACACAAGGCTCAGCACAGTGTTCTGACCTGGAAATTATCTGGGCAGAACAGTTACATTTCCTCACAGAGTTCTGAGGCTATCCTTTTACTCTTCTGATTGAGTGACCTTATTCGTCTAGTTTTAGTGGGGTCATCATTGAACTTTTTAAAGGTTTACAAAGAATATAGTGAGATACACATACATGTGCATACATTTATTTATTTAACAATTACCATAGATGGCTAATATTATTTTAATTGAAAATAGATTTTTTTGTACAATATATTCTGATTATGGTTTCCCCTCTCCTAAGTATTCACAGATCCTCCCCACTTCCCCACTCAGCAGAACCTACACTTTTCTCTTATTAGAAAATAAATAAAAACAAACCATAATAGGACCACACTGACAAACAAACAAACCCTTAACACCAGTAGCAGAAAAAATAAGACAATGATAGCTTATTAAGGAGACATTGCTTGGGTTCTCTTGTGAAGGAGATTAGAGCATATTCCTTCTTACTTGGGTGGGAAGTATTGTGAGTTATGGAAATATGAATGATGGCTAAAGTTTTAATATGCAACTACTAATGGTTTTCATTCTTACTTGTATCATCTTGCTTAGTCCATTGATAACTCAGCAATGTAAGTCCTGCCAAGCCCATTTCCTGGTTGTCAATGCTGAGGTTTGATACATGGCAGACTAGAAGATGATGGGACCAGTTTGCTCTTGTTTTCTCTAACAGCTGACACAACTGCTGCCCGTTTCCATGCTTTTGGGGAAACATAACTCAAAGACTTGTCTTGCCTACTTTACTCATTGGAAATTCTCAACAAACATGAGGGTTTGGATGAGTGATACAGAGTTGAAAAGCCAATATATAAACACTAGAGACCTAGGCTGAATCTCCTCACAAATGCTATGTCCCACTCCTCCCACATCCATTGTCAAAAATTTTGAATTATATGAATTAGACACAACCAGGCCTAAGCATATAACCAGTAAGGAAGTAACATATCATAACAGGCTGGCCTCATATTCAGAATAAATTTGCTTTAGACACTGAAAACAGTTTAACTAAATGCTCTTTTGCTAGCATTGCATAGCATAGCATAGCATAGCATAGCATAGCATAGTACAGCATAGCATAGCATACATAGTGTAGCATATGTAGCATTAGCTACTATTTTTTCAGCAAAAACTACTCTTTTTTCAGCACACCAGAAACCACAGCAGCTATCCATCACAAAAATTGGTCCCATCGGTTCTCTGCCATCCTCTCTCTGCAGTGGACATGGATGCAGTTGGCCTTGTCTTCCCTGCCGAAGCCTTTCTATATTCTGCAAGTTCTTCCTGGGACACTGTGACACATTTAGTCCTCAAACAAAAGGCTGAGAGATGGGCTTTAAACAATGCAGTATGTTTTCCTTTGGCACTAAATGCTCTAGATCTGACAAGTGGAAATAGTCCTCATTTGAGTGTACATCAAGTACTGAAAGTTCTGCTTGGCACTTTACCTATTTTATCTATAACCTACACTTATGACACTTGATGACAACATGGAGTTGGGCACATACTACACGTAAATCAAGAACGAATGACTGACTGAATGATTGAGGTCTCTAGCAGATTATTCATTCTGGACCTGTCTGTGAAAACTCAGGCTGAAGGACTTGAGATGTCTTGTTGAGTAAGCCATGTTTCCTATTAAAAGCTCATCATTTCATCACCTCTTCTATCAACAAGAGTCTAAGTTGGGGTAGGAGAGATGGCTCAGTGGTTAAGATCACTGGCTGCTCTCCTAGAGAACCCCCAAACACATGGCAACTCAAGTGTCTGTAACTTTAGTCCCAGGGGCCTCCAGGGGCAACAGGCACACACAGATATACATGAAGTCAAGACACCCCCCATTTTTAAAGAGAATATAGATAAAAGAATAATACTACCTTCTCTAGTTACTTTACTCCTTTGGAAGGAGGAGTATATTAAGGCTCAAAGATCTTTGTTGAAGGAACTGGTGGACCTGTCTGTATAGATCTAACAGCAGTGAAATTACTACTATATGTTCCCTCTCACACTTCGACTCAACCAGTTAATTAGATTGTTTGAGTAGCCACAATCCTCCCCAGTTAATCTTATTGCTGGTCAAGTACTAGAAACATGAATTGGATGGCAAAACCTGAGCAAATCAATTCTGACACCTAGCATCCCTGCATAGCACCAAATGTCTATGCTATAGTCTTTGCCCTTTGTCCAACACCCATTTGGTATTTTCACATTCTGGCCAAGCATAACTGATTGGAGCACTGGACAGGGGGGACATGACCTGTTCCCAAGGGTTCCTATGCTCATGTTCCTTAGGCCTTAATCAAGGGGAAATTGAGATACATGAGTGGGTGCTAGGCGGTATAGGTGAGTAAACTTTCTAATAAATGTTAGATATGGGTTGTAGCCAATAATTAATGAATGGCCATTTGGATTTACAGAGTACAGGCCTGCCTCTGTTTTGGCCACTTATAACCATGCAATGGCAGCAACTGGAGACTGTGCTAAGAAGCCAAACTCTGAAGTCTCACAGACCTTGACTTGAGGTCTCCTGTTGCCTCTACTTGCTAAATCTTTTACTTAAATTAGACATTCAGCCTTTTAGGGTGGCTTTTCATGTTGGCCAGTTGAGAATAGTAAAGAAATTGTAAAGAGTTCAGCAGACACTGATTGAGATTGTGGATGGTGAGTGTTAGTATGGACTCCTAGATGATTGAGTTGGAGCTCAGGATGTAAGGCTATTCAGATGCTATAATAAGTGTCACTAAAGTTACTTGGACCACCATTCTGTTTCTTCCTCACCGTGTCAAAGGGAGGCAATACAAACTTTATATACTTACTTCCCCTGGGGACCCTACCAGCTGAGCTGTACACATGGGTTTCTTTCTGAGGGCACTCCACAATGTGGGCCTCTAATGGTTCGAATGGAAACCTCCTCATGTAGGCTTATGTGTTGGAGCACTTGTTGGAAGGAATCTCTTGGAGATGGGGCCTTTGCTCCAGATGAAGGGCTGGATAGGCAGGGCTAAGGGCTTATAGTGTAGGTGTGGTCGTAGCCTGAGGACCTGAGTCCTGTCTGCTTTCTCATTTTACCCAGATGTGACAGGCGGTTGCTTCGTGTTTCCATAGCCACAGCGCCCCACTGCTGTGTTATTACAGCTGGACTGGCTATACCTCCTTAAACTGTGAGCCAGGATTAACCTCGTTCCGGTAAGTTGTATGGTTGGGTATTCAGCTACAGGGATGAGAAAAATGATAAGTGGCCTAACCCTGATGCGTTGAAGGGTTGAGGCGAGCTGAAACTTCGACAGTTGCTCACAGAGGTGTATGAAAGGTGTGTGCTCAAGTGTTGGCTTAGTCCCCCGTTATCAGTGTGATTCTGCCAGGATGCTTGGCCTATCGGAGTTTCATTTCTATAACTTGAAAGTTCCTTAGAGCAGTGCTCTTAGTAGAGCGGGAGGCTATTCAGTCTTGCTACCAGAGAGACCGGGAGTCATTAGCTGGTAAATTACTTTACTTCTCAGACCTCCAGTTTCTCTTTGAGACTTCTACGAAGATTAATTTGAAATCATATATTTGAAAGCATCTGGCATGGATGCAGAATGCTATTAGCTAATGTTCCCACTAAAGCTTATATTGAAATTTAATCAACATTGTGTGGTCTTAATAAATAGAGCAGGTGGAACATTCAGGAAGTGACTGTGTTATAAGTATTCTACTCTCATAAATGTATTAATCCACTTATGAACTAAACCACTAATGGATTAATAGGCTACTGAGTGGGCTGGTTATAAGAGACAACGGGGGTGGAACTTTATGTGCTTTCCTTATCATAGGATGCTCTATAATGTCTTAGGATTTTTAGAAGCCTCATAAGTAAAACCTTCAACAGATGTGGCAACTTGACCTGTGCTATCAGACTTCTAGAACCATGAGCCAAATAAGCCTGTATACTTAGTTATAAAGTTATAAAAGATAGTACTGAGCTATAGCAACAACAAAGGTTAAAATATAGTCATAGCTTTAATGAGAAAGAATCCATCCTCCATTCTATGGCCTGTTTTCATCTCTTGGTATCTTTATAATAGAGTCCTCATTGCTTTGGTCATGGAGTAGCTAGAAGTGTTAAATGATGGTCTTGTGAATGATGAGATCTAGGCAGTGTTTGTACAATAGTCATGGTATGCCTGGAACACAGACATACCCTAAGGAATGCTAACTGAATTGAATCGTATCAACTCTTTATCAATGTACCTTTCTGAAGTGAAGGCAGATGGGTTAAGATGCTATGGGATGAACTCAAATCTCAGCTCTACCACTTACTAGATGGCAGTCTCAGGCAGACTAATAGCTTCTTTGTGCTGCAGCTCTCACTTACAAAGGGCATAACAGCAGTATCTTATCCAAAGTGTTTAGTATGACACTCGAACATACTAAAATCCACAATGGGGTCCACACCAGGTCTAACATGCCATCTGAGTATTTTATGCATACATTTATTCCTTATCTAAAGGAAGACTGACAGCATTCACATTATTTGCCTTACAGTTGCATCAGATGATTAAGCAGAACCATCAAAACAGAGACCTCCTTGTACTTGTAAAGTTATGCACAGTTGCTATCCATAGCAACTATCTCCACACTCCCACATGATCTCTGGAAGCAGGTGAGAAAAGAGCAAAGGATTTGAAACATCTGCCAGTTGAATAAGTTTATTTAGAT
Source organism: Apodemus sylvaticus (assembly GCF_947179515.1). NCBI lineage: Eukaryota > Metazoa > Chordata > Mammalia > Rodentia > Muridae > Apodemus > Apodemus sylvaticus. The sequence goes on from NC_067472.1 coordinate 113,883,213, forward strand.
TTTAGAAAATATTTTGATTTTATTTTTAATAATGTATGTGTGTTGGGAGGTGTATGCACATGAGTACAGGTGCTTGGGGAGAACAGAGACATCAGAGCCTCCTGGGACTGGAGTAAGTGGGAGCCACTTATCGTGGGGGCTGGAAATGGAAATATCAAACTTGGACCCTCTGCAAGAGCAGTCCTCAACTGCTCAGCCATCTCTATTGATTTCTAATGGCTTGAGAATTAACATATGAGGGCTCTTTGAGAGATAGGAGTATCTGTGGTTTCTATTTTCTTATATTTTTCTACAGTTATCATTTTACACAGTGAGAAAGCACTAGTCTAATAATACATAAAACATTTTGACAAAATTAAAATCCTAAGAAAATACTCATAAATTTTATAATAAAATGAATACACATATTTTTACTTTGTGTGAAATGTATCTGCAAGGTAGGATATCTGCGTTTATTATGCAAAAGAATGCAAATAAACATAAACTCAAAGAAACCTGAAGAAACTTTTTCAGACCAGCTGTGGTATGACTGTTAAGATGGCTTCTTATTTTATTTTTTAAAATGAGTTTTTTTTTTTCAAAATGTGAAATGGCCAATTCAAGGATGATCACTGTAAGTGGAAAATTGTTTCAGAGAGTGCTGCTCTTTGAGGTAAATGATGAGCGCTTGAATGAATGAATGATTATTGGCATGATGGTGAAAATTGTAGAAGCTGGGGTTAGAAAGCACTGGACTTGCTGCGTCAACCCTCCAGTCTAAGGTTTGAATGTCTTCCTGTGTAGTCTAGAGCAATTTCAATGAGAAGAACCATTTCTTTCAAATGAGCTGAAATCTATTTCTGACACAGATTTCATTCGGCCACTCTACTTCTGTCCTTGGGGCCAACTGAACATGATGGCTCCTCCCAAGAACAGCTTTGGCTAAGTGCATCTCAGCAACCCAGGCCACATGCTGCCTTGACATGAAAATGCATAAACACACAAACAAAGTAGTGTTAAGAATAACTGTTTTAGTACTACATGAACTCAGTTGATTAAAAGGAGCATACATACAACTGGAAGGGAGAAATGGCAGATGTGTGAAGAGATGGAAGCAAGAGGATGAGGAACAGATTCTCCTTCCACCTTCTTCTCGTTACTCTTTTTTCTTCCTTCTTCTAACTTCACATCTGTTCATTCTTTCCTTCCCCATCTCACCCATAGCATCCAATTAGTACTATGAATATATGTGTGGGTATGGGGCCATCCATGGTTGTGGTCAACCTACTGGGAATGATGCCCTCTATGAAAGCTATCTCTCCCTCCCCTAGCAGCTACCACCTGTCAAAACCTCCTCAGGAGGAGGTAGGAACTCATGGCTCCCTTTGCCACCTATGCTTGGATGCTGGGATGCTGACCAACTTTTGTTTTGCTATAGTCAGTTTTGTTTCTTAGACCATGCCTTGTGTGAGATGGACACTCATGACAAGGGAATTTATCCTGATAGTAGTGATTAGAAGCTGCTAGGAGATATGGAAGACTTGGCTTTGAAAGAAGCATTTTGAGGAGAAGGGCTTGATATGCTTAAGAAATACATAGCTCTAAAATCTTAGCTGGCATGGGGAACAGGATTAACTAACAGTAAAAGATGCCTGACCACCCGGCTATAGGACAGCTCGCATCCCAAGCATCTGAGTAGTAAGTTGCCTTCTACATTTTGCCTTCTGTAAATCTATGGGTAAATGCTGAACCAGGGTACCAGTGCATCCGGTTGTGAATGGGCATGCAGGCACATAAGCACAGCCTCTTGCATACAGCTGCCAGGAGCACCATCTAAGCAGCCCTTCCTTTTTCCCTCTATACCAATTTTGGTAAAATCCTAAAATGTGGAGAATGATAATTTTTGTATTCTTGTCACCTGTCACTACTGACAATTTTCCTGTAGAATGCTTATTGCACTTAAATCGTCATTCTGTGTGTGCTCTTCTCAGCCTTTCCTCCTTGCATTTCTACTCCCTAGATAGCTAACACACACACCTTCTCCCCTTCTCCTTCTCTTTCTCTTTTTCCCCTCCCCCTCCTCTCTCTTTTGCTCTCTCTCTCCCCCTCTTCTGCTCCCTCTCTCTCTCTCCCTCCTTCTCTTGCTTCCTCCTGCCCATGTGTGCATGCTTGCTGTGATGTACAGGAGGCATCCTTACCTCCGCTTGCTGGGAATGACGCCCATCTCCTCGCTGTCCCCATCAAGTGTGACCCGTCTGGCTTGCCACCACTCATCATCAGAGGCGTTGATGACATGGAGGATGTCTCCATATTTAAAACTAAGTCCTTGGCTAGGCAGCCCACTGTCCTTGCTCTTGTCATAGTCAAACATGGCTCTGAAAGAAAAGACAAACAATAGTATGGTTAGGACACTGAGGACACTGATTTAAAGTACACACTTTTGAATTCCAACTCTTGCCCTAAAACTCCATCATCTCCTGCATGGCTTCCTAGATTGTGCTACACATTTTTCACATTTATTTATTTATTTATTTATTTATTTATTTATTTATTTATTTAATTTTATTTTTTGGCCACAAACTGTAAGTTACTTCTGGCTTTTCCTTCCTAGTTGCAGAGACAGCCTATAGGTTCCTATAATTAGCATCTGCTTCTTTATATCTTGGAGACCATCACATGTAACAAGGTGACTGAAGGAGGATGAGGCTTAAAGGTAGGGGGTATAGGGGTTAGATGAGAATATAGGTGAGTTAGGTGAGTGTGGCTAGGCGGCGTGGGGGAAGGTGTCCAGGCGGGCCCTTGCCTGGGCACCTCTGCCCCTGAGAGACCACACACACACAGACATGGTATAGAATAGGGTTTATTCAGAATAGGGGATGGGAGTTAGTGGTAGAGAGAGAGAGGGAGAGAGAGAGAGAGAGAGAGAGAGAGAGAGAGAGAGAGAGAGAGAGAGAGAGTGGAGGCCAGCCATGACCACGTGGAAGGGGGGGGGAAAGAGCCCCAGGGGCAGAGAGGTGAGAGTATGTGGGAGAGCGGTGAGCAAAGAGAAAGAGGAGGAGCAAGTAGCCCCTCTTATAGTGGGCCAGATCTCTGGGGCGGGGCATACCTGGCTATTGCCAGGTAGGTGTGGGGTGGAGCTTACACAAAACCCCAACAGTGATAATAAGAGCTTAGACCCTCAGTTTATTACTCAATTGGAATACCTTTTCTTCCTTCTAGAATCAAATTTTACAAATGAAAAATAAAAAAAAATGAAGGAAAATGTGGCTATCTTTCTTAACTTCTTTACTGTATAAATAAATTCTCTTCAATATAATAGCTTATAGACTCCTTCCTTTCTGATAGAGAAAAGTGATAAAAATGTAAAATGACAATCTGGAGTGACTGACTATCCCCAACAATTGAGGTATCTGACACTGATCCTGGGTGCTTGAAGGGGTTACTGTAATGACCTAAATAAGTGTTTAAATCGAAAAAAAATTCTGTGTGTACATGTCTACAGAAGGAAAAAGCCTTTGAACAATAGAATAGCTCTTTTTACTTCCATAAACCCAGGCCTACCTCATTATCACACTTACTGCTCTGAATTATAATCCTTTGTTGTCATGGAAGAGGTTTGGCTGAACCTCTGCTGGGGCCAATGCACTGACATTTCTAAGCATGGTTCAGTGCCAGAGAGGGAAGTAGGATCAAAACCGTGAATGGAGTAGCTGAAGTCATGAGGATGCGACAATTTATTTCAAGTACTATACTGTCAAGTTGTTGATATATGCCCCCACATCTCACAGCCACCACTACACACAGAGTATGTAAGTTTGCCCAGAGAAGCAGGTGTTGTCTACCACTGCCCTATGAATTTCTTTTACTCTGCCCTGAGACTTTATATCATAACCACTGTGCACGTAAATCAAGCTAGACTTGGAGAGTAGAATTTTCTAAAATCATTAAGGCCAACCCTGGTTCTTTTCCTTTCTTTTTCCCCTCTCTTCTCTGTCAAAGAAATGTCACATCTGTTGCCATGGTAACCAAAAAAGGGCTGAAGACAGCATTTAACTCTCAAAAATCATAGAAGTCAGATTACTTACAATACAGCCATTTCCAGGATCCCTAAGTGATGTAATTTGGAGAGAGTTTTTTGGTCTGAGTGCTCAGAATAAATTATTTCTTCCTTGACCATCTGCATCTTTCCTATCAAAGGCTCACACAGAGCCCCATCCCAGAAAAGTAGGGGTGGATAAGGACAGACACCATTCCTACTGATGGCAATTCACTGTGTGATGAGACAGAAATCAATTAACATTCCAGAGCCAAATGTGTTCAATGCACAATTACCTTCCCATAATAGAAACACAGGCAGCATCAAGCACGTGGTGAGTGCTATGCAGCAAGACAATATAATGGCGAAGAACTACCAGCGAAGCCATGCCCTGTTTTTACTGTGTCTTAATAGTCCCACAGCTGGTAATCGAGGCAAGCTATTTAACCTCTCATAGGCTTCAGTTCCTCAGAATATGATATATGGTGATGGGTGTTGCCTCCATTACTGATCTGTGTGGGTAAAATGCATAGAGCAATGTGCATAAAGTGTGTACTACAGTGCCTAGCTTACTGTGGCTAACTGTAAGTATGAGCTACTTTTCACTGTAGAGTGGATTCCAACAACATTCCAGTCTACACACTGTACTTTAAGGAAAAAAAAAAAAAAGAAAAGAAAGTTAACAGGTTTGTCTTGAGACAATTGTCCTTAAAAGGCCCTTGGCAGGGTGTCCTTCAGCTGATATTTAGGAATTTGGATTTTGTGAGGATTCCCACTAGTTTTGGACTAGTATGTCATGTATGCATTCTGTATTGACACTATCACTTAGGCTGAAAATCACTGTGCTCTGCTCCAGACAGCTCCCAGCACAAACCTCCATTCTGGGACTCCAACTATCTACCCAGAAGATGACACCTAAGACCCATTGTCATGGGTCTGAGCTGGAGAACATCATACTAAATGAGGTAAACCAATTTCAAAAGATCAATCATGTTATGTACTCACTAATAAGTGGATATTAGCCTAGAAAATTGGAACACCCAAAACATTATCCACACATCAAATGAGGTCCAAGAAGAATGGAGGAGTGGCCCCTGTTCTAGAAAGACTCAGTATAGCAGTATAGGGCAAAACCAGAACAGGGAAGTGGGAAGGGGTGGATGGGAGAACAGGGGGAGGGAAGGGGGCTTATGTGACTTTTGGGGAGTGGGGAGCCAGAAAAGGGGAAATCATTTGAAATGTAAATAAAAAATATATCGAATGAAAAAAAAAAACCCAAGTGAATACCAAAGGAAATAGGCGTGGCCCATGTGCCTCCTGTACTTCATTTGGTCAAAGGACCAACTATCTCTTGGTCCTTTCCCCTTACTGATTTTGTTATTTATTTATTTATTTATTTATTTTTGCTATTAAAAACAAATTGGTCCTGAACTTGGCTACACTGGCCCCTATGGATCAAACTTGCATGTGTCTTGGGAAATTCCAACGTACATGCTCTAGATAGCACACATTTTCACAAGGACTACTACATCCATGACTCCACCTATCCCTGTAAAGGTTCTACCAATCTTACTCCCCCTTCACCAGAGGAGGGAGGCCCAAGGACGGGCCCCAGCATACATAGTGGAGCAGCAGCCATTCAGGGCATTTTGGGACTCAGATCCAAGGTCTGGCTTGCTGCCTTTACTCTGTCACTCATTCAGCCTGGGAAGAGGGCGAGGCGGTGGTGGTGACTATGTAAGGACAACAATACAACAGCAACCAGCACACTTAGCCTGGAGGTTTGAAATAAACATAAAAGTAGAAATTAGCTATCTCAACTTATATGCAAAGAAAGGAAAGGACAAGTGGACTTGTACCATGTCACATGTGTTGGACAGTATTGCCTGCCTGCCTCCAAACCCAACTTTGTGGCCCTTTTACTTTAAGGCTCATTTTCCCAGCCTGTTGCCCATGACCATGACCTAACAATGCCAATGACTTCAGATTTCTCCTCCAAGGCTGACTTCCCCATTGTCTCTAAATTTCTGAAGCTCCTCCATTTGTTAATGCTTATTGCAGGATTTCTCACCTGGAAAGTACTGCTTGCTAGATTAGGAATAGGCCTCAAATTTGGGGGACACAGATGAGAAAGGGAAGGCTTCATTGGGCGGGCAAGAAGACAGGGTTATGCTGCCTGAGCTTGGTGGTCCTGGAGTTTATTTAAACTGTAAAATAATATCAGCTGTCTTTAAGAGTTTGAGTGAGAATTAATAAACACACAAAGTAGCACAGAACCTTGATATCAGAGAGCGCTCAACAATGTAATTCAGGGCCCCGTGGCTTCCAGAATATGCCTGGGTCACATCCATGCTAACTAGTATCTAACTTCCTTACTGTGTGCAAACGCATCTTAAGTGCCCCTTTCTGACTTCTAGACCCAACTTAACATAAGGCCCAGGCAGAGCCTCAACACACAACTGTGGAAATGCTTGAGGTCACTACTGAAAGCCCCTCTCCTCACACATCATATCTCCATATGTGATGAATAGGGATGTGGAGATTATTCTCAAGAGTCCTTGCCAGATGAAATACTTGCCCTACTGTGTGCTATCCATTCCTGAGAGTAGTGTTGTGCTTCTGCCTGAGGCAGTAGATGCCCTGGCTGAGAAACCTAGCTTGGTGCTATTTCCATGTGCTCTGTTTATCTTGGCCAATCTTTCCCCACTAGTATTATACTGATTCTGGCTTGTCTGGTTCCTAAAACCCAACAGCTGACACATTTCAGCTTATGTCTCCTTTGGATATTAATGGATTCCCATGTCTGGGGAAAAATGCTATAATGCCCTATCACCTAATTTAAGAAGCGATAAGCTGTTTTTAATTTGTTTTATGTGCTAATTCATCACAACAGCTTTATAAAATGCCATTAAGACTCACACTTGCACCCAGGGTGCTTTTTAACAAGTCCATTAAGACAAGTGGAATTTTCCACAAATAACAAAATGGCTTTCTCATCCCTCCTGCCTCTTCTGAACTGCAATGTGTGGTGCCTCTTTGCCAACTGGGAAAGTCTAGTAAAGAAAGAGGAAAGTTTCTGCTTGCTCATCCTTGTGACTGCATATGGTAGCTGCGAAATATAAGAGCACACAGTTGCACGGTTAGTGTGAAGTGTCCGACTACATTCTAGGGCATTTTATATTCCCTGCCTTGCTTAAGTTACTAGGTAGGCAAGACAGCATGTGTGCAGCCTTAGAGTTTTAGGAACACCTTATAAGGATGTTTAGTGCTAGTGCCCCTTATCCCTAAGGGGCCTGTGATCTGGTGACAACATTTATATTGGCACCATGGGTTAAGATTGAGAGTTATCAGCAACCTATTGGGTGCACATTCAGTTCATGCAGTTAGTTTGGAATATAGATATTAGCCTTTGATTATTGGTGAGGAAATAAAGTTGTGCAATATAAGTGGTATATCCAGTGTCAGAAGATATAACAGGCATGTACAAGGATAATGGGGACTTCAAATCTGACCCTAAGACATGTGATCATTCCACTGTACCAACCCATGAGTTCTTTCTTCTACAACAACACCCATCTAAACCCAAACACTTTAGAGCTTAGTTCTTGGTAATATTTAAGAATCATGGGCCATGACAGTACTGATGTGTTCTATGCTGGTGAGAATTCTGAACCATCTCTCTCAAGGTAGGATTGCAGAGATGATGAAGACTGTCAGAAGCAGTACCAAAAATGTGAAAAAATTATTTGCTGTGACTTTTGATTGTAAAAGATGTGGTAGAAAGTATAATGTCCCTAACATAATGTACAAAATGACTATACCTTAATCTCCCCATCTCTATGAAGGTGATACACTAAATGGCAGAGATAGAGATGGCTAAGTTGAAGATCTTAACTTGAGGAGATTTCCCTAGATTATCTGAGTGTTCTCAGTTTAACTGGATGAGCCTTTACTGGTGGAACATAAAAGTACAGGAGTTGACCATAGAGATATAATTTAAATTGGTGACCATGTTAGAAAAGTAAGATCTGTCAACAAACGACAAGTGGAAAGCAGATTCTCTGCTACAGCCTCCATAGTAGAGACAGCCTGCTGGTAGCTTTCTTTGATTCTCTGTGACCTATAGAACTATAAGTCAAGACAATTGTATTGTTTCAATTTATTAGAAATAGAATAAATTGTGGTGGTGATGACACAAAGTTAGTATCTATTTCAGTGCCAGACACAGTTTATTCTATAACAAATACCTAGGAACTGCTTTGGAATTGGACCCTGGGAGAAGGCTAGAAGAATGCTGTGGTACGTGGTAGAAAAAGCCTATAGTACCTTAACAAATACCAGCAACAATGAAGATATTAAGATGACCAGTAAAGCTTCACAGGCTTCCCTGTCTGTAGGTTTGGGGCATGTGGAGTGTGAGACCATGTTACTGCCAACTAGGAAATGGAAAAATGTGTTAATGGGATAGGGCCATACAGTTAGGTGAAAAATGAATTAACAGAAACCAGAAGGTAGATTGTCCTAGGAAGAAAAATGCCCCCCCCCAACCCTCAAAATGTCCATGAATTAGTCTCTAGAACAGTGGTTCTCACTCTGTGGATTATCTGTGACTCCTTCACAGGGTCACATGTTAGATATCCTGCATGCCAGATATTTTCAATTACAACTGTAGCAAAATTACAGTTATAAAGTAGCAGCGAAAATAATTTTATGGTTGGGGGTGTCACAAGAACATAAGGAACTGTATTGAAGGGCTGTAGCATTAATAAGGTTGACAACCAGTGCTCTGGAACCTTATGTGACATAAAGGACATACAGATGTGTCTACAGTCCAGGAAGGTACCATCAAGGGACTCAAACCATCTCGGGGTGGGGGTGGGGGGAGAGGAGAGGCTCAGCCTGAATATAGAAGTCTTTGAAAAGTGACAGAGGCAGCAACGTGGAGTTGATAGAGGCTGATATGAGGGCTGAAGCAAGGCCATGGACTTGGAAGAAGAGACTTTGTTACAGCATCAATGTAGAAATAATACAGGAGATTAAAAGCAGCATCATTTGTAGATGTAGATTGTAGGGCAGGCAGTAAGGACAGGTTACCTGTCTGATGGACCTATCACCCATTACTGATTACTTGGAAATAAAAACAGTTATTAAGCAATGCTAATTACCTTATGAATACCTAGTACGGCTTGGTCATAGGCAGATTACTTTTGCTTTATATAATTTCATTAACACAAACAGATGATTATTGCTATAGTTTAATTCTTAGGGAACCTTATGAAATCAACATCTGCTTTGCTTAATTAGGAAGCCAAAGCATACAAGCAATAGACCTTTTTCTCCTCTAAAGTTGCAAAGCATTGTGCCCTTGGTTGCTTTGGGGCAGCCTGTGTTAAAAGCCTACAACTGGAATGCCTTTCTATCTCCTGAACTGGATCAGGAGCGATTGCAAGTCAGTTGCTCCTGGCTCCAGCCTGAGAAGAGACCCAGGGAAAGCATTTATAAATGAAGGAGTGAGTCAGGACTGCCTTCTGTGCTGTGAACGTGTTTGGGCTGGAGAAGCTGTTGTTTCCATGACAACTTTAAGGCTCAAGAAACAGGGTGCTTCAACTCAATTTCCTTAGACCTGTGAAACTCAGGCCTCTGCTTGATTAGAGGAGGCCTATCTCTCACCTTTCTGTGCTACAAGAGAAAGCACTAAACCAACAAAATATATAGTCTGCCGACTCTGCTCATTTCCCATGGATCTGCTCCATTTTAAACATTAAGGTAAGATGCTGTGAACAGTGCAACGACATTATACTAAAGAGACACATTCAAGTCAGTCCACCTCTCTTTCAAAGGCTAACATTACATTTATTTGCAATCAGTTCTGCATATCATATATTTGCAAAGATTCACTGAGAATCTTTAGGAATACCTTAGGACAACAGTTCCTTTAGCTCACCTCTTCCCCATTAAGAAGAGTGAATAGCCATTTCTTAGTTACACCAAGGGCCATTTGAGAGGATATCTTTTTAATGTGATATAAAAATACATACATAGTAAATTTTCTCACAATGTGTTCCCTTGGGTGTGTGGAGAAGAAAGCGAGACTGAAGCAGAAACATGACCTTTAGTTGCTCTCATTTTAAAAATCAGAATGTGCCATCTGTTGTGTTTCCATCATAAAACACTCATTTTCTCACTCATGCACATAGCGAAGAGTGTTTTTAAAACAGAGGGCATCCTGGAAGAGGAATTGAGGGCAGGAGGACAGGATTGAACACAGTCCCACTTTGTAAACTTTCTACCTTAACTACTTTGTGTTATAACTTGCATATCATCAAGAAGATGATGATGATGAGAAGGAGGAGGAGAAAGAGGAGGAGAAAAAGAAGAAAGAACTCAGTAACTCAGTATATTTATCCTGTTTTACTCTTTTGTCCCACAAGATGCTTTGAAAAAAACAAGGATAGTTTTCCAAGCAATTAATGTTAATATTCAACCCATAGTGCTGTGTTTGTGTTGCAGGGATCAATTAGCCTCGTGTTGAGTTAGCTAGCTTTCCATCACAAAAAAAAAAAAAAAAAAAAAAAAAAAAAAAAAAACTCAAGAAAAACAACTTAAAGGGGGAAGGATACTTTTCACTAAGAGTTTCTAAGAAGATTTTAGTCTACATTAATTTGGTGCCATCACTGTGGGATTGTATTAAGACAGAATGTCAACACTAAGATTACATGGTGGTGAAAAGCTGTCCATTGCATTGGTGTCCAGGAATACCAGAGAGATAAACTGAAGAGGTGGCCAGAGGCAATTTTAGGGCAGAATCCTAGTGAAATCCAGCCCCTGAGATGCCCAGCACTTATCAGTAAAACCAGTAATGCATTTCCACTATGACTTCATTGACAAATGTATCCATCTTATGATCTAAAAGTCATACCTTCAAGCACTACTATGTAGAGGACCAGGCCTCGATGATCAGACCTGGAGAATCAGGCCTTTTTTGATACATGAACTTTTGGGATCTTTCAGATCAAAACTATAATATTATTAAACCTCAGAAATTTTTCTCGTATCCTTTTATTGCAATGTTAACCTTTGCATATTTTTGCTTATATAAACTCAGGAATCAGGGGATGTCATATTCATCCAGTTTCAAAGTCTCATAACAGATCAGATGATGAGAGGTAACAGTTTGTTTTCAATATCAGCTTTCTTTCTTTTCTTTCTTTCTTTCTTTCTTTCTTTCTTTCTTTCTTTCTTTCTTTCTTTCTTTCTTTCTTTCCTTCTTTCTTTCTTTCTTCTCAGACAGGGTTTCTCTGTGCAGCCCTGGTTGTCCTGGAACTCATTCTATAGACCAGGAGGCTGGCCTTGAACTCAGAAATCTGCCTGCCTCTGCCTCCCAAGTGCTGGAATTAAAGGGGTGTGCCACCACTGCCTGGCAACAACATCAACTGTCAAAGGGAAAATTCAAGAATTCCTTGGTTTTCTCTAAAACAACATTGTTCTCCAAGCAGCTAGGAACAACAGGCGAGGGGATTGGAGTGGTAACCAGCATGGACTGGCCCGTCTTTGTAAAGAAGTCATGAGGAAGCATGCACCAGTACTACCTTTCAAGGAGAAACACATTGTCTCATGGCAAAGGGAGGCGCATGGTCCTTATATTACTTCAAATATTTTGAGGATCATGATGTATAGTCTTGTCAGTGAGTCTTCCTGGCCAGATGATTTATCCTAGGGGGCCATTTATTTCCTCGTCTACTTTAATAGTCACATGCATTTAGTGAAAAGGGGGCTAGTATCTACAAGCAAACCAGTCTTCATGCTTGGAAGCAAATTCATCTCTGTCAATCCTTACAAAGAGTAGGTTACCTAAGATGACAGCACTTATTAAGTTATGACCAAGTGCTGTACCGTAGTAAGCTTTACACCATGACAGACCTAGGTGTTTAATTTTCTGTGACTGGAAAATGAAGGCATTATTCCATTGTTATAGAAGGGAAATTTTATGACCTGTCAGACTATGGTATTAAGTGGCCTAAGCCATTTAATCATTCAAACCTCATGAGGTAGTCTTATATGAGGCTTTGAGCAGATTGGGAAAACACCAATTTCTGCTGTACCCAGGAATCAGGCAGCTATTGTCAGGACTGAAGATAGAACTAATTGGGTGCTGAAGTCCTTACAGGCTAAGCCTCCCTGGAGTTATCACATTTTGATTATAATTTAGACACCATCATTGCTTCCAGGAGTGACAACCCTCTATTTTTCCCTCCCTTCTTTGGGGTCTCCAGTGCTACTGATTTCCTCTGGGACACAGTGTGAACATATTTCTCATGCATGCGGTCCAGCTTGTTGATCATTTCAGACACTTTATTATCAGCATCTTTGGGTATTGGGCTCTCTCCCGCTTGTCTTCTCCCTCAAGGTGTCCTGAAACCTGTCAGATTAATTTTCACTACAGGCTTGAATGACAAGTCTTCCAGCTCCATTGTAGGAAGGCATAAACAGACTTGAATCTGCACAAGGGCAGAACTCGCCTAACCATAGCGAATGGGCTTTCAGTTTCCATGGTTACGGGAAGCTGTAAGGCACAGTCATCTTAAATCTTTGTTGTTTACTCTCAAATACCATCAGCTGGAGCTTCCTAAACTAAAGTGTGGGAAAGGGAACATGGATAGTGTGAAGAGTTCTTATATTTCTGGTTTTGTGTATTAGGTCCTGAGATTCTTTCATTGACAGACTTTAAGTGGCTGACACAGCCCCAGATGTAGCCCTTTCCTTCTGGCCAATTTTTCAAATTACCCGTCAGAGTACTATTGTCACCAATTTAAAAGTGTGGAGTTGATAAAAAGAAGAAATATTCCTGTAAGTCACCAATACTGACTGAACAATTAACATTAAAGCATCTATGTTAATATCTGGACAATTTATAAAAAAAAACAGAGACATCAGAACCTTGGATTCAAATACTACTTTCATTATTTTAAGCAGTTGTATTGTTTTTAGCAAATCACTGAACCCTTCTACTTAGGCTTATGGAAATACACAGCAAAGGATAAACACCCATGCTCAAAGAGCCTATACAATTACATGAAAGCTTTCAGATGTGAGTCTGCGCTCAGTATTTAGTAATCGATTTAGACTATCCCTTACAAATCCCAGCCCTTGGGTCTCTGTTGCTAACTGGAGCATCAACAAGGCATGTAATCCTAGATGTTATTGTTGAATGCTTACTGACTAGTAACAGATGAGGTGGTGCATAAAGTTCATTTCCCCAGGAATTCATGAAATATGGAAGAAAAGAAATCCAAGAACATTTGATATGAACGCTCCAAATTCCTAGTTCCAAATTGTAGTGGTGGTTTTTGGAATAAGTAACAAAATGTTCATACCTCACAACGTTAGGTTGCTGTGCCGCCTTCCAACTTTCCCAGGAATTGAGTCTGTTACACTATTAGTCATTTTCCCCCCTCTAGAAAACTGGCTGGGAGACACAGGCTTCGCTCTGACAGGGGAGGCCCTGGAGTTAGGGGAGCACACTGCGTTCAGAACATAAGCAAGCTTCTATGTATGAAAACAAGAATACTCATTTGAATATTAAGTGTAGCATTATTTAGAATATATCTCCTAAGTACCTCAGGCACTGCTGGCCTCTCTGAGAATTTAGAAATGAACGTTCAACTTGATTCCAGTCCTTGGAAACTTATGTAAGGCAGGGAGTGTGGCTAATGAGGTGTATTCATTTGGCTACTCGGTTACTCAGCAAATGTTGGGCACTTAATGAAACAATGATGGTCTGGGTGTCTGATATATGTAAGGAAAGAGAAACATTGAAACTCATGCCTAATATAGTTTACATTTTAATGAGGGGAGAGAGGCAAAACAAACATACACACATACACAGACACAGACACACAACCAGGCAAAAGGAGAGAAAATTACAAGTTTGTAATTTCAGTGAAAAGGATAAAAATAGAGCAGGGAGCTTAGGGTTGGCACTGTTGCACAGATGACAGCACAGTGGAAGTGACAATTTTATTTTAGATCAAGGTCAAGCTGTGACTTGCTTGATGTCAGAGTCAAGGCTTGAAAGAGGGGCAGGAATGGGTCATGTGGGTGTCTGAGGAGAAAGTGCCCTGATAAAGAGGAGCGGACAAGACCGAGGTCCTGGATATAGTCCCAGTGGAGTCCAGCAAACTATGTCAGAAGGGCATAGTTGAAAAGCAGGAACCCCTCTTGGACGCTAAGAAGCTTTGAGGGAAAGGACCACACACCCCCCTCAGCAGAAAAGTGGCCTCATATCTTCCAGCCCTACTCTGCGAGGCTGCCTGCCCTGGGCCCGGAACTCCATCAGGAGAGACTCTCCAGTGATAATGACCTTATGTTCCTAAAGACTCAGACTTCTTCTCGTGGCCACTCACAGTCTACAGCACTCATCTGGACTTGGCCACCAAACACACCCTATTCTTTTCTCAGTTGCCTTGGCACAACTTGAACAGTAATTACAGAATTCTTTTCTTTTAGTCAATACTTTTTAAGATTGTGAGGAAGTAGAAGGACTGACTGATACTTTATAAATATGTTTTATACTTTCTCTTATGTGTGTTTAAACCATTCAAGCAAATTTCAGTCTCAGATACTCATAATTATCTGTAGAAATGTTCATGTGTCTGCCTGTCCAGAAAACATCACGTCTTCCCCACTCTCCACGAAAGTGCCGTTCTGCACATTATTTTACTGTTGCTCTTCTGGGTTCCACTTCAGCTCCCCTGCCTGTGGGTGTACTTTTCCTTCTGTAATCTCCTCTTAAGGCTAGGAGGAGCAGTTTCACTCATCCTGTGGTTTTTCACAAAAGGAAGGGGGTAAATTTAATTGAAGTCAGAGCCCAACCAGTATGACTTTGGGGAAATTTCTTCATTTTCTTGGGTCTCCTGTGTTTCCTTCATCTGTAAAGTGGGATTAAAAGATACCAGTATTTTTACATTCATTTTCCTACTCTCTTTTGCTTTAATACCTAAAGTAAGATTGCTTAACTATCAATATCATCTTATAATTTAACTGAGAGAATTTCACTTTTCTCAGTAACACATAAGATGAATAAGGTGAATACTACTATCAGGGACAACATCCATTCAGTGGTCATGGGAGAGACCCTCTCTTAGGTTATGATGACACATGGGGGGAAGCCCTATAGTGGTACATGGCACTGTGTGTTCCTGCCTGCAAGTGTGTGTGTGCGCGCGCTCATGCGCACACATGTACACACACATATGTGTGCACTCACGCTGCTCTTGTATTGTAGATGTGTTGTCACTTAGTCACTTCATTATATTTTCTTCATATACTTATACTTAATTAGATTCTTCTCAGTGACTTCAAAAGTGCTGAAGGGCTGAGAGGCCCAAAACTGATGGTCTGAGTTTGCTCAGTATGAGCTTCGTGTAGTTGTTCTAGTTAACTGAATGCGATTGTTTTTTGTTTGTTTGTTTTTGGTTTTGTGGAGACAGGGTTTCTCTGTATAACCCTGGCTGTCCTGGAACTCACTCTGTAGACCAGGCTGGCCTCAAACTCAGAAATTCACCTGCCTCTGCCAGAGCTCTGGGATTACAAGCAGGTGCCACTACTGCCCGGCATGAATGCAGATTTTTAATAGAAATGTCTCCAGCTTTCCAAATAGCTCAGAAATTTAAAGAGAGATGAAGACTAATAAAATTCAGAAAATTGGTGTTTATGCACTTATAGTTTGCATAGACATTATTAGTATGATCCCAATAGCAGAATACTTTAACTTTAGTACCAAAAGGGTGAGAAGGTGTACCCAGAGTCAACCATCCGTCCATTCTTTCAGTCACATATTCATGACCACTATGCTTTCTGGGACAGAATAATGAGAAATGACTGCAGAGACTGGAAGCTCTTCCTAGTTCTGCTGTTCACCTGCTCTGGAACTGTGGCAAAGGCCCTTAAAATTCTAATTCCTAGTCTGCAAATTACAGGCTAATCCTGTGTACTAGACAATGCTGGTACTGAAGAGCTCCGGTAAAACCCATGCCAAGGGCTTGGTGTAAAGACACTTGGTACAGCTGCAAGAATGATAATCACAGGTCCAGGCAACTATGCTAGTCAGCTTTTGGAGACTAGAACAATGGTTCATTCCTATTTTTTGTTGTTGTTTAAATATTGATTCATGTAACAGCCCTCTGGCTCCTATGAAATGTCAGATCTGGGGCTCATGATTCTACTAACAGTAAAAGCCAGGGGAACTCAGGGCAGAGCAAAGGGTGATGTTTTCTTTGCACAGGAAAAATGAATCAGACCACCCAGCGTGGTGGCTGTGAAGGCAGCTAGTGTAACTTTTAGATGCTGGAAGGCACGTGATCATGCTTTCAAATTTATCCAGCTAACACCCACGAAGTGTAACACTAGGTGTTGGGGGGGATATAGAGGTGAATGCAAAAAAACTAATGCCATTAAGTATTTTACATGGGGTGCTGGAGAGATGGCTTAGCGGTTAAGTGCACCGACTGCTCTTCCTGAGGTCCTGAGTTCAATTCCCAGCAACTACATGGTGACTCACAACCATCTGTAATAGGATGTAGTACCCTCTCCTGGGGTTTCTGAAGACAGAGACAGTGTACTTTTATACATAAAATAAATAAATAAATAATTTTTAAAGAAGTTTCCAGGGATGGCAGTTGCAAAAGAAATAAATAGCAGTATGATGCTTCATAAAAATCAGATGGATAAAGAATGTATAAATATATATGCTGGAGAGAAATGAACCCCACTCTGGGCAGGGAATGTGGGGTGGGGTGGCTCAAGTTCACGTGGCCAGGCCCAGTGGAGGTTCAGATACTTGCTTTGGCACTCTCTACATAATTTATGTGCAAGTCTCAAAGTTTTACTGCCAGAATAAATCACTGCCTTTTCTAGAAAAAACATCTGAAATGCTGACTGAACAGAGGGAAAGGCAACTTCTGGCCTGTTTGTACTCCGGTGCTCAGAAGCCATGAGGCCCCGTATAAGGAATTCTGGCTGTCATTAAATCAAGGCCCAAAATTCTCATGCTAGAGAAACTGTGTCCAGATACCTAAAGAGATGAATACTTCCTTTTATTGATGCTATGCCATCTCCAATCCCCAAATAAAAGCCTGACAGAAATTCTCCTTGGAATATTTTTGAAGCATCCAACAAGGGCTTCATGAGGCAACTAGAGAAATAGTGGTTATGTCCTGAGTTCTAATTACAGGAAGTAAGAAGGGTGGAAGTGTGTAGTCCTCTCATTAGGAGAATGCACAGCCACTCAACAGAAACCAATTCATTAAGTATTTGTTTTGTGTGTGTGAGTGTATGTGTGAGTGTGTGTGTGTGCTGAAAAGGGTCCTTTCTGTTGAGAGGCTATTTGTGCTGAGGGACAGGAGGTAGTTTCTTAGAAGAAGAGAAATCTTATTAGAAATTTGTCATATTCTTAGGGAATAAGAGATAGGTTCATGGAGAAAGACCAGACATAACATTTTGTGTGTGTGTGTACAAGGACTGACAACAATTTGACAGATGAACAGTTCTACCAAAGATGCAAAAGGATGAGCGAACGCTACTTATCATTTTCCCATGTTAGTCAAGACTCAGGTTTGATTAAGTCTCAAGTGGAAAACCACCATGAAGTTGGGACATCAGTTCTGACAGAAGTGAGAAAACTGGACAGGAAAACTTAAGAGGAACTAGATCCTGCTAGCTGTTCCTACATCCGGTAGCATACAATCTGGGCTAGGGCTAGAGATGTCTAGATGAGAAGGCAGAAGGGAGAAGCATTCAGACTGCCAAACTGACCTCTGGCTGGGGGGCCTTTGGACTAGAAAGATCCACAACTGTAATAATCAGTTCTCAAAGTGAAGCCACGATTTCTATTTTCTGCTTCACAGTCTGCTGTCACACAGTGATCATAACAACTGTCTGCGAACTACCATGAAGCTGACCTCTGTCCATTATATAGTCTCCGTGTACTTTGTATTCTGACCTGGGACCCAGAAGTTAGTAAGGACTTTTTGCTTCTCTTAAGTACTGTGCTTAGTGCTGAAGATAAAGGCAGAAGGTAGCAGCCCATTTATACTCAATTTATGAACTGAGTTGGTGAGACAGTACTGTAAGCAGATCAACTATATTTAGAGTTTGTTAGTTATCACAGTAGAAGCTTTTAAGATCTATAGAGAAAACTAAGGCTTGCCTAGTCTGAATGTTGATGGTTGTGGCTGTTTGGTTTTACTGCGCTAGCCAGATAGCCTTCTCCACAAGATCACAAGGTAATTCTAATGGTTCAGGGCATTAAACATAGTAAAAGGGAAATGTTTTATACCCCAAACTCTGGATGATAAACATTAGTTGAAATTTTACCTATCCTTAAACATTCCTAAATTATCTTTAATTTTGTTCAAAGATTGTTTTGTAAATATTGCAAAGAAAGATTCAGGGTCTAAGTGGAGCACATCCACTTAGCCACATGCTTCCTGTCTTGAAGGAAAGGTTAAAAAGCGTTGAGAAATGCAGGTGCCTCACCATGGAGTTTTATGTATACCAATAATAAGCTATAGATTTAATAGGTAAGATAAAGTCCAGATTCTCATTAAATTTTCCAAAAAGAAAGCTAGTGTTACATTTTAAAGAAATGCCATGTATAGGCCTGGGTATGGTGGCACATGTCTTTAATATCAGCACTTGGGAGGCAGAGACAAGTGCATCTCAACTTCAGAGGCAAGTGGATCTTCCAGCCTGGTGTCCTAAGGTGAATTCCAGGCCAGCCAAGGCTACATACTGAGAATCTGTCTCAAAAATAAATAAGTAAAGTAAAATAAAAAACAAAACACTGACTGGTAGTTTGAGGGTAGGGAGAATTTTCTTTTGCAGACTTGTGAACATCTGAAGGGAAATACCCTGTTGTTAAGTTAATCAAGACAGCGGCTCAACAAGGAGGAGCTCTTGCCTACAGGCTGAGATCAATTCCAACAAGCTGGGATATTCACAAGGGGCCCTTTTCAATTTCATTTAATCAGTTAGAGTAGATGGAGTTACCAACTCGGCGTGAGAAAGGATATCTACAAGATCGCCAGACAAATATGTATCTGAGAAGTAATTTACTTAATAATCCACAGAGATGCAGGTTATGACCACTCTAAATCATGTCTCGCTGTGGTCTTTTGCTTGTACAAAATCTCCCACTGGGAGTGGTTACATGCATCTTTGAGTCTCTCTATCTTTCAATACCTGATACATTTAATAAGTCTGGTGTGTTTAAGTGGTTTCAATCATGTTCTTCTTCCTTTCAGTATTTTTTATAAGTGAAAATATGTTAACGCTTTTCCCCTTTTCACGTAATTGTTTCCTGGTATATTTACTTGTTAGGCAATATGGGATTAAGAAGTGGAACAACTGAGGAAGGAACAAACTGGAAACCTAGCATTGGTTAGTACCAGAATAGGCCCTGAATAGTAAGAGCATGGTGGACTTGGTATTCTCTTTAGAAAAAGATAGCCACATATGTTATGTCATTTGAGCTTAGGCATATGCCATGTAAGTTTCAGAATTGGACCTGAACCCTGGTCAGCTTTTCTGTTGTGCTTTATCAGTATAACTCTGCCTCTGTGGAGTATCGTTCTCTAGGAGAGAATCATCACATCCTTAGCTTTCTGAAGTGGCTGATTAATCATAATACTTCTATTTTCAAATCAATATATCCTATTGTTCAGCATATACAAATTAACCACATTCTATGTGCAAAAGATCAGAGCTGATGTGATGGATACAACCTGGACGGCTGTGGTCATTAGTACAAGTTGGTCTAGTGTGGGGGATACCATACAAAGTACAGGGCAAGACACACCGTGAAGTGTGTGTAAGACTGTGATGAGCCACAGGATGGGGAACAAAGTGGCAGAGGAATACTAATTCCAACTGTGGGGTTGAAGATAGGTAGCCTTTGTGCAAAGTCTTGAAGAATGCATCCAACCTTCTCAGAGAAATTAAGTAAACCAAGAACAGCAGAGGCCAGACAAATAGAAGGCAAAGCTACTTAGATATAAAAGAATGCCGTGGGGTTAGGATTTACGTACTCACTGTCTGTGACCCCCTAGGGCTTAGTGAACTTTGGTAGGATGACAGTGTGGCTGTCAAAGTCGATGGAGGCAATCATATACAGCAGTCAAAACCATTGTATGCTAAGTGGCCATTGCTTGCACAACTTCACTGGCCCTGTATGTGTCAGGGCAGAACTGACATTTTTTTAATGTATGGGATTCGTTAAACACCCTCTGATTTGGGTGTGGTGTTATAGGAGAACTTAACGAAGTGGCTAGAAATTAAAATCTGTCTAAACAGCATGCCAGGTTTAGAGACAGACTTACATTATTAGTCCATGGTGAAGCCATGATTTGCCTTCTATCTTTCTCTCTTACAGGAGCCTTAAGTGTTTAACATTGCTATGGTAACCATGCCATGTGTCTTTTATAGATTTTTCTTCCCCTCTTTTTAAAAATCAAGGTATATTCTGAAGACTTCACTTTGACACCTAAAATGCAATTAGTTGTGGTAAATGGGAAAGAGAAGAGGCTCCATTGTTCCACCAGAGTCTTGGCTTTTAGTGAAGCCCTGATGAGTGAGTGACACTCCAGCATTCTTGTTTGATGCAGAGAATACAGAGCCTGTCCTAGGAATGGCAGATCAATGTGCTTAGAGAAGTCTGGAGCTTCCTGATGGATCTGTTGCTATGGTGCACTAGCTATGAGCAGCTCGACACAACGTATGGAAAGAGAAACTTCATGTTTAAGTCATCATCGCTTTAGGCTTTTCTTACATAGTTAACATACTCATTTCAGGAATAGGATACAATCTGAAGAAATTGCCCAAAGTACAACAAACAGAAAGAGGGAGTCCACACTTCATCAGAGGACTTAAGGACTTAAACAAAAGCCTGATTATTAAAGAGAAAATTAACTACACTGAAATTACTTGCCATAATCACAGGGGAATAATGGTTTTGACAGCATCCCAAATTTCAAGTCCTATCATCGACTCCTTCAGGGATCTGAAATGCAGGGCTTTCTGCCTTTGAACAATTGTGCTCTCAACAAGTCATTTACAAATCCGCTTTTGAAAACAATCACCATCTTATTCTTAGCTTTTAATGACAAGTGGTCATTCAAATATTTCTGTTCTTTCTGTTGTTGTTGTTGTTGATGATGTTGACTTGCCCTAAATTTGATTTGTTAAAAAGAAAAAATAACGCAACAAGTTATCTCCCTTAAGGCTGGGCTTGAAGGCCATTGTCAATCATAATGTACTGTCTTTCTGACATCTTTAATTCAGAAACTTCAGGCCAGGTGGTGTATGACAAGAAGCCCACAAAGGTGGGCTGGGAATGAGAGTAAGTACCCAAACAATAACGACCACCTTACTGGGTTCATGCTGTGTCAGCTCCACCACCCCCTTTCATTTCTATTGTTTTCGGAACTGAGGTTTAGAATGGTGAAGTGATTTCCTCTACTCTGGGAAGGTAGGCTTCCCTGAGGCTTTGGCTGATAGGCCCATTTGTGATGTCAGTCTGTGATTCTTATATAGCAATTTCCTAGCATAGAAAGCCAACAAAGAGAACAGAGATGGTGAAACTCCAGAATTTTCTCTTCTTTTTGCATCAGGAGGGACAGGAAGATTGTGAGTATATGTGGTTGGGGTGTGGAGGGGGAGGGGAGAGGAGAGGATAGTGGACATGCATCGCAATCAAGATGAAGCACTGTCCACAGAAGAGGTTGGACAACCTCTTAACCAAATCCTGGGTTTAAAGGCTCTTTGGTACCTTGGGATGGTATGAAGGGACTCAGACAAACTAGTCAAAAAAATCCAGTGAAAACTTTAATGCTACAGGGGAGCAGGGACATCAGTTTAAGCAGGCTATCTCCCTGGGAACCTTTACTAAACAGGAGAAGAAAGAGCTAGTTTTTCAAATTCCTACTACACCACCACCCTGAACTTCCCCTTGAGTGACCTGCTCTAGTCAAGTTCACAGCTTTTTGTTAGAGCACGTTGGGACATTGTGCTCTATCCTTACTTGCTCCTACTTCTGCAGTCACCTGTAATTGTTAAGAACGTGAACTTGGATTCTGCTGCCTAGCATTTTCATCTGCAGCCCCTTTAAAACATACATCAATTTTCAAAGGTCTCCTGGGAAATATGAGAAGCAAATCTGAGATCTGTAGTTTATGACCTATGTGATAGAGTTAAAGATTCAAATTTCAATGAAACACATGTGATAGATTGAACAAAATGACACTAATGCTATGTGACTGCAAATGGGTTCCTACCTGTAAAAGAATGTCATTCCTGACACTGCTATCAAAGCCTATTTATATTTTTAGAATCCTTGTGAAAAGATATTTTCATGAAAGAGTTTAAATCAATTTTCTCACCCGTTGTCTTAGAAGTTTCTAGAGGTAAGTAACAATGAGGAATGATGGAGAACCTACACTTAGGTCAAATGACAGGGAGTTACATAGTTATGTGCTGTTTGTCCATTTGCACCACCCTCACATTATTTATCAGATTATTTTATTTAAATCAAATAAATTTGCCAGTAAATATTTTTTAAACCAACTTAACATGCAAGAAGCCCAATAATATATTAAGAGCATTAGAATTCCAAAGGAAAAACAGAAATCTATCGTCTCTGCTTGTAATCACCCAAACCTATGCCAGTGGCTCTCAATCTTCTTAATGCTACCTTTTATATAGTTTCTTGTGTTGTGGTGACCCCCAAAACATAAAATTATTTTGTTGCCACTTCATAACTGTAATTTTGATGCTAGTAATGTAATTTTGATGAATTGTAATGTAAATATTTGATATACTGAATATCTGATATGTGACCTCTGTGAAAGGGTTGGTTGATTCCCAAAATGGATCATGACAAATGCATTGAGAACTGTTGTTATAGAGGATTCTTTCCTACTTTGTACCAATGCCTTAATTCTGAATGCAGACAGTAAACTCACCTGCTTTCTGCATGGTAACCATCCAAACATGTAACACCAAGGACTAATAATTTATGCTTTCAATATCAAATATTTCTTCTCTCTCCAGTATTTCATAGCGTCATAAAGGATTGCTGATTCTTCAAAAAAATTTTCTGTCAGATTAAATGTTTTGTAGGTCAGCTATTTCTTAAACAGCTGCCTAGGATTTGAATGCTTTTTGCTCCTATTTTCCAATTAAGTAACTTGTTAGTTTATCCTAATCTATAAGTCATTTTCACCTCTTGGCTTTTAAGGTAAAAACAACCTACAATATTAGAATCCATTTGTAATCATCAGTAATTGTTCTTTTTCTTATAACAGTGATTACAAAAGGCAATTCCAAAGAAACAAGTATATCCTATAATAGGTACTTGAAAAAACTCATTTAAAAAGTTTAAATCATTTTCAGATTCAGATCCTAGGCATCTGTGTCATCAGATAAGCAAGAGATGTGGCTACAATATTCCTAACAGTGAACTCATCAGCAGAGAGGTCTAATAATTTAGCTGGCATAAATATGACTCAGAGATAGAGATAGAATGGAAGTCCTTTCATTGTCATATCAAAGTGTATTTGATACTGAAACTATCTTAGTGAATGACAAACCTTCCTGTCTCTTTTATAGAACACGCACTGTCTCAAACCCCACAGACACAGACATAATTAGTTTCTCTAATCCTTGGAAATATCACTTTCTACAAACCAAGAAAAAAACTAATAAATTTGACATGCTAAAGATAAAATCTTATTGAGAATAGTAGGCAATTCTCAGTGAATAGGAATTTTATTATTAATTCCAACCTCATCTTTTGTTAAGAATAGGGGCCTTTTATTTGTACTAGGAAGACAGTACCCTGCTATGATGCACATTAGGTGCATTTCAGTGGACAATGGATGGAGGCTTGCTCTTCAATATAAGATAATTATATATGGCTTGCTCCTGGAGAATCATAGTTAACTAAATATAGCATTTATAACTACTAGATCAAAGCAGAAATAGTATAAGCTCTAATATAGTTAGAGTTGGACTAAATTGTAGCTTTATCATTTATTGGGTTTGTGAACCTTTGAGCCTCAAGTTTTCTACATTTAAAATAATACTAAAACATATTCATGAGGTATACACACACACACACACACACACACACATTTATTAAAGTTCGATGCATAACAAACTTGCTAGATATGCTCAATGTTAAACTTTAGACTTTTCAGAACTAATCTAGGCAAGTTCTCCCATCACCACGTGGTTTTATCAGTTATGAAATTAAGGATGGAGTACTATGAAAAGTACTTGAAGCCAAGTGATGCTCATTCAGAAGCCTTTGTCTTTTGCAGACACAGCTTGTTGTGGTTTGAATGAGAAATGTCTCCCCGTAGGCTCAAGTAGTCTGAATCTTGGTCTCCAGATGATGGCACTATTTGGGGGAAGGTTATGGAGCCTTTAGGAGGTGGAGCCTTGCTGGGGAAGCGTGTCATTAAGAATGGGCATTGGATATACCTTACCCCATTCCCTGCTTTCTCACTCTTTCTGTTTCCTGTGCGTGGATGAAATGTTTCATACAGCTTCTTGCTCCTGCTGCTATGTCTATCCTGAATCTTTTCGTGACTTCTCCACTAGAATGGACTCTATCTCCTTGCAGCCCTAAGCCAAAAATAAACCCTTTCTTCCCTAAGTAGCTTTTGCTAGGCTACTTTATCCCAGCAACAGAAAAGTAACTAATGTACATCTGCTACAGCAGCATGTATCGATTCTAAAGACTATCTGGACACACTTCAGTTTAAGTTGCCTCTGTAGACAATGCAAGCTAGTTTGATATAATTTTCTTGCATGCACATACATTAAGTCTATTCTGTATATATCTGACAACATAAAAGCCATAATGCTGCTCATAAGATAATATTTTTGTCTTAAATTCCTCCTTAGTTCCTTGACATTTCATAACAGTATAAAATGTATTCTGATTATTTTCAGGCACCATCCTGCCTTTCTTTTTCTTTCCCACCCTTGTGAACCTTTACCCCTTCCCAATGAGTCCATTTCCCATGTTTATGTCCATTGGCTTTAGTTTGTGACCCGTGGAGTTTACCCAGGACTGCCTGCAGGAGCAGGGATCTGGGATGACCCATTGCAGCATGCTGGGCCCACCAGTGGCTACACGACTGAGTTCACTGATTCACTGCCCTTCAGAATCCACCAGTATCTAATAGTACCCTAGGGATGGGTAGGTCCCCATGATCTCTTCCATCCACGCCTGTCTGCTGACAGGTCCAGTCTTGTGCAAGCAATTGCAGCCACTGTGAGTTCATACAGGAATCTTTCTAAGTAATAAATAAGAATTTAGTTAAAGCAAGAATGAGTGAAAACATACTGAAGCTAATGTTTAGGTAACAACAGCTTTTATATCAAGAGCTTTCCATGATTATGCATGTTTGTGTCCCCCTTACCCCTGCTTTTTTATTCCTCTTCTTTTCTTTTTTAAGACAGGATCTCACTATGTAGCCCTGGATGGCCCAGATCCTGATACACCAGGCCTTGATGCCTCAGAGCCTATCTTACCTGTGTTTCTCAAGTGCTAGAGTCATGGATGTGTTTTACTGTTGGTGAGTTTTCCTCCTTTGCTTACTTATTATTCATTTATTTTATTCTTTGACAATTTCACATTTAGAGACATAGAATTTGGGGCATTTTTAATGCCCCATTACTCTTTGTCCCATCCTCACTGAAGTTCTTCTTTCCAATAATTCCCCCTATGCTGTCATTTGGTTTTCACCCGTGGACCCTCAGTGATAAAGATGTTATTTCTTAAGGTGGAAAATGACTGCATAAAAGCATTCACATAACTACTCTGGCTTTTTTTTAAAGACCACTTTTTTCTTTTGGTTGCATTTGCTGAGAGTTGATAGTTTTCCAAGGTAACTTGGCATCTATTTTCAGATGGTTCCTATATACAGTTTTGTGCTTCTGATCAGGGGGAATAATCAAGGCACTTTAACCTGATTTGATCTAGTTCCTAAAGCCAGAGCTGAAGGGTGAGCTGTGGCTTCTGATGAAATCTGTTAGGATGGTGACTGACTACTTGGCTTCCTGGCTGTGAGATCATACAGCTCAAGAGGGAACAAGACAAAGGCGCAGAGAGATCTGGAGATTGTCTAACACTCTTGGTTTTGAAGAATTCAATGTTTAGTTAAGTAAAGGCAGAAAGAAGATACTCTGAGCGCAGTCCTTTGAAATTCATGAACCTGTTGGCTAGATAATGGAATTCCTCAATAGCACAACTTGAAAAACCTAGTACATCTCTCCAGCTACTGTATATGTTGGGGTTGGGGGGAGATGCAAAAAGTTCAATCTTTCCACATGTGTGTCTGCCTCAAGACTGTCTTACTGCATTTGATTAGCTAAGTGTCTGCCTCAAAACTGACTTACTGCATTTGATTAGCTAAGTGTAGATTCTACTTGTCAGCCTAGAGTCACAGCATCTCTACAAGGGCATATGAGAAATAGTACTCATCCTAAGAGTTGAGAAATCTTTCATTTTCCTAGGAAGAGGAATGAAAGGAATCATGCTTAATCAGTCAACTCAATGAAAATGCAATCAGACAAGCCATGAGAGAGAGTGGCTTTCCTGGGTCTAGAAACAAACCAATGGAGGAAAGTGACCTGAAAGAGGTGTGGTTGGATTAGGCATCCTGTGGCCACAGTGTACTGCCTGCAGAGAGCTTCTCAGCCACTAAGAGAGGAGAAATAACTTAGGAGCAGGTTGGCTGACTCCACAGTTAGAGACAGAATTGAAACTCCAAGGAGATCAACATGGTTAAAATTTGCATGATAAAATACCAAGGAGAAGAGAGCTGCATAGAAAGAAAATTCAGGAAATATCAGGCACCTTCAATATTCAGCAGAGTACTAGTGTGAGAGAGTATGTATGTGTGTGTGTGTGTGTGTGTGTGTGTCTGTGTGTGTGTGTCTGTGTGTGTCTGTGTGTCTGAAAATTCCTGGAAGCTAATGAAAAGAAAGGAGTGGTATTGTCACAGTTAGAAGTAATGCTAATTCTCAGTAGCTATATAACACCAGCAGCAACAATGACCACTGTAACAACAACAACAACAACAACAACCCCTCACAATTTATAGGGCACCAAACAGCATAGTCATAGAGCTTTAGTCTCAGCAATGAAACATAATTATCCACAGACTAAATGTTGATCTGGTCCAAAAACAAACATTAAAAAAAACACTGTTAGCAGTAAGACTTGAAAAGATCAACCATTTCCCAAATGTTTAATTCATGTCTAGGATATAGTTCAATATTTATCTGAACATAGAGTATATATTGCTCCTATCCAAAAAAAATTCCCAAAATCAACTGGCATTCCATCAGAGATAAAAAAGCATGTGTAGTAGTAGGAAAATAGGATCAATGAGAAGGAGAAAAACTTACCCAATCAAAACTAATCTGAAACTGACATGAATGGTAAAATTATCAGAAAAGAACACTAAAACACTTCTATAAATGATTTTCAGATGACATATATTAAAACAATACAAAAATTAATTTAAAAAGAAACAAATTGAACATTTAATGATAAAATCTATACTATCTGTAAAAAATGTGTAGAATTAATGGCAAATTGGGTGCTTCAGAGAAAAGATTAGTGAACACAAAAGAAATATGCAGAAGAGTAAAAAATCATTTGTAAAAATGCCTTGGGCATATTAAGATGGCTACCAGATGCTTTAACAATCTCTGACACTTAAAAAAAATCTAAAATACCTGCCACTACATGTAAAGAGGGAAATAACAAACATATCAGTGATCTATGAGACATTTCAGATAGCTGAATATCATATACGTTCGGGGAGGTCAAAGAAGGTGAAAAAAACATTTGAAGCAATCATGGCTAATAATTTCCCAAATTGTATTGAAAACATGAAATTTTAGACTCAAAAGTCTCAATACCACATTACAAGAGCATCTGTCTGCACATATGTATAAATGTCTACATGCACACATAACAATGGATAACATTACTGAGACTGGAACAGAAGCTACTTTGTCAAGCTCGACCACTACACACAACACCTCACAGTACTTGGTGGATATGCCAGACTGGATATGTTAAACATGTACATTAGCACCTGTGTCACTGCACAGCTACTGCTAATATAACAACAATAAACACAATTGCAACGAGTAAGTTAACAAAGGAGGAGAGAGGCAGTCACAACAATTATCCAAGAAGTGACCCCAGTCACAAAGAGGGACAAAAATAACAGCAAGTTATTTC
This sequence comes from Apodemus sylvaticus, assembly GCF_947179515.1. Classification (NCBI taxonomy): domain Eukaryota; kingdom Metazoa; phylum Chordata; class Mammalia; order Rodentia; family Muridae; genus Apodemus; species Apodemus sylvaticus. The sequence continues at coordinate 113,911,553 of NC_067472.1, forward strand.
ATCTTAAAAGTGGCTGCCTTGTTATATTAAATTTAATGATCACAAATACTCCCATTACAAAGCAGAGGTTTCAGAGTGGATGATGAAGATCCAATTGTATGAGAGTATGAAAATTATACATTAAATATTGACTCAGCCAAGTAAACATGAAAAGCATGTGGAAAGATATACCATGCTACCAGTAGTCAAAAGGAACTTGAAATGGTTATGTTTGATAACAGGGCAAAAGAAAGCATATTTCAGAGAAGGACTATTACCCACTTCAAAGAAGGTCATTTGATAAAAACAAAAATGAAATTTCAACAAGGAAATGTAACAGTCCTAAATCTTTCAACATGTAAAACCCCAAAAATATGGAGGAGAAAACTTGTAACTACTCCTCAGTAACCTGACTGCATCTGGAGAGTGCTTAGCTATCACCAGCATAGGGTCACTCCGTGCATGCAGAACATTTGCCAATAAAAATTGTGTGTGGTAGTGGGCTTGCAAACGTGCTCAGAGTGATGGTATATATGTCTGGAATGGCATAATGGAACCTACTGGTTTGTACAATGAATACACACGAATGAAAAACTTATCACGAAGTAAAAAAAAAAAGTTCACAGAGAAAGTTATGAAACCAGGTGTCATGTAATGCAAAGAACATTCTTGGACCACATAAGCAGTTGGCAGTAGAGTGGGAGAACTGGCCAAAGCCTGCCTAGAACCCGAATCCCTGCTTTCCTCCCTATGGCCTTCCAGATCAGATTTTTCTCTAGTTGGTGCGTCTCCTGACAGCTCCTACCTCACCTGTAACTCATGTCTGACACAGCAGGCAAGCGGCTTCCATTCCTGCCCTTCACAAAGCTTCAAGAACCAGTAGTTTCCTGCCGAGCGTGAACTGCAGCAATGTGCTGGGTAAACAAGAGTCTCAATAGAAGACACCAGTCTAGACTTTAGGATGGTCGGTACCTTGAAGAGTATAGCATTTTAAATTCTCCTACACATTAATTCCAAGCCTAGCAGGACCCCAGAAGCAGACACAGCTGGATTTCTGCTCTACTTTCTCAAGCTCTCAGCTGCACTGTTTGAGTTTTATGAAGGAAACTCCTGACATGATCCACGCTTTAAAGCATGCACGCATGGCAATTTTGTTACTAGAAACCAACATAGTGGGTGACATAGGAGTGTGTCATGGCCCTATGACTGTGTCCAGATTTTCATTAAAACCAGGAAGGCAATAATGCCAGTCATGTGCAGGATGTTATACTCGGACTTTACAGGTTGCAGGCCTCCTAAGAAGCACAGCTAAAGTGATGTCAGACATAGATTTTATTTATTTATTTATTTGATATATTTCTTATTTACATTTCAAATGATTTCCTCTTTTTAAAGTCATTTTATAGGTAACAATAGAATGACTTTTAAAGACAATAAATATGCAAATGCTACTAGAGGAGAAACAGAAACAGCTTCATCTTAACTCAATAATCTAAAACATTTCTTAGGATTTGTGCAAGTTCCAGTTGTCCTGTCACAGTTTCAATCTTGTATGTGTATGTGGGGTATAAACGTGTGTGTGCAGGTGTGTGCATCTGTCTTTGCCCATCTCTGAGGTGTTTTTCTCTGTCACTATCTTGTTCCCATGGCCAGGTCTCTTACTAAAGCAGGAGCTTATGCTTGGCTAAACTGCCTGGCCAGCAAGCATCTGGGTCTTTTGTTTCCTCCCCCAACAAAGAGCAGCTATGGTTGACTTTTTATGTGGGCATAGGGAATCTGAACTCAGATTTTTATGCTTGCAATCTTACTCAAAAGTCATTTCCCCAGTCCTATTATCTATATTAATTGTGTGTATGTGTTTATGTATGTGTGTGTGTTTGTGGTTTGTATGTGTGTAAGTATCTTCATACTGTACATGCCTGAGTATGTGGATATGCCCGCACAGAGGTGAGAGCAGGAAAGCAGGTATCTTTGCCCTGTCAAGTTTCAACAATTGCCAGAGACAGAGTGTCTTACTGAATTTGATGTTCGCAGTTTTAGCTAGGCTCACTGGCCAGAAGGCTCTAGAAATCTGTAATATCTATACCCCCACAAGTTTGGAATTACAGGTAAATGTAGTCATGGGTGATGAGTCTCTCTCTCTCTCTCTCTCTCTCTCTCTCTCTCTCTCTCTCTCTCTCTCTCTGTGTGTGTGTGTGTGTATGTGTGTGATTATATGGGGGATAGTCAAACTAAAACTCATGCTCTCATGCTTCAGAGCAAGCACTCTTCCCCACCAAGCCATCTCCCCACACCAATCAATCTTCTTTGATGAGTTGTTACTAAAAGAACTATTTGCAACATCATTGTGCAATGTCAGTAGAACTGGTGTCTTTTCATTCCCCCCCTACTTTTTTTCTTGACTCATTAACATATATGGCCATGGTTAAAATGTAAAAGAAAAGGAAATGACTATATAAATATAATTTGTGATTTCTAAAACAACCAACAAATGCCACAGCTAACAAGAAAACAGCTTGTTTCAGGCTGGAAAGATGATTCCAGATCATTAATTAATTCGGCAAAGATTTTTTTTTATTGAGTATCTTCTTCATTTACATTGCCAATGGTAAAACTTTTCACAATTTCCCCCCTCCCAAAATCCCCCTCCCCAAAGATTCCCTACCCCTCCTCCCACCCCCTAACTCCATGTATATGCCCCTCTACCTGACACACTCCCACCTCCCACCTCCCACCCCCCATCCGTTTCCCTTTGTTGGGACCTCTATTGAACCTTTACCTGACCAAAGACCACTACTCCCACTGATGCCCAACAAGGCATTCCTCTGCCTCATTTTTGGCTGGAACCATGTATACCCCTTGGTTGATGATGGTTCAGTCCCTGGGAGTCTTGGGGCATCTGGGTGTCATTTGGCAAAGATTTATGGAGTATTACTAGGCACAAGGGCTAACAAATGTAGGTATAGATCTTGACCAAATAAATACATGGGATAGTTCAACTGTCCTGATGTGAAGATAGCCATATTATATTTTTTTTTCTAGAAAGCCTTGTTGTGAAGCAAGCAAGTAAAAAGACTATCACAAACAAATAAACAAACAGTCCTCACTTTATTAGTAGTACCACATTGGATGACATATTTACCTGCTCAGCATTACTACCCAAGCCCATTTCTAACTATCAGCATTAAGCTTGTCCTGGAATTGTACTATTCTTACAAGCATCTCGCCCAGGCCAATGCAATCAAAGGCCCTGTCCTCCTCCTCGATTTTTTCTTGTTCTTTTGTTCCTTTCTCTCTTCTGCCTGTTTGTTTCTGTGGTTTCTCTTTGCCACCCACACAAAGTGAGCAGTAGGCAACCTTTGCCCTGTAAAGAATAGTGATTAGGCAGGGTTTGGAAGCTTTGAGAGAGGTAGGCTTTTTAACACATGAGCAAACCTGTTCATAGTTAAAGGTCCCTTTCCACAAATGAAGCTGAGTTAGGAAGGTGACAAGCCTTTGGGGTATTCCTGGGCCAGTCTGTGCGACTGACACACAGCTCAGATCCTGACCCCTTGCTCAATGAGTCGTTCTGCCCTTAGTATGTACATGTATGTCCATTATCTGTAAGCAAATGGACATGTCTAGTGTCCTGTGACAGTCCAGCTGAGAACTACTGTCTTTAAGAGTAGAGTCCTTCACCAGTCGAAAAGGCTTGGGTTAGAGGGATGAAACAAATTTACAGCGTCAATCAGAGGACTGTATAAAGCAAGGTGTTTTTGCTTTGGTGAAGAAATCACCTCCAAGAAAATGCCAAGAGAAAAATCATTATTTTAACTGAAAATATATCACTGCAAAAATTACAAGATCTCTTGTAAATTTAATATGAAAGTGTTCATTCAATATATAATGTTGACTTACTTTGACATGGGAGAAAATAAGTTCTGATCTTAGAGGGACCCTTCATGTTTATTCACAGTGGATCTTGTCCCTAATTTGAATGGAAATAAAAAAAAACATTTTGAACCAATACAGAGTTGAACCTGCGACAGGCCTCATTGTACATAGGAGGATGTCACTAATCAGAATTAAAGGAATCAATGAAAGAGCTATTTTTTCTTTGTGACTCAACCTTTACAAGTCCTGGTATTAAATCTAAGAGAAACAAGACATGGTGATTGATGAATGCCTCTAATTCCATCATTGTAAGACAGAAGCAAGATGATTGTGAGTGTGAGGCTGAGCCCACCCTGTGCTGTACAGAAAGTTCCAGATCATCTTGAACAAAACTAAACCCAACCAAGTGAAATCTAGCCAAACCTAAACCAAATGACGTCTTAGTGTCAAATCAGGCTCAAGAGTACTCATTACTTAGCTCCCCTATTTCCTTCTGCTTTTCTTTTTGATGTTGTTAAAAGTTGGAGCTAGCTTCAGACCTTTCATCCTAGTATCTAAATTGTAATTTTGTGCCACAAACTGGTAATTGTGCCTCAGTTCTAAGACAGTATGGGTTTTGAGTATCATATTCCACCCTCTGTGATCTAACAAATATGGATCAGATAACAAGAAAATATATTTGCAACACAAATTTGTGTACTTATACCAAGAGCTTCTCATATCAGAAGCATGTGGGATGGTGTTGAGGGATGAAATAATGGTCTAAGATATTATCACTGCCCTCACAAAGGAGTAATGCCCCTGGCCACCTGGAGAACCATAAGTAGGTTTGTGGCCTTCGTGCCTCACCCCTGCATGGGTCTTTCTCACCAAACAGCAATATAATCAACAGGTTGTTTGCATTTGTTGTTTATGCAAGTATGCTATGGACTTTATTAAGCAACAACCTCTTTTCTTTTTTTGTTTAAACAAACAATATTAACAGTTAAGAAGAATGACAGGTCTTCAAGGGGAAGATTATGTCAGAAGTACTAAGAAAGCCTGTATCTACCCTCAGTGTAAAAGGCTTTCCTAATACAGTATAGACACAGAGAAATAATGTATAGAGAGCACTCAGATCAGAGACTGGCACGTAGCATACTGTCACTGTATGTTTCTGCTTTTAAAACAAGGTCTTAACAATGTCTGGCCCCCCAGCTTCCTGGGTGCTGGGATTCAGCCACATGGCATCACAATCAGCTCATGCTGACATTACTGCTAAAGGTTTTTTCTTAACAATACAGCAGAAGAGGTCCTTTTTATTTCAACTCAACAGAGGAAGAAGTAATGGTTCAAAGAGGCAAAGTGATTCATCTGTGTGTGGCAGGCACAGTGTGGGGGGAGGTGAGGGTTCCAAACGGGATGTCTGATTCTAAAGCTCTTGCTCTTTTCACACTAATGCAGTTTGAAGCAGGAAATAGTGCAGAAGCTAATTTGCATGATCCTTCAACTGAGAGTTTCATTTTAGGAAAAGCATAGCAATTAAATAAGGATGACATTCCATTCTGTTCAGAAACCATTTGTTGAGTCTGTATTTGGTGTGAGAGAAGAAATATCCTTTGAGTGTTAAATATTCAAAAGGAAAAGTCAGAAATTGTCTCTTTAATGTTTAAACATGCCATCCAGAGTAGATCTTTCCCAGAGGAGGCCACCCTGCCTGCAGTCCGTCTATGCAGTCCCCTCCATTCATGTGCATCCCATCAGAAGTCTACATTCAGATGGGTATTTCATGACAGCCCATTTCTAAGCATAGCCTGGTGCAGGAAGTGGCAGCCCCAGTGGGGACTTGAGGAGTTGATCCTGGATCTAGATCCATCTCTGCCTCTCATTCTCTATGGCCCAGGCTAAAAATGGCTCTTTAGCCATTCTGTTTTGTTTTTTGTAGTGCTGGAGATTGACTATGGGGCTTGCTTTTGTCACACAGATTCTATTGCTGAGCCACACACGCAGTCCTTCCTTCAACCATCCTGACACTCAGTTTCTTTACACATAAAACAGCACAAAAGGGCTTGAATTCTAAGCTGGTATAATGGAAAAATGCAATGGCTGCCTCCTTGGGTTGAAGCCAACCTTATCTTGATTTCTTTCCTTGAAGTTGTGATTAATGCTATAACAAGAGCAAATTGAGAGGGGAGTGGTTGCTCTGTCTCGAAGTTTAAGGTATATTCCATCATGGCAGATGGCTCAAAGTTTCAGGAGCTTGAGGCAGCTGAGCACATTGCATCCACGGAAAATAAACAGAGAAGGAATGAAGATGTGCTTCTCGGTTCCTGTCATATGTTTGTACAGTTCAGGAGACCAGTCGGGCAATGGAGTCACCCATAGGAGGTAGATCTCTCTACCTCAGTTACATAGCCAAGGTAATCTGTACCATGCATGCCCAAAGGCCCATATCCTAGGTAATTCCAGATTCTGCCAGCTAACAACATCAACAATCAAGGTCTTATATAAAATGTGGAAAATAAATTTCTCTAAAATAAAAACTCCTGACTATCCTTTTGAAGGACCAGTTCACTTCCCAGATATTTAACTGATTGGATCATTGATAATGAATACAACTGTATACTGGAAAATAATTTCTAAAACAAAAACCTAAGTTTGTAAGATCTGACATATTTCTGATTTGTTTTCTATAATGATCCTAAGGGCCAGGAAGTGTGTTCCCAACAAAAAGTCAGCCTTAATTTTCTAGCCAGTTTCTGAAACACTTATGAACGAAAGAATCAGGTGGCCCGTGTGTGCTTTTGGTAACACAGGACATGAAGTAAAATGGGTCTTTGTGCTCTGTCATAGACTTCTACACACTGACCCTCTTGTTTAAATGGGTCACAATCAGTAGGCAAGCAAGGTATTATACTCCCACTGTGATGGCAATAGTAGGAAGAGGCGAGGAGGAATTTAAATCAATAGAATTAGAACTTAAATAAATTCGATTAAAAAATGAAACAATTTTTAAAAAGTGTTTTTTTTTTTTTTTTTTGTATTGGATTCAGAGAGATGGCTGACCAGTTAAGAGCACTGACTGCTCCTCCAGAGGGGTCAGTTTTGATTCCCAGCATCCAGATCATGGCTCAGAATCCTCTGTAGCTTGAGTCATAGGTGATCCGATACTCACTTCTGGCGTCTCCAGGCACTAAGCATGCATATGATATGCAAGCAAAACACCCATATGAATAAAAATAAGTGAAAACTTGAAAAAAATGATAAAGATTAGGTCCATAGAAGATAGACCTTTTGATCTGGGCATTAAAACAGTTAACAGTCAAGGCCCAGATATGTAGTATCAGAAGAAACTGACAATGTTTTCAGTTTGCATTCACAATAATACTTAGATGTAGCTGTACTCGAGTGATTTGTGATTTCTATCTGTCCTATAATGTCCTATCTATGATGTACCGCCAACTACTTCTACCTAGTCATTTCTTGTTTCATTTATCAATAATCTTTGGTAACAGAGATCAGATACGAGACCAACAAAATTGAATGAGGCTGAAATAAGACACAACACATGAATGGCAGTTGGGTGTTTTTATAACCGAAAATAATACTCCACATGATATTTTTCCATTAAGTTTTACAAATTGAAATGGACACTGCATTCCACCAAGAAAATTAGCTTTTTTTCTTTTTTCTTTTCTTTTCTTTCTTTCTTTCTTTTTTTTTTTAAATTTGGGAGCTCTGGAGACAACTATCAAAATACACGGAAAGGAACTGAGAGTCACTTAAGGCTGGAAATGGCAAGGGATTATGGGAGCTCACAACAAAGTCTAACTGTATGCCATGGAGATGAGGCTTTGAAACCTTGGCAAAGTCTGAGGGAAAAGGAGACAGAAGGAAAGAGAATATAGAAAGAAAGAAACCTGGGTAAGTTGAGGCCAACCGACCCAGAGAAACCAGAAAGAGCTACTGACAAACAAAAAAGGCTAGAGCAGGCATGGCTGCTGAAGTTCACCCACGTGCTTTGCAGCAGGTAGGAGAGCAGGAGGAAGCCATGCTCCAGACAGCCAGAGGGTCTGCATGCAGGTAAGCGTCCAGGTCAGTCAGTCCTCGGCCAGTCCAGGAACCCAGTGGAATGAGGAGCCAGGGCTACTGATCTTATTAAATGCAAATTACAGTCAGTGCTTCCCTTACTAAATCAGGGGATGCTTTTTCACTAGTGTGGGCTTGTAGTCCTGGCACCTGACATTGTAGTGATTGTGGGACAAATTGCTGTACTTTTCTGTGCTTTGGGTTTTTCTTATGAGGCAAACTTACTTAAATATGACTGTTGTGTGAATCAAATGAAATCACTTGATAAAAGGCATATATTTCCAGTTCTTGAATCCATTATTTCCTTCATTTTCACTTATGTCATCAAAGGACCTTGATCAGAACTCAAGACAACTGTAGATATTTATCTAGTGCCAGACACAGTTCTAAGTACTTTGCTTGTGTTGATGGCTTAATATGCACTTAGGACTGTAGGCCACACATATTTGTAGTCCTTTATTTCAGAAGAGATAATCTGAGACATGGAGGGGTTTAAAAGCATCTTGTTTATATTCTCAGACAGACATATATAATGTATAACACAGGCAATGTAAGGCCAAGGGCAGAGGTCACCTGCCAAAGTGCCCTCTGATGCCCTTCTCAGAGCTAATTTTGTGAGCACTTTACCCAGCAATGTTGCTGATCCTAGTAAATTAGGCTTTAGAAGGAAAACAGCCGCATTTCAATGCTCCAGGTTCCTCTACATCAAGCTGTGTGGTTATGAATGAATTCTCTTTATTTAGTGAGAGTACAGAGTTATGAATCTTATGTCAGATGACCTTTGCAAAGTGTCTAATATACTGCAGGTAATTCCAGTATGTGGACGGGACACACACACACACACACACACACACACACACACGTACACACACACCCATCTACTGCTTTTAGTTTACTTTTGTTCTTAATGTTTGACTGTAAATAGCTACTGTAGCTTTAAAATCTTTCAACCTCTAAATAAAGTTTGCTGAAATTAGAAGATATTGATATTTAATAGATAGAAATAATCGTAAAAGTCAGACAAAAACCTGTTACTGGCAAACATCAAGTGGATATTTATTAAACCATGACATCAATTTATCTAGCTATAAGAATAAATATAGAAAATTCTCTAGGTCATAATATACCCATCACTTGGGAAAGAAATGATAAAATGATAATATCATATGTGGCAGCATAAATAGTGCCTTTTCTCCAGATAGCATGAGTAAGTCCCTATCACAATGACTTAAAAGCAAATAACACAGATTTTTATGCCCAAAATAAACCTAAATACAACAGTACTTCAGTATTAAAAGGGGAAATTTGTGTGTGTATGTATGTGTGTGCATTTTGTTTCTTTTTTAAGTAAGGCTCTTTTGTTTTGATCAGTCTGCATAAAAATATCCAAGAACGGTGTACAGCATTGAAAACATTCACACGCTTGCTGGTTTCCTGTAAGCTGACAGCTTAGCAAGGGTTTGTGCTAGCCTTGATCAGTGGTCTGTGGTATTTTAACATGCAGTCCTTTTCCTGGGGTACAGCTATAGCTCTAGGTTGTGAGTGACCCCTGGAGTAGAACTTTGCTTCAATCTCTATTTGCACAGGGTAGGGTGAGAAGCAACCCTAACCATGCTAAGTGAATTTTAAGATCATTTATTACTGCAGCATAGTCAGCCTTAGCCTGGTTATATAGTCATGAGATGGAGTTTTATACTGTTCTCTAATTTACATAGATATTTTAGATGCTTGGTCTTATTTAAGCTGAAAACATGCCTAAAGAGCATTTAATTGGTCCAGAAAGCATAAAATTAGAAGCTATGTTTCCTTAGATTGTAGCAATCAAGGTTTCTATTAGATACAGAGAACAGAGATGAATCCTAGAAATAGGAACTAAGAGAAACCAAGTATAAAGGGATAATTAAAAGAGGAATTAGTTTTTGCTTATATGTATATGTGTGTGGGGGGGGTGGAAGGTAGGGAGTATATGTATTTGGATAAGATGTGGATAAGCTCACTCACTCATGAGTGCATGTTTGGAAACCAGAGGTTGATCGTTTTTTAAGGTGGTATCAAGATTCCTCTTTAACTTAACAGACAGTTTCTCACTGAATCTTGAGTAGATTGGTTAGAATAACTGGTCAGAGAGCTTGCAGGATCTGCCTGCCGCTAGCCCCCTGCTAGATGGAGGAGGACTGTTGATGCTGGCTATGTTCTGAATAAGCAATCAGACAAAGAGGGTACCCACCCTCCTTGTTTTTCTCATCTTTAAGCCTCTAAGAACCAAAATTAGTGACTGTAAAATAATGTCATCTAGAGGTTTACCCTTTACTGCATGTTTGGCCTGCATGCATGTATGAACACCACATGCATGGCTGCTGCCTGCTGAGAAGAGAATGCATCTGGTCTAGACGCGGAGGTGCAGGTGGCTGTGAGCCGTGTGAGTGCAGTGAACTGAACTGGGACGCCCTGCAAGAGCAACCGGTGCTCTAAAGTGCTGTGCCATGTCTTCAGCCCCAATGACATCATTTTAGTGAGTGCTACTGTTGTACAAGTGGTTCTGTGTGTACAGCCAGACGGGATTATACAGGTTGACTTGCTATAGCTCTTCTCATAACCTCCTGATTTGCAGGAGGCTGGAAATGCTATTACAAATGTGGTCCCTGGCTGAGCTCCAGCAGAGTGAATTATGTTGTAAATTTTTCTTGCTGATCTTCCTGCCATTTAGAGATACCATCTAACTGAAATGCATACCACTTTAACCCATCAAATATCATTAAGAGTATTTTATAGGAGAATCTAATAAATAGAATGTTGCCAGGAGTTTTGAAGGAATCTACAATCTGTTGCTATTAATTTACTGGCTCCTAATCTCAAAGCTAAGTCCTTGATTAGGCAGGGATGATGTTATTATATGAAAATTATGTGATAATGTGTCAAAATATTATTCAGGTTGAAAGAAAATTTTCAAATGTTAAGAGAAAAATGTATGAAGGCTTTAAAATGTATCAATTTATTTTTCATATTGGTAAGAACATGTCCTAAGCACAGATGTCTCACAGCATAGTCGCTGTTAGATCCACTAGACGATTAGCTTGTGCCAGGGAACAAAGTCCAATAAAATATGCACACTAATGAGATTTAAGGGAAGGATCACCTCCACTCACTGTTTACCACCGTAAAACATTGTTGACTATGATGATCCAAGTAGAAGTGGTCTCTTCCTCATTGAAAGGCAATAATTAAGACACAGGCAATAGTTTAGTTGGTAAAGTGCTTGCTACTGTACAAGCATGTGGACCTGAGTTCTGGAACAAAGCAGTGGAATGCTTCTTATCTTGGTGCTGGGCTGGGATTCATTGGCCACCCAGTTTAGCCCATTTGGTGAGTTTAAGGCCAGCGTGATATCATGTCTCAAATAGAAACAAATCATAGCCAAATGAACAAAAACAACACACAGGAGTATTGTTTCTATTTACATTATTACATAATAGTCACGATACCGCAGACCTGAAACTAACAAACTTTGTTGGAAAAATTAATCTATTGTTTGCATGTTTTAATCATGCAACATTCTACCTACTCATCTCATCATATTTTACCTATTTTTTTTGAAGCAGAGTTTTGCTCTGTAGCCCAGGCTGGCCTGGGATATGTGATCCTTCTGTTCTATAACCAAAACAGAGAGAAGTGACAGGCATTTACTTTAGATATCAAGAAGAGCATAAATAAAAGAAAGTGCACCAATAAGATTGGAAATTAAAAATGTGAAATGCCCTACATGTTGCTGCATATGCCTGTACTCCTAGAACTTCAGAGGTCAAGGCAAAAGGATCACATATCCCAGGCCAGCCTAACCCAAAGAACTCCACTAGAGAGCTCCTACAGCTGATAAACAACTTCAGCAAAGTGGCAGGTTATAAAATCAACTCCAGCAAATCAGTGGCCTTCCTATACTCAAAAGATAAGCAGGCTGAGAAAGAAATTAGGGAAATGACCCCCTTCACAATAGCCACAAACAGTATAAAGTATCTTTGGGTGACTCTTACCAAACATGTGAAAGATCTGTATGACAAGAACTTCAAGACTCTGAAGAAGGAAATGGAAGAAGACCTCAAAAAATGGGAAAACCTCCCATGCTCATGGATCGGTAGAATCAATATAGTTAAAATGGCCATTTTGCCTAAAGCACTATACAGATTCAATGCAATACCCATCAAAATCCCAACTCAATTCTTCACAGAGTTAGAAAGAGCAATTATCAAATTCATCTGGAACAACAAAAAACCCAGGATAGCTAAAACTATTCTCAGCAACAAAAGGAAATCTGGGGGAATCAGTATCCCTGACCTCAAGCAATACTACAGAGCAATAGTGTTAAAAACTGCATGGTATTGGTACAGTGACAGGCAGGAGGATCAATGGAACAGGATTGAAGATCCAGAAATGAACCCACACACCTATGGCCACTTGATCCTCGACAAAGAGGCTGAAAACATCCAATGGAAAAAAGATAGCCTTTTCAACAAATGGTGCTGGTTCAACTGGAGGTCAGCATGCAGAAGAATGCGAATTGATCCATCCTTGTCTCCTTGTACTAAGCTCAAATCCAAATGGATCAAGGACCTCCACATAAAGCCAGACACTCTGGAGCTAATAGAAAAGAAACTGGGGAAGACCCTTGAGGACATCGGTACAGGGAGAAAGTTTCTGAACAGAACACCAATAGCGTATGCTCTAAGAGCAAGAATTGACAAATGGGACCTCATAAGGTTACAGAGTTTCTGTAAGGCAAAGGACACCATCAAGAGGACAGATCGGCAACCAACAAATTGGGAAAAGATCTTCACCAACCCTACATCAGATAGAGGGCTAATATCCAATATATATAAAGAACTCAAGAAGTTAGACTCCGGAAAACCGAACAACCCTATTAAAAAATGGGGTACAGAGTTAAACAAAGAATTCTCACCTGAAGAACTTCGGATGGCAGAGAAGCATCTTAAAAAATGCTCAACTTCATTAGTCATTAGGGAAATGCAAATCAAAACAACCCTAAGATTTCATCTTACACCAGTCAGAATGGCTAAGATTAAAAATTCAGGAGACAGCAGGTGTTGGAGAGGGTGTGGAGAAAGAGGAACACTCCTCCACTGCTGGTGGGGTTGCAAATTGGTACAACCACTCTGGAAATCAGTCTGGCGGTTCCTCAGAAAACTGGGCACCTCACTTCCAGAAGATCCTGCTATACCACTCCTGGGCATATATCCAGAGGATTCCCCACCATGTAATAAGGATACATGCTCTATTATGTTCATAGCAGCCCTATTTATAATTGCCAGATGCTGGAAAGAACCCAGGTATCCCTCAACAGAAGAGTGGATGCAAAAAATGTGGTATATCTACACAATGGAGTACTATTCAGCCGTTAGAAACAATGAATTCATGAAATTCTTAGGCAAATGGATGGAGCTAGAGAATATCATACTAAGTGAGGTAACCCAGACTCAAAAGGTGAATCATGGTATGCACTCACTAATAAGTGGTTATTAACCTAGAAAACTGGAATACCCAAAACATAATCCACACATCAAATGAGATACAAGAAGAAAGGAGGAGTGGCCCCTGGTTCTGGAAAGACTCAGTGAAACAGTATTCGGCAAAACCAGAACGGGGAAGTGGGAAGGGGTGGGAGGGAGGACAGGGGAAGAGAAGGGGGCTTAAGGGACTATCGGGGAGTGGGGGGGCTAGAAAAGGGGAAATCATTTGAAATGTAAATAAATTATATCGAGTAAAAAAAAATAAATAAAAAAATAAAATAAAAAATAAAAGCTTCAAAAGAAAACAAAACAAAACAAACCAAAAAAACAAAGTCTCTTTTATATGTTTTTTTTCTTTTGAAAACACATTCCACAAATGAACCCAATCTAAAGTTCTAAACCACATGGATTTCTGTTCAAGCTTTAGATTCCTCACTAGGATCAGGCTCTTATTGGAGCTCATTATGAATACATGTGCTTTCTCTCCTGAGTGAGGCAACTCTGTGAGACTCAAGGCTGGGGCCCTGGGATACTCAGTATAAGTCGTGTGTCAGTCACATTTAGTATTAAACAATCACACCTACAAATGGGGGGGGGGGGTAAACAAATACCTATCTGTCTTATCATCATAGACAAAATAAGATTGAATAACACAGATGCCAGTGTGGTTTCTGTCACATGTTGGGTAGTCAGACCACGATCCTCAAATGGAAGCTCTGCCTTATCACCTTATACCTCTGCTCATAATAAATGCCAGCCGAAGAAAAGAAAAGGAACAGGGAAAATTTCCACTTCTGTCTAGAAACTCATAAAATAAACTCTGCACTTGTACATAATATTTGACCTTTCAACATACTGACATTTTTATGCTCATCTTTATAACATTCTCCAGAAGGCAAATATTATTACTCTCACTTTGCAGCAGATGAGTTTGAAGCAGAATACAATTAAATGGCCTGGCAAAGCTCAAAGAGCTGGGGCCTGTAGGGGACTCAGTGCACTGCCTGACGCTCCTGGCTTAGGTTGTTGAGATGAGCATCTGCTTGCCCATTGTTTCATGTTTCACAGAGGCAAGATGGTGTGTTTAATCCACATTTCTGAGAAAGAGGGGCGGGGAATAGCATCAAGTGCTGATGTTGGCAGTTTCGTCTGCTCCAAGCATGTGCTCCACGCATGTTTCCTTGGTAGGTTTACTTTGAAGGTATCATCTTCTACTTACTTCCATCAGAACTACCTAAGACATTCCCGAGTAACAGCATAAAGTGAATGAGGAGAGATTCCAAGCATACACTGGAGTTTAGTGACAATGCTTAAAACTCTTCATTTCAATGAGAATGTGACTATTTGTTGTGTCAGATCTGGCTTGTGACTATGTAGTAGAAAGAACCTAGGCCTTGGTCTCCAAATGGCTAACACTTCCAGGCATGTGCCTCTCAAACATTTCTATTGTAGGTCCAGATTGCTTGTATGCATTTGGATTAAATGTCATAGTCCCAGAAGGACTGCCTTGAGACTTAAGTGATGTGTAATACACACAGAGATAATTCAACATTACACATACAACATATTTTACATCTTCACATTCAGTGAAAGTCACTGATTAAAATTATACAGTACTGTAAATGCAGCATTCAGGCAGAACCTCTTCTGTGTTATACTTTGCTGAATTATCAGTCAGAAGACTCTAATTTACTCTTCTGAAGACACCTGGATATCATCCATATCATTTACGGTAACGTGAATCAGGCAGTGATATCTTCAAGGCTACTGAGGTTCATGAAGCCATCTGGCCCTGCTCAAATCAGCCACATGTTTGAAGTCATGTTACTCCTTTGATGGACTTCATCTGTCACATTTCCTCCATTTTCTCCAAACCTTAGCTTAGAGCATTAAAATTTCTGGCTGGGGTTGCTGTGCCAGTGTGATAGGTTTTTCTATTTCTGGCATGGTCTCCAAGTCCTTTAGAGTACTGTATTCAGTAAAAATAAGCATTCTAAAATCAAATATCATCTTTTTAGCTCTTGGATTAAAACAATAAGGCAAACAAAACTTTCCTTTGGTGGCTCCGTAGCGAGTTTCGGCTTGTCCGTATATACGATACAAAATGTGCACAAACGCCTCTGAGACAGCTTCGTTACCTTTAGTTTTCCCTCCTCTCTTTCCTAACTCCTCACAACTAAGCCCCAGTCATGCTAACTGCCTCCCCATAGTAGATTCCAGAAGGTGCAAGGCTATTTGACCCCTTCTTGTTCATACTGCAGCCTTTGGCTAGGAAAATCAGTGCTCCTTTCCTGTTCCAGGATTTCTGATCAACACATTTCTTTCCAAACATAATCAACCATCTTAGGTTTTGGAGAAAACTATTTTTGTCTAAATATCATCAATGGACTAACCAGAAAGAGGAAAATTGAACTTTGTATGACATCATGGAGCCCTGGACAGATATTTCAAAGGTGGTCACCTGTGTACCTCCCACCTCCTCTAGTCTTTGTGACTTTTGAGAACAAGATTTGTCCTCATTGATTAGTCCCAGACATAGAGTATACTCTATATTTACTTCCCAATGTCTTTTTGAGGCCTATCAGTTTTGTGTTTCTCTATTAAGCTAAGTTTTGGTTGACAAGAATGAAACTTTTTCCTCCCATGGGGCAACTTGATTTTACTTCATTATAATGTATACAGTTAAATCCCCAAATTTGACCGCCTATAGTTAATGGTGAGCTGAGAATGGTTTCTTTCAGTGTCTCCACAGTGATGATCTAGACAGCAGGAGAGGTAAGGTCAGTCTCAGGCCAACCAAGGCATGACTCTCCACCAGAGGGAGCCTTACTATTGGGTCAATGATTCTGGAGCTCATCCCAACCCAGTATCTTATCCCATAAACCTTTGGTTATCTCTTTTCCTATTTCTAAGTCTATGTTTTAAGTCTTTTCTTTCCCATTTCAAGTTCAGTTACCTCCATAGGAGTAAGCATGGAGGAAGTGATTTAGACGAGAATCCTTAAATGTGTTCCATAAGAGAGACTATTTGCAGGCTTTGTCTTGTGTTCCAAAGCATACAATCTAATAGTGCCTCTGAGGATTCTTGATGCCTCCAGATTTGAGATGGAAGACTGCTGAGAACAATACCAAGCCCTATTGGTTTGGAAATTGCGAAACGCATACATATCCTGTAGGTACCTCACATGTTTGGTACACAATCCAATTATCATTTAATGTAAGCTGGACTGTGCTATGATTTATCCTAGAAGTCTGTTACAGTTCCTGAGGTCAACACTGATGAACCTTGTCTGAGGGAGAAAGTCTAGTGCCAGCAGGACGCAGCACATGATGGGTGATGTCTAACAGGTGTCTACTGAAGAGTGATGGCTTTGTGTCGGATGAACAGGACATGGAACATTCTGATGTTACTCTGCAACCTGAATGCTATGCCCAAGACTTTAATCAAACCAGAGAAGTCACCATTTTCTGTAGTGTAAGTTTTGCAGGTACCATGCATATTGAACTCTTGTCAAAAGTGAGATGGCGTGAAGGATTCTCTTTTGTTTGAACCAACTGATAGCTTCCCAGACAATTTGTTTTATTAATTGAGTTTGAGAACCATTGTTACAAGTAAATACAGGCCACTGTAGTTCGTAAGAACACTGATTTGATACCTAGCAACTTGATCTCTCTGGTTCCCAGTGTCATGCATTGAGGACAGAACTGTCACTGCTTTTTGTGACATTCATATCAGACCTGCCAGTTTTTTTTTTTTTTCTTGGCAAACCAGACTCCAATCTGCAAAGAGCTGTGTCACAGGGTACTCTCTCCCGGGAAGACAGACGAGCACTGTGTTCAACTGCTGCAAAGCAGCAGAGAGATTAATGTCCCGCAGAGGGAATCAATCACGGGCAGAGGAAATGAACGGAGTGCATTTCTGAATTTCAAATATCACTTCTGGAGCTGAATGAGCCCTTTTGCTTTCTGACTTCATTAATTTTCTTACAAACTATCCCCAGAATTTTTTTTTTCATTGCAGCCAATTACTTGGTGTGTCTTGGTAGGAAAATCTGGTCATTATGAAATATGTAATTGAATTGACCCATGTCCTGACACAACGCTGAGCGAAATGCGTGTGCCTTCATGCCCATTAGCTCTCTTGGGTCATTATTTTCCAGGAAAGTACAGCACTGTCCTCTCAGTAGGAGATGTGCTAATGCTACAATAGTCAGCTGCTTGTGCTTGTGGAAAGTTACAACAGAGAAACAGGGATAGATGTGTGACAAAGATGCCATTTGTCTGAAGACTTCAACTAAGTTGTCTGTAATACTGGCTTCTTGTAAGAGAACATGTTAGTGCAAGAAAGCAGAGAGAAGATGGGGCAGAATGGCGAGAATGGGGCCTGGGCATTACAAACTGAATCTGAGTTGCAGAGGAGCCCCTTGGCGCAGTGTTACATGTAATTCAAAATTCAATCTTGCCTATTTAAAGGAAGACCAGAGCAATATGGTCTCTTAGTACATGGATTCTCCTTTCTTCATATTTTTCTGGACTACAATGCAGGGGAACAAGTCCAGAGCCTCATGCATGCCAGGCAACTATTGACATCCTATCCCAATACTAACAGTGCCTTAGATTCTCTCTGGATGTTGTCCCCGCTATCAGTTCTGTCCATACCACTTTATTTCTCGAGGTAGTCCTCATGAATCAATGGCAAAAACCATTTGCTGGGGACAGCATACAATGACAGGGACTGCCTGCAGTAGGCCCGGATGGAGACATCTCAGAAGACCACAGCAGCTCCTTGTAGAAAAGGCTGGAGTTTGGGACCCTGAGAAGCAGGAGACACATCCCTCCAGGGGACCCACCATCTGAAATAAGGGACTGCCTGCAGTAGGCCTGGATGGAGACATCTCGGTAGCCTGCAGCAGCTGTTTGTAACAACAGTTGTTCCCATTTCTCCTAACCTTAGACCTGGAAAATGGCTGTATAGATTTCATTCTTGTATGACTGCTTTTCAGTTGGCCTTAGTGTGCAAGGCCAACTGAATAATTATTATTAATAATTATTCTATTATATCTGACTTTCTTCTTTCTCCTTCTGCTCTGGTGAATTCTGTGAAACTAGATGTTCCCTGATGTAATGATTCTTAAACAATTAAAAATTGAGGCATGGGGCAGAGCACAGCACAGTCCTAATGACCCAGGTGCATGCTGTGTATTCTTATCTTGGAAACAATACAATAACTGTACAATGGCAGTTCAAGATTATTGTGCATGTGGTGTGTGTGTGAGATGCTTGACTTGCAGAGAAAGTTTAAAGAAATTATTAGAAAATGAATTACAGCCAACATTGGGATCCCAAGAAAGGAAAAAGCTAGTAAAGTTAAGAAATATGTTTTGCACAACATTTGAGAGTGGTTCCTGAATAAGCAAGTATAAAATATGTAAAATCTTATAATATGAAAATTAAGCCAGAATACTGGGACTCTTAGGAGACAATATGCAGAAGCAGAAAGCTAACGGAACCACTGAGTAAAGTGTTAACTTGATTCTTTGTGGCCACTGCCTGGAAGCTTTGCCCATGCCATTTATCATTAGAGTTTCACAAGAAAATGCAAGTAGCTGGCCTCAGAGCTCTGAGCTCTGAAGTATAATAAGTTAAAGTTTAAATAATGATTAGTTTGTAATTATTATTATTTTGGCTATAGGCCTGGAAATAGGAAAGCTTGAAGCTTTGGGGAACAATTGTAATTTTTGAGTCTTTGTGGGATGTGATTATTCTTTTGAATTTGATTTGGCAATGATTATACAATGTCTTTTTTTTCAACCTGCTTTTGGAATATTAATAAAAGACTAGGGCAAGGGAAGGCCGAGCTTGTGGAGAGAATGTACAGAGCGAGTAGTGAGCACGCGAAGAGCAAGTGAGAGAGCGAATGCAGAGAGCATGAGAAGAGCTTGTGAGGAGTGAGGGAGGAGAGAATGTGAGGTGTGTGTGAGGGGAGAATGTGAGGTGTGTGTGAGGGGAGAGTGTGAGGTGTGTGTGTGAGGGGAGAATGTGAGGTGTGTGTGTGAGGGGAGAGTGTGAGGTGTGTGTGAGGGGAGAATGTGAGGTGTGTGTGAGGGGAGAGTGTGAGGTGTGTGTGAGGGGAGAGTGTGAGGTGTGTGTGAGGGGAGAATGTGAGGTGTGTGTGAGGGGAGAGTGTGAGGTGTGTGTGAGGGGAGAGTGTGAGGTGTGTGTGAGGGGAGAATGTGAGGTGTGTGTGAGGGGAGAGTGTGAGGTGTGTGTGAGGGGAGAGTGTGAGGTGTGTGTGAGGGGAGAGTGTGAGGTGTGTGTGAGGGAGAGTGTGAGGTGTGTGTGAGGGGAGAATGTGAGGTATGTGTGAGGGGAGAATGTGAGGTGTGTGTGAGGGGAGAATGTGAGGTGTATATGGAGAGTGTATGTGAGTGAAAGGAGAGTGCATGTGGTGTGTGTGTATGAGATGCGTGTGAAGAGTGTGTGTGTGTGAGTGAAAGTGGAACACACAGAGGTGTGTATGAGTGAGAGAGTGCAAGAAAAGAAAAGCACACAGGGGAGAGTGCGCAGGAGAATGTAGAGTGTGTGCAGCTTCAATCTGGGAGTAAATAAGAAGAGAAAAAAGAAAGCAGAGAGTGAGAGAGAAGAGAAACTTTAAGTCTTGAAAAATTGCCTGTCAGCTTGTATCCAAAAAGTAGCCTGTGTGTATTTATTATACGCCTTCCATATATCCCTGCTTTCAGTTGAGAACTCCGATCCTGTGTCAAGGCCGGACCCTAACAACCATTAATTATATTTATAGTATAACCATACACAGGAGTACAATTAAAAATGTCTGGACTATATACCCAGTCATACCATAAGTATCTACCACAACTTACTTCCTGGAGTCCATATTGTATTTGTTTTGGCTATCACGTTAATTGCTCATTCATTTTGTTAAATTTCTCATATAACATTTTAGATATTGTTTTCTATGTTAGATTATCTTTAGATTTTATTAATCCTGTTGACACAATGATCCTTTTACGTGTCTCTTATACATACATACAAATATGTAAGGTACATTATCTAATAAGTAAGCTGTTGGGTAGAACTTTGGTTTTAATAAATAATGTCAATCTGATTCTACAGCAGTTGTTGCAGTAGAGGGAAGTTCTGCCAGGTCTCTATCCTTTCCAGCCCTTTCTCTATTCAACTTGTGACTTTTCATTAATTGGGTGAATATGAAATAGTTCCTTATTACAGTTAAATTATCAGTTCCTTGATTGTTAATTATCTGGAGCACATTTTCATATGTTTATAAGCATTAGGTCATTTTATCCAATATTTTTCACACCTCTGGTTATTTTCTCATAGGGCTTTATAGACGGCTCCAATCGCCCTACAGCCCCGCAGGTGGAACAGTCCACATGGCACCTTCTGTCACCTACGCATGTGAGCAACGTTTGATTCTTGCCTGTTCATATCACCTGCACTTAAGAAACCCCAGACAGAAGATCTGAAATCTTTCTGTCCTCTCAACTGGAGGCATTAGTAGCTGAAAATACAGATTTCAAAATAAATAATTCATTACCGAGGCTCAGCAGAATTATATTCAAGAACAGCTCTGCACGCTTGCAGAATGTGCTCAAAGAGCTTATGAAACTAAATTAAAAAGAAAGACTCAGTACTGTGGTGATAAAAGCCTTCATGCCAAGACTTCCAATATACTAAAAAATTTATCTGCAGTAGTTTACTATACCCACCATGACACTACTTCAAACCACATCCTTTACTCAAGAACACAATGCACCAATGATAAGTTCTTGTTACCAACCAGGCACATGCTGCCAGGGTCATCACTTAGCTTTAAGTGTGATCTTGAAGTAAAATTTTTGAGAATAATTTTTTTGTTCAGTGCAATTATCTTGAAATATTTTACCCCCCTGCTAACATAACTCTCTTCGAATCATAATCTTGTCAACTCATCTTTGGCTTTTTGAGGAACTACCTCTGCCACCACCACACACACACACACACACACACACACACACCTACTTTTCTCCTGACTAAATGTTTCTTGGAACTGAAACTGTGCTCTATCAAAAATCTAGAAGCCATGCAGATGGCTCAGTGGCTAAGTGCTTGCCACGCAAGCATGAAGACTTGAGTTGAAATTTTTGGCACCAACATCAGAAGGCAGATATGGCAGTGCATGACTGTGGTCTAAGCACTGAGGGAGAGAGATAGGCAAGGATCCCGGGGACTTGCTAGGCAGATTGGTTGGGAAAGCAGGGACTCCAGGCTTAATACAGACTCAAAGTCTAAGGTCTAGAGTGAGACTCTTAATAATGACCTCTGGTTGCCACACTCACTGGCATGGTGAACATACTTGCACATATATAATACACACACACACACTCTCACACACACTAAATATAATATATTATATACACACACATATATATATACATGTATATATATATATATATTTATATTATGTATAATACACAGATGGGTTTCTTTGCTATTATACATTTTCCTCAGTTTCATACAAAGGAATCCTAACATAAACTGTGAATGATAACACGGTGTCATTGACTGATGAGGATGCACCAGTGTAGGCACAACGCTGAAGCAGCATTTGATGGTGATTGGAATCCGTATGTGTGGCCCAGGAAGTACATGGAAACATCTCGACCTCCCCACAATTTTGCTGTGAGCTTAAAACTGCTCTAAAAATATACTGTACTGAAAATTACAGATGGATTGATTTTTTTTAACTTTAGGAGGTGTTAAATGAAATTTATGGGGAGTCATTGATTTGAGTGAGGCCCAAGAGACTGTGCACTGTGCCACGCAATGGGAGAGAATTTTGAATGGGAAGTTTTCCACGCCAGTCAGAAGGGCTCCAGCTGAGCTGAGTCAGCACCTTTAAGAGCCTCTGCTGACAGGAAGGTAGCTTTGACATGGCCTATCTGGTTTCATTGCCTGGATCTGCTTTCTTCAGCATCTTTCTGCTTCTAAAACATCTGCGTCTGCCTGGCTTCCTGGAGCACCTTACTTTGTATCTTTGGATGGAATGCTCCCTCCCTCAAAATTCGTTCATTAAAACTAGTCTAATCTTTGAACAAAATTTGTTAACACTTTATATTTTTAAAAAGGAGATGAACTTTCAAAGATCCACTCAGGAATCCTGTTAAAGGATGTAGGAAAAAAAACCATAGGAAGCAAGTGAGCAAACACCAAAAGCCATCCAATCAACCAACCAACCAAACCAACCAACAAAAACCAAAACTACAAACAGAAAGTTTCTGAGCAGTCTCTAAAGCAACATGGATTGGCAGCTGGAAAACAAAAGCTCCAGTAGAGACAGTAGTGAGTGTTTATCTGTACCATGTTAACTGCACAGGAGCCTGATGAGCCCAAAGGACAGCCGTGCTCATCACAGGCCTTTTCCAGAGAAGCAACTGAGACTCAGTGGTTAGGAACCAGTCGAAGATCCCACTACCTGCTAATGGTTCGTCCGCTGTAAGAGGTGGGACGTTTCTCTGGGCTGCTCTTGAGTCTCTTGTTTATAAGCAATTCAAAGATCAGGCTAGAGAACAGACCACAGAGCCATCATGGTAGATGCTAAGTACTGTACTGTGAGTTAGGGGTTCATTAATGTTCAGTCATGTGAGGGCCTTGTGACATTTCACGGCAGTCAGTGCCCCCAGTGTCAATCCATGGTAGACACATATAGGACAGAGCACTTGATGTCACTGTGCTTTACCAGCCTGTGAGCACTTAGGTGAAGGAGCTGGCTCTGAGGAGTGGCGTCACTGCCTTGCAGATTCATTCCACCAAAGTGCCAGCTGCAGCGCGCTTCATGCCACTTAAAGAAAGGGTTGCCCTACTTGGAAACCCCAACTACTTCTCTTCATGTACTTAAAGATGTATGCAAACCTGAGACTGACAGAGTTTTAAGCTCTTCACAACCTAAATAAATAAATAAATAAATAAATAAATAAACTTGAAATCAGTTCTCAGTAGAGAAATGTAAAGATCTGCTATAGTGAGCAGAAACCAAAGGAGCTTGTTCATGTCCATGTATAGAAGTCTGTAGACACTTCCTGCTTTACTAAAGTAGCGTGTATCCAGAACTTGAACTATAACCTCACAAAAGGGCAAGAAGGATAACCACTATTCTTAACTTCACTTCAACAATTGGCCTATTCATGTGAATTAGCTTAGACAGCTATTGTTAATGCATATCTGATTTATTTGACTAAACATTATGTTTTAAGAGCCTTTCATATTTTCTTATATTTTATTAGTCTAGTATAGTTTACAACTTGATCTATCAGAGTGTTACACAAGTACAACATATGCTACAGCACAAGAGATCACAGGACAAACAGGAAGTTTGTTTCCACCTTCCACCATGTATTGTTCTGTTGAAAAGCACCTGTATGATTTCCAACTGGGGCCTACTGTGAATAAAGCTGTTATAAACATTGTTGTACCCATCTGAGGAAATAGGCACTTGTTTCTGATATCTACTGTGAGGTTATATGTAAAAACTTTAAGCAACTAGACAATTTTAGATATATCCTTTAAATAAGCAGTTAGATACTTTTCTAAGGGCATTGCTCAAATTGTTATGAATTTGAGGTAAGAAGAATGAATATCGGATACCAACGGCCCATACTATAGAGTTCTAGACAATATTTCACAAATGCATTTACTGACATGGTTTCATGTGTGAAATCTGAGACCATGAGCCCGAACCATGGTTTGAATGTATGAACATCAACATTTCTGCTTCTGGAATTCAACATGAACTCCACAGAGGCCAGACTGCTGTGGTGGGCTGAGTGATGGTCCTGACCAACAGCGTGTTTTCTTTGATGCCAAGGAAAATGAGAGGTGCTCGAAGTCCTCCAAAGACCTTTAGTACCTCTGGGCCCAGAGGATTCCCCAGCATGTAATAAGGATATATGCTCCACTATGTTCTTAGCAGCCCTATTTATAAAAGCCAGAAGCTGGAAAGAACCCAGGTATCCCTCAAAAGAAGAATGGATGCAAAAAATGTGGTATATCTACACAATGGAGTACTATTCAGCCATTAGAAACAACGAATTCATGAAATTCTTAGGCAAATGGATGGAGCTGGAGAACATCATACTAAGTGAGGTAACCCAGTCTCAAAAGATCAATCATGGTAAGCACCCACTAATAAGTGGATATTAGCCTGGAAAACTGGAATACCCAAAGCATAATCCACAGATCAAATGAGGTACAAGAAGAATGGAGGAGTGGCCCCTGGTTCTGGAAAGACTCAGTGTAGCAGTATAAGGCAAAACCAGAACAGGGAAGTGGGAAGGGGTGGGTGGGAGAACAGGGGGGAGGGAGGGAAGGGGGCTTATGTGACTTTCGGGGAGTGGGGGGCCAGAAAAGGGGAAATCATTTGAAATGTAAATAAAAAATATATCGAATAAAAAAAAGAATAATGGTTATCATTCAGAGTAGGGGTAAAGCCTTGGATTGGCCATCGGGATTGGAAAGTTCTGCATGGCGTGATTTTGTATGTTTTTACTAACATCCACTGATCTGTGTATTTCATTATGTAATCACACATCAGCTAAATACATCAGGGCTGCCTTCAGAAATTACGGCTGGCTCTAACGCAGCCCGAGGCAGAGTTGGCAATGCTTTCTGTTACAACAGCAAGCTAACAGAAGGAGAGTTTCTTTCTTATTTTTAGCTCTGTGGTTATAATTTCAAATGTAACACACCATGTTGGAATTCTGTTACACAACCAAGGGTCCCTAATTAGTTGTTATCTTCTTCAACACAACAGACTCCCCAACAGCTGCAGATAAGGATTCTCCACGCACTTTCACTCTAAAGCCCCTGGTGTTCAGGGAGCTCCTGCCAACAAAGCAACGGCAAGCAGAGCAGTCAGCATATCCAAAGAGCTCTCTTTAAAGTACAGTATTAAGACTAGGCATGGTATGCATGCTTCTAATCCCTAGACTCAGGATGCAGAGGTGGGTGTATCTCTGTGCCATAGAGGCCAGCCTGGTCTCCATCATGAGCTCTAAGCTAGAGCTATGGTTCTAGCTATATAATGAGACCTTCTCTTAAAATCAATAGATAAATGAATCAGTACAAAATGAAGTAGAATATGAAACCTTGGCAAACTCTCTATGTTTCATCCTAATATTTATATCAAATCATAGGAACTAAATCAGAGAAGAAAGTGGCCAACAAGAAGCTGACAAGAAGACTGTTTCCCTTGGTCCAATGTCTTCCTAGGTATACCGAGCCTAAATCATAAGAACATAGGAAGCATCCTGACCCAGATGATCTCTAATCCCAGGCACACCCTATTACCCCAACACCCACGTCTCAGATCAAAGATAACCACCTTGTGCCTGACATGCCCCAGCAGGGCCCCAGATACTTCCCTGCCCTTGGCCCAACAGGTTTATTGCTAATGAGAAATCTGGCTCTGCTGTGCTTTCCTGGATCCCAGTGCAGGCAGAGCAGATGGAGGAGCCTTGGGAGCTGGAGGTGACAGAACGTTGAGCTTTTCCATTAAGCTGGCTTGATTTCTACAGCCACTCAGATGAAAATGTACAAGAAACTACATTCAGGAAATCATTTAACTGTTGGTATTAAGCCCCTAAATAGGAATGCATTTTCCACTACTGGCAATCCTGGGAGTGTCTAAGAAAGAGCACAGGAAGCTCCTTGCTCGCATACTTCATTCTCCCTGCTCCCACTTTTATTCTCTGTGCCACCCTTGTGTTGAAAAAAAAAAAAAAACCAAAACAACCTGACATTTTAAATAGGTACCTGCACTGGAGCTAAACAACGCCAAGAAACAAAAGAAGAGAAGCTTGGAAAATAGAAATATAATCAATTTCTATTCTCCAGGAAGGTAAATCCTAGTGAACTAGCTAAGCTGGCGCCACAAGGCTTTCTATTAGATTTTCCTAAGTTGACACCACTTCTTATAAGCAATAAAATTAGGTGTTATTGCGTAGGACTGCCACATGGACAGTGGGTATATGAAACACTCCAAGACATGTTGTAAGCTTTAAATCCTGAAACCCTGGCAAAGCTGATCCCTTCCCAAAAGCTGCCGCTTTCCTTGACACTGCAACTGCAATGTCTTTACAAAGCAGGTGGAAGATATACAGTTACACAATCAGAATTTCCTCTGATCAGGTCTGACCTTTATCTGTTTTATTATGCTTTGCTATGTGTGAGTTGTGTGTGAATATGCACATGTGTGGGAGATGCACTTGTCTGTGAGGATGTGGGTGCTTCTCAATCTCCATTTGTGAGACAGGGTCTCTCACTATACCTGCTTGCAATTTCAGCGATTCTCGTTGGTCAGCAAGACTAGAGATCGACTCCTTTCGCTCCCTTGGCACTGAGGTTACAGGGCTGTGGCACTTTGTTCAACCTTCTGTCTTTTTGACCCCCATGTAGCCATTTCAAATGAACGTGGGGACAGTCGGTCCCTAAGACCTGGGTCTCTATTTTCTACAGCCAAGATACCAGTAAGGGTGACTCAGAGTTAGTAGACCAAAAGAGATTTTAGAGATAGCCTTGTCTTGTTTATACAGTCTTCATAAAAAGACAGACAGACAGATGAGAGCCAGAAATGGAGGCACAGGATCACATAATGCACAGTAACACACCGATCTGCACCAAGACAGGCAGTAGAATATGTCTCCTGTGGGACATGACTGGGGATAGAGCAAAAGGAAATAGGTAAGTCATGCAGCTGCCAGGACATCCTGTTATCTGGCTGGCACTGAGGCAAATGAGCTGAGAACTGTTGCCGAGAACAAGTCAGGAGCCAGTGCTAGCCGCGATGGTTGTAGTATTTATGATACATTTCTTGTTGTCTAGAAAAATGTCTCATAACTTAATGTATAGTCTCATTTTAATCCTTATACCACTCCTTTCAGTTAATAACAATGTCAACTATCTTTTATATGCAGAATGCTGAATGCTGCTATTGAGTGCACTTCTTCTGAAGTGTGTGATTCACTTACACAACATGAATGTGAGGTTGGACCTGTGGGTGTTCATAAGAAAAAGATGAGAAAGGTAGTACTTACAGAGAATACATAGCTCTTCCATTGGAGGGCACAAATTAAAACCTAACCTCTTATGAAAAAACTCAAGAGTATGCATATATACATACACATCACTGTGCTGGCTTTCAATTTGGAATCCATGAAAATTAATGAAAAGCACTGAAACTACAAACAGGAGGACCTGGGTTCAGATGCTGAGTAAGAAGCAAGCATGGGGACTATGCGGCCCATCGTCTGCCCAGCTGAGTCCAGTGAGTGTCAGGATCAATGAGAGACTTTCTTAAAAAATAAAGGTCAAGAGTGGTTAAGGAAGTCACTGAGCCTCTTCCTCTGGCCTGCACACATGCATGCACACACACATATACCTAATACACACACACACACACAAACACATATACACATACAACACACAAACACACCCATACAACACACACACACAAAAACACATATCACACACATACTACAGACATACACACATGCACACACACATAAATATACATATACATAACACATACATGCATTCTATTTCTCTCTAACAAGTACATGTACCATAGTACAACACAAAACATACAACAACTTTACACAATGCACCAAATGCATACACACACACACATACACACACACCCTTCATAGACATACAGAACCATTGATAGTCAATATTCTTAGACTTTTAAACTTTTATTTTCCTAAAAAGATAATAAGAAACAAGATAAAAATAAATAGTGAAAAAATAATTTGTCTAATGCATTCATGTTGCCATATGGAGTGACTTATAATTTGGGCGTTAGGAATTATACCTAGATTTGCCTGTGGTGTTTGTTTTCCATTCTATGTTTTATTACTAAGGTGCCCTTTGGATACAGTAGGAATTGGCTTTATCATATAAAGTGGAAGGGATGGGGAGGGAGGGAGGAAGAGAGGGAGAAAATGATGAGAAATGAGAATAAAAGGTGCATATATTGCATATATATGAGAGAGAGAGAGAGAGAGAGAGAGAGAGAGAGAGAGAGGAGAGAGAGAGAGAGGAGAGAGAGAGAGAGAACAATATTGGCTGTATTACCAAAGGAGGATTATACATTTGTTGCTTCTAGGATCCTATGGGAGACCATGCTGTGTAATATTTTCACCTCTGTAATTTAAAAATCAGTAGCCCTGGTAACCAAGTCTACTGGCGAAGCATGGTATTTAAAACGGGGTGGCCCATCCCAGATAAGCTTCGTTCTTTCCCTTTGAATTCCAAGGCATTATTTACATACACTTGGCAGCAACACAAAATCTTTTCATTAAATGAGGTTGTTTTTTTTTTTCATTTATCTGTGTATAAAAATAGAGGTATTTGAATAAGACCATATCTTTTGTTGTTCCTGTTTCTTGGCTAAATTATTGGTTAGAAAAGAAAACAGTGAAATCTACTGGAGAAGACCAAATAATTTACCTTATATTGTGTATATGTATGTGTGTGTATTCATGTATGGTGTGTATGTGTATTTGCACACACACACATACATACACATTCACACTCACACACACACACACACACACACACACACACACACGCATGCATATGGCGTGTAGATGCATTTCTCACTGCATTTGTGTGTGTGTTGGGGGGTACATTTGCAGAGATAAAAGGGGAACATTAGGCGTTGGTCTTGTCTTTCACCTTCTTTGGGACAGGGTTGCCTCCTGTTCTTTGTTGCTTGTGCCAGGCTGGCTGGCCTGCAGATTCCCCTGCTGCACCATGGAGCTCTGGGCCCACTACCAGTTTATGTGAGTTCTGAGAATCTGGACTCAGGTGCAGGTGCTGCCAGGTGCTTTACTTCTCCGTCACCGCAGCTCTAAAGGTTGATTCTGAGCACCTGGACAACAGTCGCTGCACTGACTTCTTCAGCGCCCTGCCCAGCAGCGAGGGGTGATGACGCTGCACTGAAAGGCAGTGACTTGCTGCCACTTGATATCTGTGTCAGTGATTTAATGATTTTTGAAAGCCCCTTATTTTTGGATTTTAGTTCTGAAATCTTCTTTTATATAGAGTAATAGTCAAATGGGAAGGAGGCATGCTTTATGAATAACATGTAGCCATCAGAAGAACCTTTATAAATTTTTGAATCTTTGCCACAAGCATGGAGAAACTTGAACCCAGGGAGTGGTCCATTTGGATCTTTATAGAGTTTAGGGCCATGCTTTTGCATGACAAGGTCTTACTGATCTACTCATCTATCCATGGGTCCAGCCAGCCTTTCCTCCTCCCTAAAGGAAGACGGGTGTTTTCCACATATGCAGTCAGGTCTGGGCATAACCTTGCCTCTTCCACTTGGATGCTGAGTGATTTAGGGCCAGCTTCTCAGATGTGAATCCAAATGTTCTTTCAAAAGGGGATTAGTTATGTGTCCTTTTTCCATGGAAATTAAGGAATGTGCTCAATGTGTGGTCCACACCTGATAGATAATAAGCATTTAGATAGTATTATTTCTACATCAGGCATGAGGCTCTACTGAGGTGACTCATACAAGACTTTAAGTCTAGTAACTGATGGAACTAAGACCTACTGCAAGAGTGTGGGAAACACAGGTGTTCATTCTTAGTACAGGCAACCTTATTGACCACACGCCTCCCCTTTCGTGAGTCCACAGTGGATGGAAGAAAACAGGCAAAGAAACTTTCAGTTATATACAGTTGTCAGAGTAGAATTACCATGAGATCAGGGGCAGAGGTGTGACCTGGGAACACTTCTTGGAAGGCATGGTGACTGACTTCAAGATCACAAACCTTTGAGACAGGAAGAGAAGGTGGAGGACACAGGACACAGATTAAAGAAAATATGTACAAGTAAAGTGAAGAACAAAGGTGCATGATGCTCCATCCAGGGCCTTTGTGAGAGGTGGCAAAGGTAGGAAGAGGCTGAATCAAGATGGCTTCTTCACACACCGGGTTTCTAGAGATTTTGCATAGATGGATTAACGTAAGGGTTAAAATGGCTGGAAGTGAATCACACTTGATTTTTTGCCATTTTCAAATGGAAACAGAACATCCCTCCCACTAGGCAGGCTGATCTGTTTCCATGCCAACCAATTGCTAAGGCCTGGAATAGGCTGAGTGTAAGGTGCAGAGTGGGGTTGTCAGTGAAGAAGATGGAAGAGAGGAAAAGTCACGGTACGGGTCAAATGATGGATGTGGACTGCCAGGGTAGTATCTGGACTAATCTAAGGTACTGCAAACTTGGTCATTGAAACACACACACACACACACACACACACACACACCACACATCCTTTGATTCTTTGGGGTTCTGGATATTTTCAAAGGGACTTCATGTAATTCAAGAACTTTTAATCAACATTTCTGTTCACTAGAAATCAAATTATGAATGTCAGAAGTCTAGTTCTTGAAGAATCTTCACAGCTATTCAACTGCCTTTTGCAATGTATTTTAGCCTTGAACTAGGAGATTGTATTTTTGCCCAGTGCCAGCCACCTGGAGCATCAGGTTCAAGGTTGTTTTCCAAATTCTTGGTCAGCTACTGCTAAATGTTATCCAAATTGAGTCTAGCCAGGAGTCAACCACTAGCTGCAGGTTGGCACTAGGCTTCCAATAGAGAAGTCTGAGATTTTCTGAACTACTGTCATCTTAAGCATGAGATGAAAAACCAAAAAGAGGGACAAGGGTAGACAGAGAGGATAAGGGAAAACAGGGAAGAGAGTAAGAATTGGTTATTTAGCTTGCCTGTTCATTGGAACTCCTAGGAGAGCTTTATAAAATACTGAAAACCCCTCAAATTCATTCTAATATGTAGCCACTGGAATAAAGCAATATGATGCATTGAACAAAATAGACCTAGAGCTTCTGTTGGACCCTTTTCAGAAAAGAAAACCAGTGAAGACTGGGTAGAGCAGAGGAGAAGCTAGGAGTATGATTTGTCTTGATAGTGCCTCTTTTCTCCGCTGTAACAGCATTAACTAAACTCAGTGTAGAGTAGTGACATAGATGTGGACATCCTTGTGGGTTTTGTTTTGTTGTTGTTGTTTATGAGTATGTGTGCCTGCTTGCTTGTATATGCAGCAGATGCATGTACATGCCCATGGAGGCTAGAAGGCACCAACCAGATCCTCTGGACCCGATGCTCCAGGCAGTTGTGAGCTACCCAAGATGAATGCAGGGAATGAAACTCAGATTCTCTACAAGAGCAAGTACAGCAAGCACTCTGGACTACGGAGTCAAATCTTCAACCCCCATCCTTGTATTTTTGATCACCCTACATGGTCTTCCCCAACTGGACTTAAAGCAAGGACCAACTGCTTATTCTTGACTAGCTTGGATCAGCCTTAATGTCTGATATGTACAATATCAATAATTCTTTCTAGAATGAGCAAGAGATTTGAGGCAAACCTTGAAATGAATGTTAGAGACTAGATTTTCATAAGACTCTGTCTTAACCCATTTTCAAGATGTCATGAGAAGGGACCCATAGAAAAGAGAACAAAAAGAAACACGGAAGAAAAACAAAGGCAAGTGAATGTCCTCTAATGAACTTAACAAGTCTTTTTGGAAGTACTGTCTGTTCAGGCATGTGGGAACCCCTATGAAAAACAGATTGAGACTTTGAGCAGAGGATTAAGTTCTAAAAGCACTGAGTGGCACTTCTATATTGATCTGTACAGAGTCCAGTATTTTAAGAAGTCCGTATGTCTTCCTTGGTATAATATGGCTGGCTCTGAGGCTTTAAAAAAGTGTAGCAAGAGCTGTATTTTGGGTGAAGATGTGGAAGATCATTCAGTACCACACAGACTATTCTTAGCTTGAGATATCCTCCCTTTAGATTAAGGGAGTCAGTTATTATTCAAGATTAAACAAAATGTTTGAGGCAAGCATGTGAATTCAAGAGAGCTGATTTTTGATTATCACAGGCAGGGCATATGTCTTACTGAATGTCTTTTCAGTAATGTCCAGAGCATGTGGCTCTGCCTTGGTTGTACTAATGCTGTCATTTTCTAATGTTAATAGTATTTTTAGGGATGGAAGTATAGCTCAGTCATAGAGCATCTGCATTGGAGCTAAGAGGTTAATGGATCCCAGAATGAGAGATTGGGTAGGTAATACAATCAATTATTTCTGTAACTATTATTTTCCTATATATTACCACATTAACTGGGCTAATATTTTATTTTGATTTCTTATATTAAATTTTAAAATGAAATCAGCCTGTAATTTTCTCTTAGAATTGCCTTGTAAAGTTTTGATATCAAGGTAATATTAACACTGGAAAATAAAGACCTACCAAATTTCTTATCTTTATTGCTTTGTAGGTTTGTGTATAAAATACATGGTGATTTACAAAAATTGCTCTAAGCCTACGACTGTGTATTTATTATTTTCATCTTCTCCCCAAAGTAGAGGCTTAGAAGGAAAGAAAGGAATTGCAGAAAAAGAAAAGT